>NC_138742.1:37676750-37956255 GCF_965113295.1 Leuciscus leuciscus | reverse complement strand
CGTAAAACGCATCGTGCAGGACAAACCGTAAGGCCTAGAGACGTGAAACCTGGCCAGATGGTAGGCCTCAATTTGGGGACAACCTATCAGAGTATGACCCCAATTGGCCCATAGGTGGCGCTACAGCAACCAAAAGTACTAAATCGCTCATAACTCTTAGACCGTTTGTCCCAGGATCAAGTGTCTTATATCGTTGGAATCCTTGGCTCAAGGCGGACAAAATGGCTATCTCCGATTTGGATGTAGGCAGGGAAAATTTTCTGCTATGTCGGATTTTGTCCAAAACCTACTTTTGCGAACTAGTCCCTGGTTTTTGGCCCGATCGGAACCAAACCAGTCTAGGACAATTCTCTGGACTCTCTAGATCAATAATTATCGAAAAAAAGTTGAACTTTTGCATTTGGGTGGCTGTAACAGGGTCATTTAGAAAAGGGGCGTGGCAAAACACACTAAAAAGCCTATAAATCCCAAATGAAAACTCAGAGCTTCACAAAAATGGATGAGCATATGTGTCAGAACATGGTGAGGAAGCATGCAGAGTTTCATGGAGATCGGACCATAGGTGGCGCTATAACTGGCAAAAAGCCTTCATTCTTATTAGGGGTTCAAGCATGAAATGCTGAAACCCTATTGTAATTGTAAGGATTCGTAAAACGCATCGTGCAGGACAAACCGTAAGGCCTAGAGACGTGAAACCTGGCCAGATGGTAGGCCTCAATTTGGGGACAACCTATCAGAGTATGACCCCAATTGGCCCATAGGTGGCGCTACAGCAACCAAAAGTACTAAATCGCTCATAACTCTTAGACCGTTTGTCCCAGGATCAAGTGTCTTATATCGTTGGAATCCTTGGCTCAAGGCGGACAAAATGGCTATCTCCGATTTGGATGTAGGCAGGGAAAATTTTCTGCTATGTCGGATTTTGTCCAAAACCTACTTTTGCGAACTAGTCCCTGGTTTTTGGCCCGATCGGAACCAAACCAGTCTAGGACAATTCTCTGGACTCTCTAGATCAATAATTATCGAAAAAAAGTTGAACTTTTGCATTTGGGTGGCTGTAACAGGGTCATTTAGAAAAGGGGCGTGGCAAAACACACTAAAAAGCCTATAAATCCCAAATGAAAACTCAGAGCTTCACAAAAATGGATGAGCATATGTGTCAGAACATGGTGAGGAAGCATGCAGAGTTTCATGGAGATCGGACCATAGGTGGCGCTATAACTGGCAAAAAGCCTTCATTCTTATTAGGGGTTCAAGCATGAAATGCTGAAACCCTATTGTAATTGTAAGGATTCGTAAAACGCATCGTGCAGGACAAACCGTAAGGCCTAGAGACGTGAAACCTGGCCAGATGGTAGGCCTCAATTTGGGGACAACCTATCAGAGTATGACCCCAATTGGCCCATAGGTGGCGCTACAGCAACCAAAAGTACTAAATCGCTCATAACTCTTAGACCGTTTGTCCCAGGATCAAGTGTCTTATATCGTTGGAATCCTTGGCTCAAGGCGGACAAAATGGCTATCTCCGATTTGGATGTAGGCAGGGAAAATTTTCTGCTATGTCGGATTTTGTCCAAAACCTACTTTTGCGAACTAGTCCCTGGTTTTTGGCCCGATCGGAACCAAACCAGTCTAGGACAATTCTCTGGACTCTCTAGATCAATAATTATCGAAAAAAAGTTGAACTTTTGCATTTGGGTGGCTGTAACAGGGTCATTTAGAAAAGGGGCGTGGCAAAACACACTAAAAAGCCTATAAATCCCAAATGAAAACTCAGAGCTTCACAAAAATGGATGAGCATATGTGTCAGAACATGGTGAGGAAGCATGCAGAGTTTCATGGAGATCGGACCATAGGTGGCGCTATAACTGGCAAAAAGCCTTCATTCTTATTAGGGGTTCAAGCATGAAATGCTGAAACCCTATTGTAATTGTAAGGATTCGTAAAACGCATCGTGCAGGACAAACCGTAAGGCCTAGAGACGTGAAACCTGGCCAGATGGTAGGCCTCAATTTGGGGACAACCTATCAGAGTATGACCCCAATTGGCCCATAGGTGGCGCTACAGCAACCAAAAGTACTAAATCGCTCATAACTCTTAGACCGTTTGTCCCAGGATCAAGTGTCTTATATCGTTGGAATCCTTGGCTCAAGGCGGACAAAATGGCTATCTCCGATTTGGATGTAGGCAGGGAAAATTTTCTGCTATGTCGGATTTTGTCCAAAACCTACTTTTGCGAACTAGTCCCTGGTTTTTGGCCCGATCGGAACCAAACCAGTCTAGGACAATTCTCTGGACTCTCTAGATCAATAATTATCGAAAAAAAGTTGAACTTTTGCATTTGGGTGGCTGTAACAGGGTCATTTAGAAAAGGGGCGTGGCAAAACACACTAAAAAGCCTATAAATCCCAAATGAAAACTCAGAGCTTCACAAAAATGGATGAGCATATGTGTCAGAACATGGTGAGGAAGCATGCAGAGTTTCATGGAGATCGGACCATAGGTGGCGCTATAACTGGCAAAAAGCCTTCATTCTTATTAGGGGTTCAAGCATGAAATGCTGAAACCCTATTGTAATTGTAAGGATTCGTAAAACGCATCGTGCAGGACAAACCGTAAGGCCTAGAGACGTGAAACCTGGCCAGATGGTAGGCCTCAATTTGGGGACAACCTATCAGAGTATGACCCCAATTGGCCCATAGGTGGCGCTACAGCAACCAAAAGTACTAAATCGCTCATAACTCTTAGACCGTTTGTCCCAGGATCAAGTGTCTTATATCGTTGGAATCCTTGGCTCAAGGCGGACAAAATGGCTATCTCCGATTTGGATGTAGGCAGGGAAAATTTTCTGCTATGTCGGATTTTGTCCAAAACCTACTTTTGCGAACTAGTCCCTGGTTTTTGGCCCGATCGGAACCAAACCAGTCTAGGACAATTCTCTGGACTCTCTAGATCAATAATTATCGAAAAAAAGTTGAACTTTTGCATTTGGGTGGCTGTAACAGGGTCATTTAGAAAAGGGGCGTGGCAAAACACACTAAAAAGCCTATAAATCCCAAATGAAAACTCAGAGCTTCACAAAAATGGATGAGCATATGTGTCAGAACATGGTGAGGAAGCATGCAGAGTTTCATGGAGATCGGACCATAGGTGGCGCTATAACTGGCAAAAAGCCTTCATTCTTATTAGGGGTTCAAGCATGAAATGCTGAAACCCTATTGTAATTGTAAGGATTCGTAAAACGCATCGTGCAGGACAAACCGTAAGGCCTAGAGACGTGAAACCTGGCCAGATGGTAGGCCTCAATTTGGGGACAACCTATCAGAGTATGACCCCAATTGGCCCATAGGTGGCGCTACAGCAACCAAAAGTACTAAATCGCTCATAACTCTTAGACCGTTTGTCCCAGGATCAAGTGTCTTATATCGTTGGAATCCTTGGCTCAAGGCGGACAAAATGGCTATCTCCGATTTGGATGTAGGCAGGGAAAATTTTCTGCTATGTCGGATTTTGTCCAAAACCTACTTTTGCGAACTAGTCCCTGGTTTTTGGCCCGATCGGAACCAAACCAGTCTAGGACAATTCTCTGGACTCTCTAGATCAATAATTATCGAAAAAAAGTTGAACTTTTGCATTTGGGTGGCTGTAACAGGGTCATTTAGAAAAGGGGCGTGGCAAAACACACTAAAAAGCCTATAAATCCCAAATGAAAACTCAGAGCTTCACAAAAATGGATGAGCATATGTGTCAGAACATGGTGAGGAAGCATGCAGAGTTTCATGGAGATCGGACCATAGGTGGCGCTATAACTGGCAAAAAGCCTTCATTCTTATTAGGGGTTCAAGCATGAAATGCTGAAACCCTATTGTAATTGTAAGGATTCGTAAAACGCATCGTGCAGGACAAACCGTAAGGCCTAGAGACGTGAAACCTGGCCAGATGGTAGGCCTCAATTTGGGGACAACCTATCAGAGTATGACCCCAATTGGCCCATAGGTGGCGCTACAGCAACCAAAAGTACTAAATCGCTCATAACTCTTAGACCGTTTGTCCCAGGATCAAGTGTCTTATATCGTTGGAATCCTTGGCTCAAGGCGGACAAAATGGCTATCTCCGATTTGGATGTAGGCAGGGAAAATTTTCTGCTATGTCGGATTTTGTCCAAAACCTACTTTTGCGAACTAGTCCCTGGTTTTTGGCCCGATCGGAACCAAACCAGTCTAGGACAATTCTCTGGACTCTCTAGATCAATAATTATCGAAAAAAAGTTGAACTTTTGCATTTGGGTGGCTGTAACAGGGTCATTTAGAAAAGGGGCGTGGCAAAACACACTAAAAAGCCTATAAATCCCAAATGAAAACTCAGAGCTTCACAAAAATGGATGAGCATATGTGTCAGAACATGGTGAGGAAGCATGCAGAGTTTCATGGAGATCGGACCATAGGTGGCGCTATAACTGGCAAAAAGCCTTCATTCTTATTAGGGGTTCAAGCATGAAATGCTGAAACCCTATTGTAATTGTAAGGATTCGTAAAACGCATCGTGCAGGACAAACCGTAAGGCCTAGAGACGTGAAACCTGGCCAGATGGTAGGCCTCAATTTGGGGACAACCTATCAGAGTATGACCCCAATTGGCCCATAGGTGGCGCTACAGCAACCAAAAGTACTAAATCGCTCATAACTCTTAGACCGTTTGTCCCAGGATCAAGTGTCTTATATCGTTGGAATCCTTGGCTCAAGGCGGACAAAATGGCTATCTCCGATTTGGATGTAGGCAGGGAAAATTTTCTGCTATGTCGGATTTTGTCCAAAACCTACTTTTGCGAACTAGTCCCTGGTTTTTGGCCCGATCGGAACCAAACCAGTCTAGGACAATTCTCTGGACTCTCTAGATCAATAATTATCGAAAAAAGTTGAACTTTTGCATTTGGGTGGCTGTAACAGGGTCATTTAGAAAAGGGGCGTGGCAAAACACACTAAAAAGCCTATAAATCCCAAATGAAAACTCAGAGCTTCACAAAAATGGATGAGCATATGTGTCAGAACATGGTGAGGAAGCATGCAGAGTTTCATGGAGATCGGACCATAGGTGGCGCTATAACTGGCAAAAAGCCTTCATTCTTATTAGGGGTTCAAGCATGAAATGCTGAAACCCTATTGTAATTGTAAGGATTCGTAAAACGCATCGTGCAGGACAAACCGTAAGGCCTAGAGACGTGAAACCTGGCCAGATGGTAGGCCTCAATTTGGGGACAACCTATCAGAGTATGACCCCAATTGGCCCATAGGTGGCGCTACAGCAACCAAAAGTACTAAATCGCTCATAACTCTTAGACCGTTTGTCCCAGGATCAAGTGTCTTATATCGTTGGAATCCTTGGCTCAAGGCGGACAAAATGGCTATCTCCGATTTGGATGTAGGCAGGGAAAATTTTCTGCTATGTCGGATTTTGTCCAAAACCTACTTTTGCGAACTAGTCCCTGGTTTTTGGCCCGATCGGAACCAAACCAGTCTAGGACAATTCTCTGGACTCTCTAGATCAATAATTATCGAAAAAAAGTTGAACTTTTGCATTTGGGTGGCTGTAACAGGGTCATTTAGAAAAGGGGCGTGGCAAAACACACTAAAAAGCCTATAAATCCCAAATGAAAACTCAGAGCTTCACAAAAATGGATGAGCATATGTGTCAGAACATGGTGAGGAAGCATGCAGAGTTTCATGGAGATCGGACCATAGGTGGCGCTATAACTGGCAAAAAGCCTTCATTCTTATTAGGGGTTCAAGCATGAAATGCTGAAACCCTATTGTAATTGTAAGGATTCGTAAAACGCATCGTGCAGGACAAACCGTAAGGCCTAGAGACGTGAAACCTGGCCAGATGGTAGGCCTCAATTTGGGGACAACCTATCAGAGTATGACCCCAATTGGCCCATAGGTGGCGCTACAGCAACCAAAAGTACTAAATCGCTCATAACTCTTAGACCGTTTGTCCCAGGATCAAGTGTCTTATATCGTTGGAATCCTTGGCTCAAGGCGGACAAAATGGCTATCTCCGATTTGGATGTAGGCAGGGAAAATTTTCTGCTATGTCGGATTTTGTCCAAAACCTACTTTTGCGAACTAGTCCCTGGTTTTTGGCCCGATCGGAACCAAACCAGTCTAGGACAATTCTCTGGACTCTCTAGATCAATAATTATCGAAAAAAAGTTGAACTTTTGCATTTGGGTGGCTGTAACAGGGTCATTTAGAAAAGGGGCGTGGCAAAACACACTAAAAAGCCTATAAATCCCAAATGAAAACTCAGAGCTTCACAAAAATGGATGAGCATATGTGTCAGAACATGGTGAGGAAGCATGCAGAGTTTCATGGAGATCGGACCATAGGTGGCGCTATAACTGGCAAAAAGCCTTCATTCTTATTAGGGGTTCAAGCATGAAATGCTGAAACCCTATTGTAATTGTAAGGATTCGTAAAACGCATCGTGCAGGACAAACCGTAAGGCCTAGAGACGTGAAACCTGGCCAGATGGTAGGCCTCAATTTGGGGACAACCTATCAGAGTATGACCCCAATTGGCCCATAGGTGGCGCTACAGCAACCAAAAGTACTAAATCGCTCATAACTCTTAGACCGTTTGTCCCAGGATCAAGTGTCTTATATCGTTGGAATCCTTGGCTCAAGGCGGACAAAATGGCTATCTCCGATTTGGATGTAGGCAGGGAAAATTTTCTGCTATGTCGGATTTTGTCCAAAACCTACTTTTGCGAACTAGTCCCTGGTTTTTGGCCCGATCGGAACCAAACCAGTCTAGGACAATTCTCTGGACTCTCTAGATCAATAATTATCGAAAAAAAGTTGAACTTTTGCATTTGGGTGGCTGTAACAGGGTCATTTAGAAAATGGGCGTGGCAAAACACACTAAAAAGCCTATAAATCCCAAATGAAAACTCAGAACTTCACAAAAATTGATGAGCATATGTGACATAACATGCTAAAGAAGCATGGACATTTTTATGGAGATCAAACCATAGGAGGCACTATAACTGTTAAAAAGCTTTAAAATCATATATTTCCTATGGTAAACTGCCTGTATTGCTGTAAATGGTCTTTTCCATTTATGATCATATAATTTTCATATCATAATGTTAAAAACTAGTGCAATACAATTCTCTGGACTCACTAGATCAACAATATTCAGAAAAAGTTGAACTACTTCATTTGGATAGCTATAATAGGGTCACTTCAATATGTAGCCTTAAAATGAATACCATATTAAGCCAATAAGTGGTATTTTACTGCCCCCTGCTGTCATTTCATCATACTACTCCCTAATATTGTTATATAATTCATATTTAGACTTTATAAAATCATTATTTTAACATTTAACATGAAAACGAAAGTAAAACGGCATTTAGGCCACGCCCCCCCAGTACAAATTCACTCATAACTTGAAAACGGAAAGTCGTTGCGCGCTCAAATTTTGATGGTAAGG
This sequence comes from Leuciscus leuciscus, assembly GCF_965113295.1. Lineage (NCBI taxonomy): Eukaryota > Metazoa > Chordata > Actinopteri > Cypriniformes > Leuciscidae > Leuciscus > Leuciscus leuciscus. The sequence goes on along the minus strand of NC_138742.1, from coordinate 37,948,763 downwards.
TCTTCTCCACGCTCTTGATCGAAACGTGTCATCGCGGGCCTCGGGAGCGCGCCCCCCGCCGAAGTCAAGTTCGCGGGACCCCCGACTTTAAACGGCCTTAACTCCCGACCCAGACCACCCTGAACCTTGTGTGAGAGCTCGTTGGAAAGGGTCTGTCCTTGGCTAGCTTCGATTCAAATGTGGTGTAATTTGCCCTGGGCATTCCAGAGATAACAGCCCCAAAATACATGCCTTTGAACAGTCATAACTCCTGGGCCCAATCGCCCAAAAACACAGCGATGGTCTCATTCAACAGGGCTCCTCAAGAACTATCTATGCTCTGAATTTCAGAATTTTTCGCCTTCTGGTTCCCGAGATATAAGTGAAAAACCAAATTCCCATTCATTCATTCAAACACTTCAACTGTAAGATGGAGGCTGTAATTCCACTGTTGTCAACTAGAGGGAGCAGCAGTATTAGACATAGTATTCATCTTTTTATCAGCTTTCAGCTTTGGCCAACAAACAAATGGTTAAAGCTATTTTTTAAAAATTATTATTGGACTGATAATATAGATCACAATGAAATATATGAAATGGTTAGACCATTAAAATATTTTTTCACAATAACACATCCTAAAGACATTGAAAACATATTTGTATTTGTGTGTGTGTGTGTGTGTGTGTGTGTGTGTGTGTGTGTGTGTGTGTGTGTGTAAGCATGCATTATTTAGTTAACATGGAAAACACTTATATTACAATAACTATTATAACACAATCATATTTTGTCAGTGTTTATCACTTCATTTGCACTGACACTTCACATAATTGCTAGTAATGTGGTAAATCACGCTAGAAACATGGTAAATCATAGTAAATAATTGATGGTCTCATTCAACAGGGCTCCTCAGGCACTATCTATGCTCTGAGTTTCAGAATTTTTCGCCTTCTGGTTCCCGAGATATAAGTGAAAAACCAAATTCCCATTCATTAATTCATTCAATCACTTCAACTGTAAGATGGAAGCTGTAATACCACTGTCCACTAGAGGGAGCAGCAGTATTACATATGATCTTTTCATTAGTTTTCAGTATTGGGAAACAAACAAATGCTTTAAAAAGCAATCTTTTTTTCTTTTTTTTTCTTTTCTTTTTTATATTATTAGATCACAAAGGAATTCTAATAGACCAATACATATATTTTCTCAATAACATATTCCAAAACATTAAAAACATATTTGTATTTGTGTATGTTTATTTCTCTGTGTGTGTGTGTGTGTGTGTGTGTGTGTGTGTGTGTGTGTGTGTGTGTGTGTGTGTGTGTGTGTGTGTGTGTGTGTGTGTGTGTGTGTGTGTGTGTGTGTGTGTGTGTGTGTGTGTGTGTGTGTGTGTAAGCATGCATTATTGAGTTAACATGGAAAAACTGTTTTTCTTTAGTTCAGAAAACTGGTGAAAATCATGAAGTTTAAAGTGAAAGTGAGCCAATAAGTGGTCTTCTTCTGCCCTCTGCTGGCCATTCTACTTATTAATGAAGTCTTTTCACATGTGCTCACATTCATATTTAGACTCTAAAAATCACTTATATAACAATAACTATTATAACACAATCAGATTTTGTCAGTGTTTATCACTTCATTTGCACTGACACTTCACATAATTGCTAGAAACATGGTAAATCATAGTAAATAATACTATAATGTGGTGTATCAAGGTAAACCATGCTAGAATCCTGGCAAATCATTCTAGAACGTGGTAAATCATGGTAAACTATGCTAGAACAGGGTAAATCATGGTAAACCATGATACACTATGGTAAATCATGTTAGAATGTGGTATATCATGGTAAATCATGCTAGAACAGGGTAAATCATGGTAAACTATGATAAATCATGATAAACTATGGTAAACCATGCTAGAATCACAGTAAACAATGGTAAATCATACTAGAATGTAGTATATCATGGTAAATCATGCTAGAATATGGTAAATCAAGGTAAACTAAGATAAAATCATGGTAAACTATGTAAATCATGCTAGAATCATAGTAAATAATACTAGAATGTGGTAAATTGTTGTGGGAGGAGCCTATTTTACTAAAATGGCTATAACTCAAGAAGTAAATGAGATATCTTCACCAAACTCAGTACACATGTGTATGGGTTCAATTTGAGGTCACAGTAAACAATTTTATGGAGATCGGTCCATAGATGGCACTATAACTGCTATAAAAAGCTTTAAAACCATATATTTCCTATGGTACATTGCCTGTATTGGCTGTAAATGGTCTTTTCCATCTATTATGTCAGTGGTTACATGCTTGCTAAATAAAACGTAATAACTTTTGATGCTTTTGTGCTTAAAGGCCTTAAATGCTTGAACCCCGATAAATGCTGCTTGCAGCTTTAATTATTATTATTATTATTATTATTCCGCCGTAAAACGCATCGTGCAGCCCAAACCGTAAGAGCTGGAACTTTGAAACTTTGCCATATGGTAGTACAAAAATCGAGGAGAGGTTATCAAATTATGACCTCGAATGGCCCATAGGTGGCGCTATAGCAACCAAAAGCGCGAAACTGCTCATAACTCCTAGACCGTATGTCGTAGACTCAAGTGTCTTATATCATTGGAAAGCTGGATGCCTGACGAAAAAAACGTATATCTCCGATTTCATTTCCGCCATGATAGATTTTCCGCCATTTTGAATTTTGTCAAAAACCTACTTTTGCGAACTAGTCCCTGGTTTTTTGCCCGATCGGAACCAAACCAGTGCAGAAATGTTCTCTGGAGTCTGAATATCAATAATTATCGAAAAAAAGTTGAAATTTCCATTCACGGTCGCTAAGGGGCGCCCAAATGTATGTTGTGGGAGGAGCCTATTTTACTAAAACGGCTATAACTCCAGAAGTAAATGAGGTATCTTCACCAAACTCGGTACACATGTGTAAGAGGTCAATCTGAGGTCACAGTAAAAAAACCGCGGCGAATGGCCACATGGTGGCGCTATGACATGAAAAAAATATAAAACGGCCCATAACCACCTGACCGTTAGTCCGATTGACTTGAAAATTGGTATGCAGTGTCTTGGTCCAAGGTGCCATGTATGTCTATGAGGACATTGGTGTATCTCAAAAAACATGGCCGCCATCGGCCAATGAAGTTTGAGCACCTATAAGACAAGGTTAACGGACGTCGATCGGAACGAAACTCGATGGGCATGTTCGACTCATGGCCCTAGAGGTCTGTAAGAATTTTGAAAGAAATCGGCCACTAGTTGGCGCTAACGAGTTTTTTGGCTCTGTAATTACGTGGTGTTACACTTATCGTCATAAAATGCATATCATTTGATAGATCTGCTCATGCTCAACAACTTTGCCTCAAGAACCACTAATGTCAATCAAACCATTAATTAATTATTCATGAATATGTTAAAAACCTACTTTTGCGAACTAGTCCCTGGTTTTTCGCCCGATCGGAACCAGACCAGTCTAGGACAATTCTCTGGACTCTCTAGATCAATAATTATCGAAAAAAAGTTTAACTTTTGCATTTGGGTGGCTGTAATAGGGTAATTTATAAAAGGGGCGTGGCAAAATACACTAAAATGCCTATAAATCCTAAATGAAAACTCAGAACTTCACAAAAATTGGTGAGCATATGTGACATAACATCATTAACAAGCATGCCAAATTTTATGGAGATCGGACAAAAGGTGGCGCTATAACTGTTAAAAAGCTTTAAAACCATATATTACCTATGGTAAATTGCCTGCATTGGCTGTAAATGGTCTTTTTCATCTATAATGTCAGTGTTTACATGCTTGCTAAATACATTTTAATAACTTCTGATGCTTTTGTGCTTATAAACCTTAAAGGCCTTAACAGCTTGAACCCCGATAAATGCTGCTTGCAGCTTTAATTAGGGGTTCAAGCATGAAATGCTGAAACCCTATTGTAATTGTACTGATTTTTATTATTATTATTATTATTATTCTTCTGCCGTAAAACGCATTGTGCAGCCCAAACCGTAACAGCTGGAACCTTGAAACTTGGCCAAATGATAGTGCTCAATTTGGGGAAAACCTATCAAAATATGGCCCAGATTGGCCAATAGGTGGTGCTATAATGACCACATTTACTAAATTGCTCATAACTCCTACATACTTTGTCATAGAGGCTCAAATTTAGCATCACTGTGATCCCTGGCTCCAGACGAACAACCTGGCTATCTCCAAATCGCGATTTGAGCAAAAAAAAAATTTATATGGCCACTTTTGTCCAAAGCCTACTTTGGCAAACTAGTCCCTGGTTTTTGGTCCAATTGGAACCAGACCAGTCTAGGACAATTCTCTGGACTCTCTAGATAAATAATTATCGAAAAAAAGTTGAACTTTTGCATTTGCCTGGCTGTAACAGGGTCATTTAGGAAAGTGGAGGGACAAAAAACACTCAAAAGCCTATACAACCTAAGGGAAAACCTCAAACTTCACAAAAATCGATGAGCATATGTGTCCTAACATGGTGAAGAAGCATGCCAAGTTTCGTGAAGATCGGACAATAGGTGGTGCTATAACTGGCAAAAACGTCTCTTCTTATTAGGGGTTCAAGCATGAAATGCTGAAACCCTATTGTAATTGTACTGATTTTTATTAGGGGTTCAAGCACGAAGTGCTGAAACCCTATTGTAATTGTACTGATTTTTATTATTATTATTATTATTAGGGGTTCAAGCACGAAGTGCTGAAACCCTATTGTAATTGTAAGGATTTTTTTAGGGGTTCAAGCACGAAGTGCTGAAACCCTATTGTAATTGTCCTGATTTTTATTATTATTTTTCTTCTGCCGTAAAACGCATCGTGCAGCCCAAACCGTAAGGGCTAGAGCATTGAAACTTTGCCAGATGGTAGTACAAAAATCGAGGAGAGGTTCAGAGATTATGAACCCGATTGGCCCATAGGTGGCGCTATAGCGACCAAAAGCGCGAAACAGCTCATAACTCCTAGACCGTAAGTCGTAGACTCAAGTGTCTTATATCATTGGAAAGCTGGACGGCTGACGAACAAAACGTATATCTCCGATTTCATTTCCGCCATGATAGATTTTCCGCCATTTTGAATTTTGTCAAAAACCTACTTTTGCGAACTAGTCTGTGGTTTTTCGCCCGATCGGAACCAAACCAGTGCAGAAATGTTCTCTGGAGTCTGAATATCAATAATTATCGAAAAAAAGTTGAAATTTCGATTCAAGGTCGCTAAGGGGCGCCAAAATGTATGTTGTGGGAGGAGCCTATTTTACTAAAACGGCTATAACTCCAGAAGTAAATGAGGTATATTCACCAAACTCGGTTCACTTGTGTAAGAGGTCAATCTGAGGTCACAGTAAAAACATTGCGGTGATTGGCCACATGGTGGCGCTATAATATGAAAAAAACATAAAACAGGCTATAACCACCTGACCGTTAGTCCGATTGACTTGAAAATTGGTATGCAGTGTCTTGGTCCAAGGTGCCATGTATGTCTATGAGGACATTGGTGTATCTCAAAAAACATGGCCGCCATCGGCCAATGAAGTTTGAGCACCTATTAGACAAGGTTAACGGAGGCCGATCGGAACAAAACTCGATGGGCATGTTCAACTCATGGCCCTGGAGGTCTGTAAGAATTTTGAAAGAAATCGGCCACTAGTTGGCGCTAACGAGTTTTATGGCTCTGTAATCACGTGGTGTTGCACACATCCACACAATTTGCATATCATTTGATAGATCTCCTCTTGTTGAACAACTTTGCCTCAAGAACCATTGCTGTCAATCAAACCGTTCATTAAATATTCGTAATTATGTTAAAAACCTACTTTTGCGAACTAGTCCTAGGTTTTTCGCCCGATCGGAACCAAACCAGTCTAGGACAATTCTATGGACTCTCTAGGTCAATAATTATCAAAAAAAAGTTGAACTTTTGCATTTTTCGCATGGCTAACAGGGTCATTTAGAAAATGGGCGTGGTAAAATGCACTCAAAAGCCTATAAATCCTAAACGAAAACTCAGAACTTCACGAAAATTGATGAGCACATGTGTCATAACCTGCTTAAGAAGCATGGAAAATTTTATGGAGAGCGGACCATAGTTGGCGCTATAACTGTTAAAACGCTTTAAAACCATATATTTCCTATGGTAAATTGCCTGTATTTGCTGTAAATGGTGTCTTCTATCATATAATGTTCATATCATAATGTTCAAAACCAGTGCAGCACAATTCTCTGAACTCTCCAGATCAATAATTATCAGAAAAAAAGTTTAACTTCTTCAAAAGGTGATTTTATATGAATATAATGACATATTAAGCCAATAAGTGGTATTTTACTGCCCCCTGCTGTCATTTCATCATACTACTCCCTAATATTGTTATAAAATTCATATTTAGACTTTATAAAATCATTATTTTAACATTTACAATCACATTTTGTCAAAACTCATCTATTGAGTATTACTATTGACAATTGTGTTACACTGAGATATGGAAATGGACGAAAGTAAATGAATGAAATGAAACGAAAGTATAACGGCATTTAAGCCACGCCCCCAAATACAAATTCATTCATAACTCGAAAACGGAAAGTCGTTGCGTGCTCAAATTTTGATGGTGAGGACCTCTCGGGGCTCTTGATCGAAACGTGTCGTCGCGGGCCTCGGGAGCGCGCCCCCCCGCGCATCGCAAGCCCGCGGACCCCCGACTTTGAACGACCGCAACTCCCGACCCAAACCACCCCGAACCTTGTGTGAGAGCTCGTTGGAAAGGGCGCGTCCTTGGCTAGCTTCGATTCAAATGTGGTGTTATTTGCCCTGGGCATTCCAGAGATAATAGCCCGAACAGATATGCCTTATAACAGTCATAACTCCCGAACCCAATCGCCCAAAAACACCGCGATGGTCTCATTGAACAGGGCTCCTCAAGCACTATCTATGCTCTGAGGTTCAGAATTTTTCGCCTTCTGGTTCCCGAGATATAAGTGAAAAACCAAATTCCCATTCATTAATTCATTCAAACACTTCAACTGTAAGATGGAAGCTGTAATACCACTGTCCACTAGAGGGAGCAGCAGGATTACGCATGACCTTTTCATTAGTTTTCAGTATTGGGAAACAAACAAATGCTTTAAAAAGCAATCTTTTTTTCTTTTTTTTCTTTTCTTTTTTATATTATTAGATCAAAAAGGAATTCTAATAGACCAATAAATATATTTTCTCAATAACATATTCCAAAACATTAAAAACATATGTGCATTTGTGTATGTTTATTTCTGTGTGTGTGTGTGTGTGTGTGTGTGCGTGTGCGTGTGCGTGTGTGTGTGTGTGCGTGTGCGTGTGTGTGTGTGTGTGTGTGTAAGCATGCATTATTGAGTTAACATGGAAAAACTGGTTTGCTTTAGTCCAGAAAACTGGTGAAAATCATGAAGTTTAAAGTGAAAGTGAGCCAATAAGTGGTCTTCTTCTGCCCTCTGCTGGCCATTCTACTTATTAATGAAGTCTTTTCACATGTGCTCACATTCATATTTAGACTCTAAAAATCACTTATATAACAATAACTATTATAACACAATCAGATTTTGTCAGTGTTTATCACTTCATTTGCACTGACACTTCACATAATTCAAGCATGGTTAGTGTATTAAGTATTATTGTTTAAGTATTATTGTTTTCATTTACATTTTAACCACCAGAAGAACACTCATTGGTTCATTCTGCTCACTAAAATATTATTTTTCATTTTTTTTTCCATTTGAAATATTGTTTAAACTTAATAAAATCATTAAAATAACATTTCAAATCATATTTTGTCTGTTTATAAATCCCACAGACTCACATTGGCTGCAGTACTAATGTTTTTGTAAAACACAGACCTGATAGTCTAATCTGTGTGTATTGTGCATATATTATTGATATTATTACTATTGCAAATCATGTTATTGTAACTCATATCTTAATAGAATATTATTTGTAATTTTAATTCTTTATTTCTTAATTGTTTTTTTATGATTACTACAGATATTATCACCAAAGATATCAACTACACCTTCACTTTTAGTATTGATACGCTGCACACACAGCACAATCACACACTCACTAATGCATTCAAATAAATGTAATCTTACTGTGCTACTTTATTTGTACATGATTAGAATGAACAGAAATCTAAGACTATTTTTCTTCTTTTGTTAAAGCCATTTCAGACTCCAAGTAAGCATTATATTACTAATCATCTATTTTAAAGGTGCCATACAATTGAAAACTGTATTTATCTTGGCATAGTTGAATGATAAGAGTTCTGGACATGGAACTGACATACCGTGAGCCTCAAACACCATTGTTTCCTCCTTCATGTGTAAATCTCCTGTTTGCAAAAGACCGCTGAAAAATGAGTGAATCCCACCATAACACCGACTGTGACGTTGGAGTCAGGATCATTAATATTTATACCCCCCAAATTTGGATTTTCCAGTCAATGTTCTAAGCCAGGCAGTGTTAATGTGGACCTGCACAGCCGAATCATCAGAAGATCTGCAGGTATTGTGAAGAAGCAAGCAAGGACAATAGTGAAAAAGGCAGATCATGGATATAAATGTTATGTCTGAGGCTGTGCTGCGGATTTGAGAACTTTTCATTCCCTTCCCACAAAAGAGAACTGTCAACAGGCATGGTTGATGTTTACAACAGGATACCTCACCATTTTAATTCAAAGCTGTTAGTTTGCTCTTAACGGAGGCCGATCAGAACGAAACTAGGTGGGCATGTTCGACTCGTGGCCCTAGAGGTCTGTAAGAATTTTGAAAAATCAGCCACTAGTTGACGCTAACAGGTTTTACGGCTATGTAATCACGTGATGCATATCATTTGATAGATCTCCTCATACTGAACAACTTTGCCTCAAGAACTACTGCTGTCAATCAATTTGTTCATTAAATACTTGCGATTATGTTAAAATCCTACTTTTGCGAACTAGTCCTAGGTTTTTCGCCCGATCGGAAATATACCAGTGCAGTACAATTCTCTGGAAGCTCTAGATTATTAATTATATAAAAAACTTTAACTTTACCCATTGGGTAGCCATAACAGGATCATTTAGAAAATGTGTATGGCAAAAAACACTCAAAAGCCTGTAAATCCTAAACAAAAACTCAGACAACTCACTAAACTGCCTTATGTGCAGTTAAGCTGCAACGCCACTTTTGAAAAATCCCCAGAAATGACATACCCAAACTGAAACAGAGACAGTTCATGAACCCTTTGCACTAAAAGCACAAGTATGATCTCATTTGAAAGCTGACACCTGGTAGTTTATTGTAAATGTAGAATTAATTATTGTCATAATGAAAAAAACATTTTTTAAATAGCTTCAAAGTTTTGTAAAGTTATTAGAAATTTATTTTTATTAAACATATTCATGAAAATAAAATTGAAGTGGGCCCTGGAGCAATCTAGAAATGCACTGCAGCTAAAGACATATGTGTGACCATGTTATATTTAAAATCTGAAAATGATAAGTCTAAAACTCTGTATTTGGTTAAATGTTTTTCAAGATCATGTCAAATTACTTTATTTTGATTAGACTCTAAAAATGCTACTGATGTTTAGCCATCATCTAAGTCATCTATTCAGTCTATTGTCTCTATTGTTTTGTGGTGCAAACGAGCCCCATTCAGTCTCAGTCTCCCCAGTACACATTCACACACCTCTCCAGCCTGGTTATGGATCTAAATATGCATATCTTTTGTCTACATTATAGTTACTAACGACTGGCTATTCACAGGCTATTCATAGGGTTTCAATCCCTAATTTATTTTATCAAAGTTCTCACTTATATTTGAAACTGTATCAAATGCACTAAAACATTTCAGAAAAGCATTACTATTTAGAAAAAAAACCCATAAAAGAATAACTTCTAGGTGACAGGTGCACCTGAGCTAGCTAGCATGTTAGCTTAGCACACCATCAATACACGACCATTTATGAGATTAAAACTATGTTTGTGCTTCAAACTTATTTTATAACGCAAGTCGATTGTTTTAAATTATCTTCTGTGATCTAATTTGGCTTCAGATTAAAAAAAAATCAGAAAGAAAATATATTATTTATAGTATGCACGATGATAAAGTCTATATCGATTAGCATTACATTATAAATATAATCTATTATTATAAAAATACCTGGCATTGCTTGAAGAACACTCAAATATCAAATATCATTTGCAATCATGTTTATTGTCTTCAAAACGACTATATCTGCATATTACAGCGATCTCTGTGTTAGCTTTGTGTGTAGCTGCTATCAGTGACGTCCTTGAAGGTCACATGATTATGTCTCTTCTTCATGTTCCATATATGGAGTATTTTTGTGCATATAGCGCCCTCAGGCTATTGGTATGAATTGAAAACACAGCACATCTCAGTAAGAAGCGCTCATAATGATTACATCGACGCATTTGGGTATAAATTCAATAAATATTATTCCTGTCTATAGAAATATGATGTGAATCTATGAGAATATATCAATATTTCTCCAAGTCTGCACATTTTTTAGCTAAAAGCCCTGAGGGACGTTGTTTTGTGAATCGCTGTCATGACAACAGCACGGAGTTTTTTTTTCTGAATGGACCAGCTGACGGTCATAAATCATATTAAAGGTATCAACGCATTTTTCCATTTCATAACTCCTGACACAAAATAAGACATAACTGTCACTATAAGTTTCTCAGAATACAATAGTTGTCAAATACTGAAACTTGAGTCTTATATCTTTTTAATGATGTATAGTTTGTCAAGGTAAAACATTTAATCTGATAGTAACTTTGAACTAAATAAATAAAAAAACGCTTCAGTGCGCCGACGCACTGGTGAGGGTTAACAGGTTAAAGACCCTAAATGCTTGAACCCCGCTAAATGCTGCTTGCAGCTTTAATTATTATTATTTTTCTTCTGCCGTAAAACGCATCGTGCAGCCTAAACCGTAAGAGCTGGAACTTTGAAACTTTGCCATATGGTAGTACAAAAATCGAGGAGAGGTTATCAAATTATGACCTCGAATGGCCCATAGGTGGCGCTATAGCGACCAAAAGCGCGAAACTGCTCATAACTCCTAGACCGTATGTCGTAGACTCAAGTGTCTTATATCATTGGAAAGCTGGATGCCTGACGAACAAAACGTATATCTCCGATTTCATTTCCGCCATGATAGATTTTCCGCCTTTTTGAATTTTGTCAAAAACCTACTTTTGCGAACTAGTCCCTGGTTTTTTGCCCGATCGGAACCAAACCAGTGCAGAAATGTTCTCTGGAGTCTGAATATCAATAATTATCGAAAAAAAGTTGAAATTTCCATTCACGGTCGCTAAGGGGCGCCCAAATGTATGTTGTGGGAGGAGCCTATTTTACTAAAACGGCTATAACTCCAGAAGTAAATGAGGTATCTTCACCAAACTCGGTACAAATGTGTAAGAGGTCAATTTGAGGTCACAGTAAAAAAACCGCGGCGAATGGCCACATGGTGGCGCTATAACATGAAAAAAACATAAAACGGCCCATAACCACCTGACCGTTAGTCCGATTGACTTGAAAATTGGTATGCAGTGTCTTGGTCCAAGGTGCCATGTATGTCTATGAGGACATTGGTGTATCTCAAAAAACATGGCCGCCATCGGCCAATGAAGTTTGAGCACCTATAAGACAAGGTTAACGGACGTCGATCGGAACGAAACTCGATGGGCATGTTCGACTCATGGCCCTAGAGGTCTGTAAGAATTTTGAAAGAAATCGGCCACTAGTTGGCGCTAACGAGTTTTTTTGGCTCTGTAATCACGTGGTGTTACACTTATCGTCATAAAATGCATATCATTTGATAGATCTGCTCATGCTCAACAACTTTGCCTCAAGAACCACTAATGTCAATCAAACCATTAATTAATTATTCATGAATATGTTAAAAACCTACTTTTGCGAACTAGTCCCTGGTTTTTCGCCCGATCGGAACCAGACCAGTCTAGGACAATTCTCTGGACTCTCTAGATCAATAATTATCAAAAAAAAGTTGAACTTTTGCATTTGCCTGGCTGTAATAGGGTCATTTATAAAATGGGCGTGGCAAAATACATTAAAAAGCCTATAAATCCTAAATGAAAACTCAGAACTTCACAAAAATTGGTGAGCATATGTGACATAACATCATTAACAAGCATGCCCAATTTTATGGAGATCGGACCATAGGTGGCGCTATAACTGTCAAAAACCTTTATAACCATATATTTCCTATGGTAAATTGCCTGTATTGGCTGTAAATGGTCTTTTCCATCTATGATCATATAATTTTCATATAATAATGTTCAAAATTTCTGCAGTACAATTCTCTGGACTCTCTAGATCAGTAATTATCAGAAAAAGTTGAACTACTTCATTTGGATGGCTATAAAAGGGTCACTTCAAAATGTGGCCTTGACCAAGTGTCCCCGAAAGCTTATATCTTTTAAGATGCTCAGATCTTCTAAAAAACAAGTCAGAACATGTGAAATATCACTCTGAACAAGCATGAAACATTTCAGACAGATCGGACAAAATTTGACTCTATAACAGTTTAAAAAGGTGAAAATAATATGAATACAATGGCATATTAAGCCAATAAGTGGTATTTTACTGCCCCCTGCTGTTTAAAATAGTTATTTTGTCATATTGTTTCTATAATTCATATTTAGACTTTATAAAATCATTATTTGAACATTTACAATTACATTTAGTCAAAATCCATCTGTTAAAGTATTAGTGTGTGTGTGTGTGTGTGTGTGTGTGTGTGTGTGTGTGTGTGTGTGTGTGTAAGCATGCATTATAGAGTTAACATGGAAAGACTGGTTTGCTTTAGTGCAGAAAACTAGTGAAAATCATGAAGATTAAACTGAAACTGAGCCAATAATGGTCTTCTAGTGCCCTCTGCTGGCCATTCTACTTATTAATGAAGTCTTTTGACATGTGCTTTTGAATTCATAATTAGACATTGTAAATCATAGTAAATAATACTAGAATGTGGTGTCTCAAGGTAAATCATGCTAGAACATGGTAAATCATGGTAAACTATGCTAGAACAGGGTAAATCATGGTAAACCATGGTAAATCATGATAAACTTTGGTAAATAATGCTAGAATGTGGCATATCATGGTAAACCATGCTAGAACATGGTAAATCAAGGTAAACTAAGATAAATTCATGGTAAACTATGCCAGAACAGGGTAAATCATGGTAAACCATGGTAAATCATGATAAATCATGCTAAAATGTGGAAAATCATGGTAAATCATGCTAGAACATGGTAAATCAAGGTAAACTAAGATGAATCCATGGTAAACTATGCTAGAACAGGGTAAATCATGGTAAACCATGGTAAATCATGATAAACTATGGTAAATCATGCTAGAATGCGGTATATCATGGTAAATCATGCTAAAACATGGTAAATCAAAGTAAATTAAGATAAAATCATGGTAAAACTATGCTAGAACATGGTAAATAATGGTAAACCATGGTAAATCATGATAAACTATGGTCAATCATGCTAGAATGTGGTATATCATGGTAAATCATGCTAGAACATGGTCTTTTCCATCTGTTATGTCAGTGGTTACATGCTTGCTAAATAAAACTTTATAACTTTTGATGCTTAAAAACCTTAAAGACCTTAATAGCTTGAACCCCGATAAATGCTGCTTGCAGCTTTAATTATTATTATTTTTCTTCTGCCGTAAAACGCATCGTGCAGCCTAAACCGTAAGAGCTGGAACTTTGAAACTTTGCCATATGGTAGTACAAAAATCGAGGAGAGGTTATCAAATTATGACCTCGAATGGCCCATAGGTGGCGCTATAGCGACCAAAAGCGCGAAACTGCTCATAACTCCTAGACCGTATGTCGTAGACTCAAGTGTCTTATATCATTGGAAAGCTGGATGCCTGACGAACAAAACGTATATCTCCGATTTCATTTCCGCCATGATAGATTTTCCGCCTTTTTGAATTTTGTCAAAAACCTACTTTTGCGAACTAGTCCCTGGTTTTTTGCCCGATCGGAACCAAACCAGTGCAGAAATGTTCTCTGGAGTCTGAATATCAATAATTATCGAAAAAAAGTTGAAATTTCCATTCACGGTCGCTAAGGGGCGCCCAAATGTATGTTGTGGGAGGAGCCTATTTTACTAAAACGGCTATAACTCCAGAAGTAAATGAGGTATCTTCACCAAACTCGGTACAAATGTGTAAGAGGTCAATTTGAGGTCACAGTAAAAAAACCGCGGCGAATGGCCACATGGTGGCGCTATAACATGAAAAAAACATAAAACGGCCCATAACCACCTGACCGTTAGTCCGATTGACTTGAAAATTGGTATGCAGTGTCTTGGTCCAAGGTGCCATGTATGTCTATGAGGACATTGGTGTATCTCAAAAAACATGGCCGCCATCGGCCAATGAAGTTTGAGCACCTATAAGACAAGGTTAACGGACGTCGATCGGAACGAAACTCGATGGGCATGTTCGACTCATGGCCCTAGAGGTCTGTAAGAATTTTGAAAGAAATCGGCCACTAGTTGGCGCTAACGAGTTTTTTTGGCTCTGTAATCACGTGGTGTTACACTTATCGTCATAAAATGCATATCATTTGATAGATCTGCTCATGCTCAACAACTTTGCCTCAAGAACCACTAATGTCAATCAAACCATTAATTAATTATTCATGAATATGTTAAAAACCTACTTTTGCGAACTAGTCCCTGGTTTTTCGCCCGATCGGAACCAGACCAGTCTAGGACAATTCTCTGGACTCTCTAGATCAATAATTATCGAAAAAAAGTTTAACTTTTGCATTTTTCGCATGGGTATATTGGGTCATAAAGAAAATGGGCGTGGCAAAATGCACTAAAAAGCCTATAAATCCTAAACGAAAACTCAGAACTTCACAAAAATTGATGAGCATATGTGACATAACATGCTAAAGAAGCATGGAAATTTTTATGAAGATCGGACCATAGTTGGCGCTATAACTGTTAAAAAGCTTTAAAACCATATATTTCCTATGGTAAATTGCCTGTATTGGCTGTAAATTGTGTTTTCCATATGATCATATAATGTTTATAAAATAATCTTAAAAACCAGTGCAATACAATTCTCTGGACTCACTAGATCAATAATTGTCAGAAAAAGTTGAACTACTTCATTTGGATAGCTATAATAGGGTCACTTCAATATGTAGCCTTAAAATGAATACCATATTAAGCCAATAAGTGGTATTTTACTGCCCCCTGCTGTCATTTCATCATACTACTCCCTAATATTGTTATATAATTCATATTTAGACTTTATAAAATCATTATTTTAACATTTAACATGAAAACGAAAGTAAAACGGCATTTAGGCCACGCCCCCCCAGTGCAAATTCACTCATAACTCGAAAACGGAAAGTCGTTGCGCACTCAAATTTTTATGGTAAGGTCCTCTCCGGGCTCTTGATCGAAACGTGTCGTTGCGGGCCTCGGGAGCGCGCCCCCCCCGCGGATCGCCAGACCGCGGGACCCCCGACAAATGTGGTGTAAATTGCCCTGGGCATTCCAGAGATAAAAGCCTCAAAAGACATGCCTTTGAACAGTCATAACTCCCGAACCCAATCGCCCAAAAACACCGCGATGGTCTCATTGAACAGGGCTCCTCAAGCACTATCTATGCTCTGAGGTTCAGAATTTTTCGCCTTCTGGTTCCCGAGATATAAGTGAAAAACCAAATTCCCATTCATTCATTCAAACACTTCAACTGTAAGATGTAGGCTGTAATTCCACTGTTGTCAACTAGAGGGAGCAGCAGTATTACACATAGTATTTAATCTTTTTATCAGCTTTCAGCTTTGGCCAACAAACAAATGGTTAAAGCTATTTTTTTTTTTTTATTATTGGACTGATAATATAGATCACGATGAAATATATGAAATGGTTAGACCATTAAAATATTTTTTTCACAATAACACATCCTAAAGACATTGAAAACATATTTGTATTGTGTGTGTGTGTGTGTGTGTGTGTGTGTGTGTGTGTGTGTGTGTGTGTGTGTGTGTGTGTGTGGATGTGTTTGTGTTTGTGTGTGTGTCTGTGTGTGTAAGCATGCTTAATGGAAAGAACATGGAGAAACTGCTTTGTTTTACTGGTGGATAAAAAAGTCTTTCAAATGAAAGTGAGTCAATTAGTGGTCTTCTACTGCCCTCTGCAGGACATTCTACTTAATAAAATATTTTCATCTGTGCTTTTGCATTAGTTTTTGGACTATATAAAATTACTTGCATGAAAATCACCTATTATAACACAGTCATGTTTTGTCAAAGTTTATCACTTCATTTTTACTGAGCTCTCAGTTTGAACATTTCTGCCTCTCAGTGATTAATTTGAAATCTGAAAATGGTGTTATACAGAGGAGATTTGCAATTATCATTTTGTTACCTATCTTTTATTTTAAATATCTACATCTACAACAAAATGTGTGTGCATGTGTGTGTTCAAGCATGGTTAGTGTATTAAGTATTATTGTTTAAGTATTATTGTTTTCATTTACATTTTAACCACCAGAAGAACACTCATTGGTTCATTCTGCTCACTAAAATATTATTTTTCATTTTTTTTTCCATTTGAAATATTGTTTAAACTTAATAAAATCATTAAAATAACATTTCAAATCATATTTTGTCTGTTTATAAATCCCACAGACTCACATTGGCTGCAATACTAATGTTTTTGTAAAACACAGACCTGATAGTCTAATCTGTGTGTATTGTGCATATATTATTGATATTATTACTATTGCAAATCATGTTATTGTAACTCATATCATAATAGAATATTATTTGTAATTTTAATTCTTTATTTCTTAATTGTTTTTTTATGATTACTACAGATATTATCACCAAAGATATCAACTACACCTTCACTTTTAGTATTGATACGCTGCACACACAGCACAATCACACACTCACTAATGCATTCAAATAAATGTAATCTTACTGTGCTACTTTATTTGTACATGATTAGAATGAACAGAAATCTAAGACTATTTTTCTTCTTTTGTTAAAGCCATTTCAGACTCCAAGTAAGCATTATATTACTAATCATCTATTTTAAAGGTGCCATACAATTGAAAACTGTATTTATCTTGGCATAGTTGAATGATAAGAGTTCTGGACATGGAACTGACATACCGTGAGCCTCAAACACCATTGTATCCTCCTTCATGTGTAAATCTCCTGTTTGCAAAAGACCGCTGAAAAATGAGTGAATCCCACCATAACACCGACTCTGACGTTGGAGTCAGGATCATTAATATTTATACCCCCCAAATTTGGATTTTCCAGTCAATGTTCTAGGCCAGGCAGTGTTAATGTGGACCTGCACAGCCGAATCATCAGAAGATCTGCAGGTATTGTGAAGAAGCAAGCAAGGACAATAGTGAAAATGGCAGATCATGGATATATAATTTTATGTCTGAGGCTGTGCTGCGGATTTGAGAACTTTTCATTCCCTTCCCACAAAAGAGAACTGTCAACAGGCATGGTTGATGTTTACAACAGGATACCTCACCATTTTAATTCAAAGCTGTTAGTTTGCTCTTAACGGAGGCCGATCAGAACGAAACTAGGTGGGCATGTTCGACTCGTGGCCCTAGAGGTCTGTAAGAATTTTGAAAAATCAACCACTAGTTGACGCTAACAGGTTTTACGGCTATGTAATCACGTGATGCATATCATTTGATAGATCTCCTCATACTGAACAACTTTGCCTCAAGAACTACTGCTGTCAATCAATTTGTTCAATAAATACTTGTGATTATGTTAAAAACCTACTTTTGCGAACTAGTCCTAGGTTTTTCGCCCGATCGGAAATATACCAGTGCAGTACAATTCTCTGGAAGCTCTAGATTATTAATTATATAAAAAACTTTAACTTTACCCATTGGGTAGCCATAACAGGATCATTTAGAAAATGTGTATGGCAAAAAACACTCAAAAGCCTGTAAATCCTAAACAAAAACTCAGACAACTCACTAAACTGCCTTATGTGCTTAAAGACCCTAAATGCTTGAACCCCGCTAAATGCTGCTTGCAGCTTTAATTTATTTTTGAATTTGTTATTTTCACACCACCGTTACCAGTATTGGATATGATCACCTACGACAGCCATACACAGCAATATACACTACTTCCATGAACATCTGCTGTCACACAAGACTAAAACATTTCTCTCATTGAACACTTTAAAGGGGGTGCACCGTTCCCAGAAGTACTGCAATACCGGGTCGATGCGTGGAGTGGACGGAGCAAGCCCCTATTCCATCTCCCAGTTCCAAAAATCAATTTAATATATGGTGCCCGGGTAGGGCACGTATCAGACATTAAACTGATAAGAACAGATACTACACTTGATCTTAGCCAAAAGGCCGAGAAGCGATGCCGCAATGACGCCGAGGCGGGGGAGCCGCCAAAGGCCACGCCCACCTGGGCCGCGGCGAGAGGGCCTAAGGTCGCCAACAAACAAGCTCACCGAAAACGGATCACAACGGAGTGCACAACACGACACTTTGGAGTGCAACCTGGGATTTTGGATCATCATCGTTCAAAAGCACGGAATGGCTCGTAACTCCTAAACCGTCCGTCGCAGACCCAAGTGTCTTACATCACCGGAATCCTTGGCTCGGGCCGAACGAGACGCACGCCTCGGATCGGATGGTCGCGCGGCGAGATTTTCGGGTATTTGGGATTTTCCGAAAAACCTACTTTTGCACAGTAGTCCTGGGTCGTTTGCCCAATCTGACCCAAAGCGGTGCCGAAAGATTCTCTGGAGTCTGACTGCCGACAGTGACCGGGAAAAAAGTCGGAATTTCGATTCACGTTGGCGACGGGACGCCAAGACGTTGGCGGTGGGCGAGGCGGGCTTTACTTGAATGGCTATAACTCTCCGACGGCAAAGAGACAATTACACCCAAGTGGGTACACCTGTGTACGGGCTCAGCCTGTGGTCACGTGAAAAGGGATGTGGCGACTGGCCACTTGGTGGCGCTGTAAACAGAAAAAAACAACAGCTTGAATACGGCCATAGACGACTGTGTATCACGTGATTTTTCACACGTGCACAAGGTATTCATACCACATGATAGAACTCCTCATTCTGAACAACTTTGGACCACTGCTGTCAATCAAAGCGTTCGTTAAATATTGGAGATTATGTGAAGAATGAAAAAAAAACAAGCCTCCCAGGTTGTTTTCTATCTCTCAATCAACCACTGCAGTTCGGTTCTCTGGACTTCCAAGGTTTCATCAACCATCAGGAGAAGAAGGAAAAATGATTGGAGCTTTAACAATCTGCTCTTTTAACCAGTGTGTGTGTCCAGGGGAGAGCGCGAACGCAGTCCCCCACTACCATAAATTATGCAGTCGAGATTCCCACATTTGGGGAATTCGCAGGGGTCAGCACAACCGGAGTGCAATGGCCGAGCCTCGCCCTGGGTGAACCACCTCCCTGATCATGGTGTCTCCCCTGCCAGGTAAGTATGAATTCCCGGGCCTCCAGTCAGAGGCACCCTGTCCCTCTTCGCAATCCTCACCAACGGTCGGACAATCGAACACACACCTGATTCAACTCATCAGCTCGTTAGCAAAAGACTCCAAGAGATAAGAGAGACATCAAAAATGTGCAGTGACGGGCTTCTTTTTTTTCTTCTTTTCTTTTTTTCATGCTCCATGAGCCAAAGATCGATTTAATACGCAGTCCCCGGATAGTGGACGAATCAGATATGAAACTGATAAGAACAGAGTTTATTTATTTATTTATTTATTTTTGAATTTGTTATTTTCACACCACCGTTACCAGTATTGGATATGATCACCTACGACAGCCATACACAGCAATATACACTACTTCCATGAACATCTGCTGTCACACAAGACTAAAACATTTCTCTCATTGAACACTTTAAAGGGGGTGCACCGTTCCCAGAAGTACTGCAATACCGGGTCGATGCGTGGAGTGGACGGAGCAAGCCCCTATTCCATCTCCCAGTTCCAAAAATCAATTTAATATATGGTGCCCGGGTAGGGCACGTATCAGACATTAAACTGATAAGAACAGATACTACACTTGATCTTAGCCAAAAGGCCGAGAAGCGATGCCGCAATGACGCCGAGGCGGGGGAGCCGCCAAAGGCCACGCCCACCTGGGCCGCGGCGAGAGGGCCTAAGGTCGCCAACAAACAAGCTCACCGAAAACGGATCACAACGGAGTGCACAACACGACACTTTGGAGTGCAACCTGGGATTTTGGATCATCATCGTTCAAAAGCACGGAATGGCTCGTAACTCCTAAACCGTCCGTCGCAGACCCAAGTGTCTTACATCACCGGAATCCTTGGCTCGGGCCGAACGAGACGCACGCCTCGGATCGGATGGTCGCACTGGCGAGATTTTCGGGTATTTGGGATTTTCCGAAAAACCTACTTTTGCACAGTAGTCCTGGGTCGTTTGCCCAATCTGACCCAAAGCGGTGCCGAAAGATTCTCTGGAGTCTGACTGCCGACAGTGACCGGGAAAAAAGTCGGAATTTCGATTCACGTTGGCGACGGGACGCCAAGACGTTGGCGGTGGGCGAGGCGGGCTTTACTTGAATGGCTATAACTCTCCGACGGCAAAGAGACAATTACACCCAAGTGGGTACACCTGTGTACGGGCTCAGCCTGTGGTCACGTGAAAAGGGATGTGGCGACTGGCCACTTGGTGGCGCTGTAAACAGAAAATAACAACAGCTTGAATACGGCCATAGACGACTGTGTATCACGTGATTTTTCACACGTGCACAAGGTAAGGTATTCATACCACATGATAGAACTCCTCATTCTGAACAACTTTGGACCACTGCTGTCAATCAAAGCGTTCGTTAAATATTGGAGATTATGTGAAGAATGAAAAAAAAAGAAGAAAAAAAAACAAGCCTCCCAGGTTGTTTTCTATCTCTCAATCAACCACTGCAGTTCGGTTCTCTGGACTTCCAAGGTTTCATCAACCATCAGGAGAAGAAGGAAAAATGATTGGAGCTTTAACAATCTGCTCTTTTAACCAGTGTGTGTGTCCAGAGGAGAGCGCGAACGCAGTCCCCCACTACCATAAATTATGCAGTCGAGATTCCCACATTTGGGGAATTCGCAGGGGTCAGCACAACCGGAGTGCAATGGCCGAGCATCGCCCTGGGTGAACCACCTCCCTGATCATGGTGTCTCCCCTGCCAGGTAAGTATGAATTCCCGGGCCTCCAGTCAGAGGCACCCTGTCCCTCTTCGCAATCCTCACCAACGGTCGGACAATCGAACACACACCTGATTCAACTCATCAGCTCGTTAGCAAAAGACTCCAAGAGATAAGAGAGACATCAAAAATGTGCAGTGACGGGCTTCTTTTTTTTCTTCTTTTCTTTTTTTCATGCTCCGGAACCGGCTCCATGAGCCAAAGATCGATTTAATACGCAGTCCCCGGATAGTGGACGAATCAGATATGAAACTGATAAGAACAGAGTTTATTTATTTATTTATTTATTTTTGAATTTGTTATTTTCACACCACCGTTACCAGTATTGGATATGATCACCTACGACAGCCATACACAGCAATATACACTACTTCCATGAACATCTGCTGTCACACAAGACTAAAACATTTCTCTCATTGAACACTTTAAAGGGGGTGCACCGTTCCCAGAAGTACTGCAATACCGGGTCGATGCGTGGAGTGGACGGAGCAAGCCCCTATTCCATCTCCCAGTTCCAAAAATCAATTTAATATATGGTGCCCGGGTAGGGCACGTATCAGATATTAAACTGATAAGAACAGATACTACACTTGATCTTAGCCAAAAGGCCGAGAAGCGATGCCGCAATGACGCCGAGGCGGGGGAGCCGCCAAAGGCCAAGCCCACCTGGGCCGCGGCGAGAGGGCCTAAGGTCGCCAACAAACAAGCTCACCGAAAACGGATCACAACGGAGTGCACAACACGACACTTTGGAGTGCAACCTGGGATTTTGGATCATCATCGTTCAAAAGCACGGAATGGCTCGTAACTCCTAAACCGTCCGTCGCAGACCCAAGTGTCTTACATCACCGGAATCCTTGGCTCGGGCCGAACGAGACGCACGCCTCGGATCGGATGGTCGCGCTGGCGAGATTTTCGGGTATTTGGGATTTTCCGAAAAACCTACTTTTGCACAGTAGTCCTGGGTCGTTTGCCCAATCTGACCCAAAGCGGTGCCGAAAGATTCTCTGGAGTCTGACTGCCGACAGTGACCGGGAAAAAAGTCGGAATTTCGATTCACGTTGGCGACGGGACGCCAAGACGTTGGCGGTGGGCGAGGCGGGCTTTACTTGAATGGCTATAACTCTCCGACGGCAAAGAGACAATTACACCCAAGTGGGTACACCTGTGTACGGGCTCAGCCTGTGGTCACGTGAAAAGGGATGAGGCGACTGGCCACTTGGTGGCGCTGTAAACAGAAAAAAACAACAGCTTGAATACGGCCATAGACGACTGTGTATCACGTGATTTTTCACACGTGCACAAGGTATTCATACCACATGATAGAACTCCTCATTCTGAACAACTTTGGACCACTGCTGTCAATCAAAGCGTTCGTTAAATATTGGAGATTATGTGAAGAATGAAAAAAAAAGAAGAAAAAAAAACAAGCCTCCCAGGTTGTTTTCTATCTCTCAATCAACCACTGCAGTTCGGTTCTCTGGACTTCCAAGGTTTCATCAACCATCAGGAGAAGAAGGAAAAATGATTGGAGCTTTAACAATCTGCTCTTTTAACCAGTGTGTGTGTCCAGGGGAGAGCGCGAACGCAGTGCCCCACTACCATAAATTATGCAGTCGAGATTCCCACATTTGGGGAATTCGCAGGGGTCAGCACAACCGGAGTGCAATGGCCGAGCCTCGCCCTGGGTGAACCACCTCCCTGATCATGGTGTCTCCCCTGCCAGGTAAGTATGAATTCCCGGGCCTCCAGTCAGAGGCACCCTGTCCCTCTTCGCAATCCTCACCAACGGTCGGACAATCGAACACACACCTGATTCAACTCATCAGCTCGTTAGCAAAAGACTCCAAGAGATAAGAGAGACATCAAAAATGTGCAGTGACGGGCTTCTTTTTTTTCTTCTTTTCTTTTTTTCATGCTCCGGAACCGGCTCCATGAGCCAAAGATCGATTTAATACGCAGTCCCCGGATAGTGGACGAATCAGATATGAAACTGATAAGAACAGAGTTTATTTATTTATTTATTTATTTTTGAATTTGTTATTTTCACACCACCGTTACCAGTATTGGATATGATCACCTACGACAGCCATACACAGCAATATACACTACTTCCATGAACATCTGCTGTCACACAAGACTAAAACATTTCTCTCATTGAACACTTTAAAGGGGGTGCACCGTTCCCAGAAGTACTGCAATACCGGGTCGATGCGTGGAGTGGACGGAGCAAGCCCCTATTCCATCTCCCAGTTCCAAAAATCAATTTAATATATGGTGCCCGGGTAGGGCACGTATCAGACATTAAACTGATAAGAACAGATACTACACTTGATCTTAGCCAAAAGGCCGAGAAGCGATGCCGCAATGACGCCGAGGCGGGGGAGCCGCCAAAGGCCACGCCCACCTGGGCCGCGGCGAGAGGGCCTAAGGTCGCCAACAAACAAGCTCACCGAAAACGGATCACAACGGAGTGCACAACACGACACTTTGGAGTGCAACCTGGGATTTTGGATCATCATCGTTCAAAAGCACGGAATGGCTCGTAACTCCTAAACCGTCCGTCGCAGACCCAAGTGTCTTACATCACCGGAATCCTTGGCTCGGGCCGAACGAGACGCACGCCTCGGATCGGATGGTCGCGCTGGCGAGATTTTCGGGTATTTGGGATTTTCCGAAAAACCTACTTTTGCACAGTAGTCCTGGGTCGTTTGCCCAATCTGACCCAAAGCGGTGCCGAAAGATTCTCTGGAGTCTGACTGCCGACAGTGACCGGGAAAAAAGTCGGAATTTCGATTCACGTTGGCGACGGGACGCCAAGACGTTGGCGGTGGGCGAGGCGGGCTTTACTTGAATGGCTATAACTCTCCGACGGCAAAGAGACAATTACACCCAAGTGGGTACACCTGTGTACGGGCTCAGCCTGTGGTCACGTGAAAAGGGATGTGGCGACTGGCCACTTGGTGGCGCTGTAAACAGAAAATAACAACAGCTTGAATACGGCCATAGACGACTGTGTATCACGTGATTTTTCACACGTGCACAAGGTAAGGTATTCATACCACATGATAGAACTCCTCATTCTGAACAACTTTGGACCACTGCTGTCAATCAAAGCGTTCGTTAAATATTGGAGATTATGTGAAGAATGAAAAAAAAAGAAGAAAAAAAAACAAGCCTCCCAGGTTGTTTTCTATCTCTCAATCAACCACTGCAGTTCGGTTCTCTGGACTTCCAAGGTTTCATCAACCATCAGGAGAAGAAGGAAAAATGATTGGAGCTTTAACAATCTGCTCTTTTAACCAGTGTGTGTGTCCAGGGGAGAGCGCGAACGCAGTCCCCCACTACCATAAATTATGCAGTCGAGATTCCCACATTTGGGGAATTCGCAGGGGTCAGCACAACCGGAGTGCAATGGCCGAGCCTCGCCCTGGGTGAACCACCTCCCTGATCATGGTGTCTCCCCTGCCAGGTAAGTATGAATTCCCGGGCCTCCAGTCAGAGGCACCCTGTCCCTCTTCGCAATCCTCACCAACGGTCGGACAATCGAACACACACCTGATTCAACTCATCAGCTCGTTAGCAAAAGACTCCAAGAGATAAGAGAGACATCAAAAATGTGCAGTGACGGGCTTCTTTTTTTTCTTCTTTTCTTTTTTTCATGCTCCGGAACCGGCTCCATGAGCCAAAGATCGATTTAATACGCAGTCCCCGGATAGTGGACGAATCAGATATGAAACTGATAAGAACAGAGTTTATTTATTTATTTATTTATTTTTGAATTTGTTATTTTCACACCACCGTTACCAGTATTGGATATGATCACCTACGACAGCCATACACAGCAATATACACTACTTCCATGAACATCTGCTGTCACACAAGACTAAAACATTTCTCTCATTGAACACTTTAAAGGGGGTGCACCGTTCCCAGAAGTACTGCAATACCGGGTCGATGCGTGGAGTGGACGGAGCAAGCCCCTATTCCATCTCCCAGTTCCAAAAATCAATTTAATATATGGTGCCCGGGTAGGGCACGTATCAGATATTAAACTGATAAGAACAGATACTACACTTGATCTTAGCCAAAAGGCCGAGAAGCGATGCCGCAATGACGCCGAGGCGGGGGAGCCGCCAAAGGCCAAGCCCACCTGGGCCGCGGCGAGAGGGCCTAAGGTCGCCAACAAACAAGCTCACCGAAAACGGATCACAACGGAGTGCACAACACGACACTTTGGAGTGCAACCTGGGATTTTGGATCATCATCGTTCAAAAGCACGGAATGGCTCGTAACTCCTAAACCGTCCGTCGCAGACCCAAGTGTCTTACATCACCGGAATCCTTGGCTCGGGCCGAACGAGACGCACGCCTCGGATCGGATGGTCGCGCTGGCGAGATTTTCGGGTATTTGGGATTTTCCTTTTGCACAGTAGTCCTGGGTCGTTTGCCCAATCTGACCCAAAGCGGTGCCGAAAGATTCTCTGGAGTCTGACTGCCGACAGTGACCGGGAAAAAAGTCGGAATTTCGATTCACGTTGGCGACGGGACGCCAAGACGTTGGCGGTGGGCGAGGCGGGCTTTACTTGAATGGCTATAACTCTCCGACGGCAAAGAGACAATTACACCCAAGTGGGTACACCTGTGTACGGGCTCAGCCTGTGGTCACGTGAAAAGGGATGTGGCGACTGGCCACTTGGTGGCGCTGTAAACAGAAAAAAACAACAGCTTGAATACGGCCATAGACGACTGTGTATCACGTGATTTTCCACACGTGCACAAGGTATTCATACCACATGATAGAACTCCTCATTCTGAACAACTTTGGACCACTGCTGTCAATCAAAGCGTTCGTTAAATATTGGAGATTATGTGAAGAATGAAAAAAAAAGAAGAAAAAAAAACAAGCCTCCCAGGTTGTTTTCTATCTCTCAATCAACCACTGCAGTTCGGTTCTCTGGACTTCCAAGGTTTCATCAACCATCAGGAGAAGAAGGAAAAATGATTGGAGCTTTAACAATCTGCTCTTTTAACCAGTGTGTGTGTCCAGGGGAGAGCGCGAACGCAGTCCCCCACTACCATAAATTATGCAGTCGAGATTCCCACATTTGGGGAATTCGCAGGGGTCAGCACAACCGGAGTGCAATGGCCGAGCCTCGCCCTGGGTGAACCACCTCCCTGATCATGGTGTCTCCCCTGCCAGGTAAGTATGAATTCCCGGGCCTCCAGTCAGAGGCACCCTGTCCCTCTTCGCAATCCTCACCAACGGTCGGACAATCGAACACACACCTGATTCAACTCATCAGCTCGTTAGCAAAAGACTCCAAGAGATAAGAGAGACATCAAAAATGTGCAGTGACTGGCTTCTTTTTTTTCTTCTTTTCTTTTTTTCATGCTCCGGAACCGGCTCCATGAGCCAAAGATCGATTTAATACGCAGTCCCCGGATAGTGGACGAATCAGATATGAAACTGATAAGAACAGAGTTTATTTATTTATTTATTTATTTTTGAATTTGTTATTTTCACACCACCGTTACCAGTATTGGATATGATCACCTACGACAGCCATACACAGCAATATACACTACTTCCATGAACATCTGCTGTCACACAAGACTAAAACATTTCTCTCATTGAACACTTTAAAGGGGGTGCACCGTTCCCAGAAGTACTGCAATACCGGGTCGATGCGTGGAGTGGACGGAGCAAGCCCCTATTCCATCTCCCAGTTCCAAAAATCAATTTAATATATGGTGCCCGGGTAGGGCACGTATCAGATATTAAACTGATAAGAACAGATTTTTTCTTTTGACATATTTTTATTGTAACAATTCTTTCATTTATACCATACATCTTTTTTGTAAACCACGTTTTTACAGAATGTTTACATAATTATTTGTTTTGTTTAAAGATAAATAAGATAAATAAACAGTTTCTGTTGTCCATGTATATAATTTAAATTAAAAGCATTCTGGTAAAACACATGGAGAAATTAATAAAAATGGTAATACATGAAATAAATATCTTGATAAAACAATTAAAACAAACTTAAAAACTCTCTCTTCCATTGTACAAGAACGGGTATGTCCTTATAAACCTTTTGAACCATCAACTCAGTTCCTCAAAACCAGTCCCAAAGACCTGGCCTTTCTGGGCCCAGAGGAGATCCTCTTAAACCGAGGCACCGCTGCTCCGCCGAAGATGTTGTGGGGGGCATCTACGGGCAGTCAAGGCTCGTGGCTGTGGGGACCTTCCCCTGTGAGGCTCTGGCCCCCACGTCCGAATGGCGACATGCGGTGTAGTCCTGCAGCCTTGATTTTGCCAGCTGGATGGTGGCGTGGAGGGACACCTGCATGCGCTTCCCTACCAGCAGGTTTCTGGAGGTCCAAATGGCGTCTTTAATGCAACAAATGGTGAGCCAGAGCGCGGTCTGTGTTTGTGCTGGCATTTGCTGGCTCACCTCACCTCTGACCATTGGGTAGTTTGGGACCCCCCCTGCTGGCAGGTACGGGAATTGCTGGGGGCCAGCTGTTGCCCACAGGTCCCTCACAGCGCTGCACTCCCAGAGCGCGTGCCTCACGGTCTCGGGCGCGCCACACCCGGGCCGCGGGCAGATGGGGTTCCTCGACATGCCTCGGGAGTGCATCACGGCCCTGACCGGGAGGATCTCATGGGCAACCATCCACGCCAGGTCCCGGTGTCGGTTCTGGAGAGCTGAGTGGGACACATTGCGCCAAACCTTTTGGGCTTCACTTAAGGTGAGCCCGCGCACTGGACACACTTGTTCCCGTTCCTGCACAAGGGAGAGGATAGAGCGGTGATTAGTTAAAACAGTCACGTTTTCTTTTTCCAAATTAAAATTCTTTAAAAACTTTTTTATGTGAGCGTATGCAGGGGGTTGGTCAAATGCAAGTGGTGTTGTCAAGTCTGTTGGTAAAATTTTGATGGATCTTAAAAAGGACCCCACCCAGAACCGGGCCATGGCTGCTGTTTTGTCTTGTCTGGATGGGGCCAGGGCATACTTTATGTGTAATGCAGTGTATTGGGCTCCTAAAAACAAATAAGGGTCTGGGACGCCTTTTCCTCCGTTTTTTGGTGCTTTCTTCATGGTTACTCTTTTTAGCCTCTCCCATTTGGATCCCCACAAAAAATAAAACATGGACCGGTCCAGGGATAAAAGAAAGAATCTAGGGGGAAAGAAAACAGAACATAGCAATAAAAACAATGGTAAAATCACAGCTTTTAGAATTAAAACCTTTCCTTCAAAAGTCAGCTGTCTCAGTCCCCAGAACCCCAATTTTTTCCTCACTTTTCCAGTCACATCATGCCAGTTTCCACTCCCTCCCCCGTCTCTGTCAAATTTGATGCCCAGTATTTTTATGTCTGTCTTTTTTAAAAGTGATGTCCAGTCCAACAGTCTTGCTTGGTTCCCATGGGCCATAGAACTGCACCTGGGTCTTGTCTCTGTTCAGTCTAGCTCCAGACGCTTTCCCAAACCAGTCTGTCAAGTCCATTGTCCTCTGTATTGATGAAACGTCAGTGCATAAAAGATTGATATCGTCCATATATAAAACAGTCTTTGCAGTCAGTCCTCCAGTCCCGGGTATGGTCAGTCCCGTTATCCACTTGTCCCTTCTCAAGATCTGCGCTAGGGGTTCGATGCAAGCCACATACAGGAGAGGAGATAACGGACAGCCCTGACGGACACCACTGCGTACATCTATCGCTTTTGAAAGATTCCCATTAACTAGGATTCTGCTGGTTATATCCCTGTACAGCAATCCCACCCAAGCTAAGAATCTCCCAGGAAAGCCCATTTTCCCCAATACTTGAAACAAGTAATGGTGCGAGACTCTGTCAAATGCTTTTTCGAAATCTAGATTTAACACTATCAGCCGAATGTTTCTGTCTCTCGCATAACAGATGGTATCTCTTATCAGTACGAGGCTGTCTGTGATCTTCCTCCCAGGGACGGCGCAGGCTTGATCCGGGTGGATCAATTCTGCTAAAACTGTTGACATTCGTATTGTTAAAAGTTTGCTAAAAAGTTTACAGTCAAAGTTTAAAAGGGTTATAGGACGCCAGTTTTTTAGATCCGTCTTGTCATCTTTTTTGTGTAATAGTGTCATTATACCCATTCTAAAACTGTCTGGAAATCGGTCGAGGTTATCAAGGTCATTAAAAACAGCCAGTAGGTCTAGTCTTAAAATGTCCCAAAAGGTCAGATAAAATTCTAGGGGAAGTCCGTCGGCTCCGGGGGACTTCCCCCTTTTACATTTTTTTATACTTTTGTCCATCTCAGGGAGATTAAAATCATTTGTCAAACCTGCACTATCTTTTACAGTATTCTCTATAAAGGTTAGAGTTTCATTTAAAATCACATCATCACTTGCCTTTTCCCCATAGAGTTCCTCATAAAAACTTTCTACTACTGTTAAAATACCATTTGTGTCTGTCACCATTTCTCTTTCTTTATTTCTTAATTTCACCATGGCTCCACCTCTATTGAGTATTTTCTTAAAAAAGTATCTTGTGCATTTCTCTCCCTGCTCTATTTCCTTTTCTTTACTTCTAAAAATAATTCCTCTACTTTTAACTTCTGCCAGTTCAGACATTTCTTTTTTAACTTCTTTTATTTCATCATTAAAATCAAACCCCTGATTAAAAAGATGAAAATAGCGTTGTAACCTCTTTTGCAGTCCCACCATTTGTCTCTTTTCCTTACATGTTTTCTTTTTCCCTGCCCATCTAAAAAAAGTCTTGGTCTTTCCCTTCACCATCTCCCACCACTGTGCTCTTGAGTCAAATAAGTCTTGTAGGGTCTGCCAATTGCTATACTGCTCCCTGTATTCTTTTACTATTTCTGGGTCTTCCAACAGGGAGCGGTTTAGCTTCCACAGACCTCTACCTGTTGTCACACCGGGGGGAAGTGATAGGGTGCAAGAAAGCATAGTGTGATCTGAAAAGAAAAGAGGGGTTAATCTGGCATCCATTAATGACCAGTCTCTGGTAAAAATGTAATCAATGCGGGAGGCTCTGGTACCATCACCACTAAACCAGGTGTGGCCCACATTGTTGGGATGCATGGATTTAAAAGCGTCAGTCAGTCTAAAATCTTTTATTATGTTTTGCAATAAAACTGTAGTCTTGTCCTCTTTAAAATCCTCTGATGCCCCTTTCCTATCTTTCCTCTGTAAAACACAATTAAAATCTCCTGCAAAAATTAAAGGATTCTTGCCTAGTAAGTGGGACTGCAGATCTATTAAAAGGCTGTATCTGTCATTCTTTTCTGTGTTCCCATAAAAGTTTAGTACATTAAAATCCCTCCCTAAAAAAGTCAAATTGGCTAAAAGTGCCCGTCCATCTCTTAATATTGTGCTCCCCTTCACCAATATTTGTGTGTTTTTTATCAGGATGGCCACTCCGTCTGCTTTGTTTTGGTTTGAACCACTCCATAAGGAGGGTCCTTGCTGCCATTTATCTTCCCACTTCTTATAGTCTTTTAAAAAGGGTAAGGCACATTCCTGTAATAAAAACACATCAGAAGGCTGTGTACTTAAGAAATTTAAAACCATTTGTGCTCTCGTTTGTGACTTCACACTTCTCACGTTTACAGTTGAGATGGTGATGTTTGTGAGCATTAAAATGAGTATAAAAAAAGACAGATACAACATTTTAAAAGTTTTAAAAGTTTAAAAACAAACTATCCATTAAAAAACAAGTTTTCTTGTAAAACAAACTCTTCCTGCATTCCCACCAGAGGGGAGGCAGGGGGGTGAGTTTGTTTTCCTTCTGAGTCACAGGGTGAGCTCCTGGGTGTGGATGATTTCAGCTCAATCGCTAAGAAAGAAATCTCATTTGCTGTATGACTTGGAAATAATCTATTCAGATCGTCTGACGAGGAAGAGTCAGAGAATCTTCCCATTTTATCTTTCTCTATTTCTTTCAAGAGGGGGGAGTGTGCCACTCTCTTTTTCTTACTTGATTGAGCACAGGGGAGTTGATCGCTTAATTGACTTTTTGTTTGTACCTTGTCTGTGTCCTCCCCAGCATTTTCACTTACTTCTGTGTTGTCTTCACCTGTCTCTTCCATTTGATCTTCCTCACCCTGTTGTACTTCACTCCTTTGCTCCACCCCTTCGTTACCTCTGTCACCTGTTCCCTCTCCACCAATCACCAGATTTGGCGGGAAAATTGAATCTTTTGGCTCCGCCCCCTTGTTATCCTTTTGTCTGCTTTCCTCAACCGCCATTTTGTTTGCTTTAACTTTGTTAGCAAAAGACTTAGGGCAATCTCTGTAGAGGTGAGCGGAGTCTCCACAGAGATTGCAACTTCTGCCATTGGGGCACTCTTCAAAAGTGTGCCCAATTTCTCTGCATTTTTTACAAAACACCTTTTGACAAGCCTCTACCAGGTGCCCGAACTCTCCACACTTGCGGCACAGCTTGGGCATTCCCTGGTAGTGGATGTAGCCTCTGTTTTCACCAAGAACTATCATTGATGGCAGATGTCTTAGGCCCTGATAGCCCTGGGGATCTTCCCACTGTTTGATCGGGATTCTCCAGGAGCAGTTCCAAATACCATCCTCATCCACCACCTTCATAGCCTGGCTCTTTACAGTGCAAAATCTACCCAGCCATACACAAATGTCTTCTCCAGTCACAGTCTCATTGAACATCCTAACAATCACAACCTTGTGTGTGTTGTCAGATAGCTTCTCAACTTTAAACATGGAGAACTGGGTCTTTACCTTCTCAAATCTATGGCAAAATTCTGACAACAGTGCTGCATTTCTAAAACTAACATCAAAGCCTTTATTAAAAGGCAGGGATAAAATACAATTTAAATCTTGAGGTGCGTAATTCAAAGCTTTCTGAACATATTTCCGAGAAAAATCTAAACGGGAAATTTCAATCGGCTTGCCTTCATGTTCTAAAAGGGTAAAACGCACGCTGTGGTGCCTCCGCATGCCGGCACGAGCAGCCGACATGGTGGAGGCACCACAAGCCTGTTAAAACGAGAAGGATTAAAAATATTAATAGAGAGCGGGTTAAAAAGGAGAACAATAAATACTAAACAATAAACAATTTAAAAATACAGCAGAATGTCAAAATAAAAGAGCAATAAGAAGGACTTACTTTAAAATCAAAAGTTCACTCCAGGAGTTGTTCCAACAACGGAATAGAACGCCCGAAATGTCTCTCCACTGGATATAACCCTAAGCCACTAAACCGGCAAAAGGCTCGCTCCTATAGAGAGTCGATCCCTGTCTCAACCCTTGAACTTGCCAAAAGGCCGAGAAGCGATGCCGCAATGACGCCGAGGCGGGGGAGCCGCCAAAGGCCAAGCCCACCTGGGCCGCGGCGAGAGGGCCTAAGGTCGCCAACAAACAAGCTCACCGAAAACGGATCACAACGGAGTGCACAACACGACACTTTGGAGTGCAACCTGGGATTTTGGATCATCATCGTTCAAAAGCACGGAATGGCTCGTAACTCCTAAACCGTCCGTCGCAGACCCAAGTGTCTTACATCACCGGAATCCTTGGCTCGGGCCGAACGAGACGCACGCCTCGGATCGGATGGTCGCGCTGGCGAGATTTTCGGGTATTTGGGATTTTCCTTTTGCACAGTAGTCCTGGGTCGTTTGCCCAATCTGACCCAAAGCGGTGCCGAAAGATTCTCTGGAGTCTGACTGCCGACAGTGACCGGGAAAAAAGTCGGAATTTCGATTCACGTTGGCGACGGGACGCCAAGACGTTGGCGGTGGGCGAGGCGGGCTTTACTTGAATGGCTATAACTCTCCGACGGCAAAGAGACAATTACACCCAAGTGGGTACACCTGTGTACGGGCTCAGCCTGTGGTCACGTGAAAAGGGATGTGGCGACTGGCCACTTGGTGGCGCTGTAAACAGAAAAAAACAACAGCTTGAATACGGCCATAGACGACTGTGTATCACGTGATTTTTCACACGTGCACAAGGTATTCATACCACATGATAGAACTCCTCATTCTGAACAACTTTGGACCACTGCTGTCAATCAAAGCGTTCGTTAAATATTGGAGATTATGTGAAGAATGAAAAAAAAAGAAGAAAAAAAAACAAGCCTCCCAGGTTGTTTTCTATCTCTCAATCAACCACTGCAGTTCGGTTCTCTGGACTTCCAAGGTTTCATCAACCATCAGGAGAAGAAGGAAAAATGATTGGAGCTTTAACAATCTGCTCTTTTAACCAGTGTGTGTGTCCAGGGGAGAGCGCGAACGCAGTCCCCCACTACCATAAATTATGCAGTCGAGATTCCCACATTTGGGGAATTCGCAGGGGTCAGCACAACCGGAGTGCAATGGCCGAGCCTCGCCCTGGGTGAACCACCTCCCTGATCATGGTGTCTCCCCTGCCAGGTAAGTATGAATTCCCGGGCCTCCAGTCAGAGGCACCCTGTCCCTCTTCGCAATCCTCACCAACGGTCGGACAATCGAACACACACCTGATTCAACTCATCAGCTCGTTAGCAAAAGACTCCAAGAGATAAGAGAGACATCAAAAATGTGCAGTGACTGGCTTCTTTTTTTTCTTCTTTTCTTTTTTTCATGCTCCGGAACCGGCTCCATGAGCCAAAGATCGATTTAATACGCAGTCCCCGGATAGTGGACGAATCAGATATGAAACTGATAAGAACAGAGTTTATTTATTTATTTATTTATTTTTGAATTTGTTATTTTCACACCACCGTTACCAGTATTGGATATGATCACCTACGACAGCCATACACAGCAATATACACTACTTCCATGAACATCTGCTGTCACACAAGACTAAAACATTTCTCTCATTGAACACTTTAAAGGGGGTGCACCGTTCCCAGAAGTACTGCAATACCGGGTCGATGCGTGGAGTGGACGGAGCAAGCCCCTATTCCATCTCCCAGTTCCAAAAGTCAATTTAATATATGGTGCCCGGGTAGGGCACGTATCAGACATTAAACTGATAAGAACAGATTTTATTTATTTTTTTCTAAAAAGTTTATTGACACATTTTCATTCTTTACATTTCCTCATTTTTCTTTTAAAAATTGCACATGTCTTGTAAAACAAAAATGACACAATTAAGGGTTAAAAATCAGTATTTGGGTGGTGTGTCATGTGAAAGTCCATGTGTGTAAAATGTTGGTTTAAAAGAAGGTAAAATGAATGAAAATAAATAGCAATAAATGATGTAAAACAATAAAACATGCCAACTAAAACATCATCTCTTGTACAGGATCGCGGGTGAGTCCCTATCAAGATTGTCCATTCACTCCAGGTCTCCAGAACAGGCTCCGGACCTCCCGCTTCCGGTGCCCAGCGGAGATCCCCTCCCTCCGGCCCGCTGGCCCGCTGTTCCCGTAGCCGGTGTGGTGAGGGTGCATCTACGGGCGGCCAGGTACGGTGGTGGCCGGGACCTTTCCATGCGACCCCAGCCCCCCCATCCGAATGACGACGTCCGGCGCCTCCTGCAGCGTTGATCTTATAAGTTGCTCGCACGCGTGGAGGGGCACCGTAACGCGTTTCCCCACCAGCAGGTTTCTGGTGGTCCAGATGGCATCCTTGATATGGTTGAGGGTGAGCCAGAGCGAGGTAAATTGTTTTGATGTGAGGTCCTTCAAGCCCTGACCCACCCCCAGGATGGCGAGCTTGTATTCCATCTGGACACTACCCGCTGGCAGGCACGGGAAAACCAGGGGGCTGGTCCTGGCCCACAGGTCCCGCGCAGCACCGCACTCCCAGAGCAGATGGTAGACGGTCTCCGGGGAACCACATCCGGACCGTGGGCAGATGGAGTTTTTGGCCATGCCTCTGGAGTGCATGACCGCCCTGACCGGGAGGATCTCATGAGCCACCATCCACGATAAGTCCTTATGCCTGTTCTGGAGAGCTGGGTGGGCTGCGTTCCTCCAAACATCTTTGGCCTCACCTAGTGTGAGGCCTGGAACCGGACTCACCGATTCCCGATCCTGCACAAGAGAGATAAGAGACTTGTGGTTAGTTAAAATGGTGGCATCATTGGTCTCTAAAAGGTACTTTTTTAAAAATTTCTTTATAAAACTGTATTCTTTAGGCAAGTTAAAAGACACTGGACATTTAAGATCAATGGGTAAAATTTTCAAAGTTCTTAGGTAAGACCCCATCCAGAATCGGGTCATGGCTGCTGTCTTGTGTTCTCTGGATGGGGTCAGGGCGTATTGGATGTGGAGGGCGGCAAAGCGGCTGCCTAAAAACAGGTGGGGGTCTGGGAGGCCTTTCCCGCCATTCTCTTTTTTCTTTTTGACGACCTCCCTCTTTAGTCGTTCCCACTTGGACCCCCACAGGAAATAAAATACCGCCCTCTCCAGGTTGGCCAGGAATCGTCTTGGGGGACTAAAAACAGAACAGACAAGTAAAATCAGTGGTAAAATCACGGATTTAAAAATTAAAATCTTGCCTTCTAACGTCAATTGTCTTAGTCCCCAAAACCCCAGTCTTTGCCTGACTTTCCCTAACATGTCAGTCCAGTTTCCCTGTCCTCCACCCTCTTTGTCAAGTTTGACTCCTAAAATTTTCATGTTATTGTCTTTAAAATTCAAATCAAGTCCACCTGTGTCCACGTCACCCCACGGCCCGAAGAGCTGGGCCTCGGACTTACTCCTATTGAGCTTGGCGCCCGAGGCCCGACCGTACCAGTCAGTCAAGTCCATTGCTCTTCGTACTGATAAAAAGTCAGTCGCTAAAAGGGTCACGTCATCCATATATAAAACACAGGTCGCCGTCAGTCCACCAGTTCCGGGGATGTCTAGTCCTTTAATCCATTTGTCCCTTCTCAAGATTTGTGCCAGTGGCTCAATGCAAGCCACATACAGAAGGGGAGATAAAGGACACCCCTGACGGACGCCGCTGTAGAGTTTTACAGCTTTGGATAAATGCCCATTAACCGAAATCCTGCTAGACAGATCGTTGTAAAGCAATCCCACCCAGGCTATAAACCTCCCGGGAAAACCCATTTTTCCCAGTACCTGAAGCAGGTACTGGTGCGAGACGCGGTCAAAGGCTTTTTCGAAATCTAAATTTAGGACTACTAGCCGAATGTTTCTGTCTCTCGCAAAACAGATGGCGTCTCTGATCAGTACCAGGCTGTCCGTGATCTTCCTGCCGGGCACAGCGCATGCTTGATCCAGGTGGATTACGTCCTCTAAAACAGTCGACATACGTGTAGCTAAAATCTTACTAAAAAGTTTACAATCATAATTTAAAAGAGTGATTGGTCGCCAGTTTCTCAAGTCAGTCTTGTCTCCTTTTTTGTGTAGTAGAGTAACTATCCCTACTCTAAAGCTGTCCGGAAGTCTGTCTAGAGTCTCAAATTCTTTAAAAACTGTCAATACGTCGTGTGCTAAAATGTCCCAGAAAGTCAGATAAAACTCAAAGGGGAGTCCATCCATGCCTGGGGACTTCCCCTTTTTAAAACCTTTTAGTGCTTTGTGCATTTCTAAAAGAGTAAAATCCTGGGATAAAAGCACATCTGGACTCTTTACCTTTTTGTCTAAAAACCCTAAAACTTCCTCTAAGATGCCATTGTGTACCTCTTTAGTGCTATATAAATTATTGTAAAAACGTTCAATTTCCCCTAAAATCTGATCTGTTGTATTTACTTCCCCCCCTGTAAAAGTTTTTAAAGTATTAATCGACCCTCCCCGTGTTATTGTCTTTTTAAAAAAATATCTAGTACACTTTTCCCCTTCTTCTATTTCTCTCTCCTTACATCTTAAAATGACACCTTTACTCTGAGTTTCGGACAAATCTGACATTTCTTTCTTTACTTCTTTGATTTCATTTGTAAAATCCATTCCACGGTTTAAAAGGTTAAAATATCTCTGCAGTCTTTTTTGCAGCCCCATCATGCATCTTTTTTCTTTGTTCTTTTTTCCTTTTCCAATTTGTTTAAAAAACCGTCCTGTCCTTTGTTTCACCATCTCCCACCACTGTGCACGTGAGTCGTAAAAGTCCTGGAGGGTCTGCCATTGGCTGAACTGCTCCCTATACTCTTCAACCACTTCCTCATCCTCTAATAGGGAGCAGTTCAGCTTCCACAGCCCTCCCCCTACAGTCACACCCGTGGGTAGTGAAAGGGTGCAGGAGAGCATCATGTGATCAGAAAAGAAGAGGGGGGTCAATGTAGCATCGGTCGGCGGGCAGTCCCTTGTAAAAACATAGTCAATTCGAGAGGCTCTGGCGCCGTCACCACTGAACCAGGTGAAGCCCTCCTCTCTTTGATGCATTGTTTTAAAGCAGTCAACTAACTTAAAATCTTTGACTATATTTTGTAATAAAACCGATGTCTTATCGACCTTAAAATCCTCTCCTACCCTTTTTCTGTCCTTTCTTGATAAAACACAATTAAAATCCCCTGCTACCACTAGGGGCGCCCTACCTAGCATGTGGGGCTGCAGGTCTTCTAAAAGCTCATACCTATTGTTTTTCCCTGTAAAACCATACACATTTAAAATGTTAAAATCCTTACCTAAAAAAGTCAGATTAGCTAAAATTGCCCGCCCATCCCTTCACCACAGTGCTGCCCTTCACCAAAATATTGGGATTTTTAATTAAAATAGCAACACCGTCATTTTTGTTAAAATTGGACCCACTCCAGATGGATAGTCCTGGGGTCCAAATCTCCTCCCACTTCCTGTAGTTTGTTAAAAAGGGCAGACCACATTCTTGCAATAAAAACACATCTGACTTAAAAGATTTTAAAAAGGATAACACACTCTGTGCTCGTATATTGCTCTTCACACTTCTCACATTGATTGTGGAGATAGTGAGAGCCATGAGCAATATGGTTAAAAGGGTGTGAGACATTTAAAAGCAACCAAGTGACTA
This sequence comes from Leuciscus leuciscus, assembly GCF_965113295.1. Classification (NCBI taxonomy): domain Eukaryota; kingdom Metazoa; phylum Chordata; class Actinopteri; order Cypriniformes; family Leuciscidae; genus Leuciscus; species Leuciscus leuciscus. The sequence continues at coordinate 37,910,551 of NC_138742.1, read as the reverse complement.
CAGAGATATAATTAAAATCATGTTACATCTTGTTGCATTTGCCTTTCCTTTTCCCCAGAAGACCTGGGATCAGGGGAGCAAGTGCTTGACGCCACGGGGCTCGCAGAGAGTACCTCTTGCGACTCCTTTGGCGACGATGTTCTCAGCTTAAAATGCAGAAAAGAGACTTCATTTGGAGAATCTGCGGGCCACATACGGTCTAGATCTTCCGTGGGAGAACTATCTAGCCGATGCGCTACCCGCAGCTTTTTCTCCTCTGTTTGAACCAGAGGAGATCTCGCAGTTCTTTTCTGCACTTGAGCATTTGGGAGTGAAAAAACACTTTCACTCCCACTGGAGGGCATACTCACCTCCGAGACGGTGTTGAGGGAGGAAACCGTTTCATCCTCTCCGCTTTCTGTTTCATTTCCTTTTACTTGTTCGGGAGTGGTTTCCTCCCCCTGTTCCGTATCAATCCGTGACTCTGCCCCTGTGGCCGCCCCACTTCCTTTTTCCTGACCAATCCCTGAGGCTGGCTGAGAGTTTGAAATTCCCGCCAAAACCTCAGGGACCGCCTCCTCCTCCCTTTGTTCTTTTGTTTGCCATGCTTGTGGGGCGGCCATTTTGTTGCTTTTAAGTTTGTTGGCGAAACTTTTTGGGCAATCTCTGTAGAGATGGTTTGATTCTCCACACAGGTTGCACCGCCTGCCATTGGTACACTCCTCAAATTTGTGACCAATTTCTCTGCATTTCCCACATATAATTTCCTGGCATGCTTCAGCTAAGTGCCCAAACTTTCCACACTTCCTGCATAATTTGGGCATGCCCTGGTAATGAATGTAGCCTCTGTTCTCGCCAAGCACAATCATTGAAGGCAGATGATTCAGGCCCTGGTAGCCCCCGGCGTCTTCCCATTGTTTAATGGGAATTCGCCAAGAGCATGTCCAGATGCCGTCCTCATCTAAAACCTTAACTGGCTGGCTTCGAACGGTGCAAAATCTACCCAGCCATACACAAATGTCTTCCCCAGTCACTGTCTCATTAAACATTCTAACAATCACAGTTTTAAGTGTGTTATCAGAGAGCTTTTCAACAGTAAACATAGAGAACTGGGATTTAGCTGCTTCAAATCTGTGCCAAAACTCATTCAGGTGGGAAACCGCTCTAAAGCTAACATCATAACCTTTGTTGAGGGGCAGAGTCACAATAAAATTTAAATCCTCAGGTTTAAAATTTAAAGTCTTTTGGATCAGCTTCCTGGAGAAATCAAGACGTGACATCCCCAGTAGCTTCCCCTCAACCTCTTTAAAAAGGAAACGCACGCTGTGGTGCCTCCGCATGCCGGCACGAGCAGCCGACATGGTGGAGACACCAACAGCCTAAAAACTTAAAGGAACAATAAATAAATAAATAGATAAATAGATAAAATGTCTTACCTTAAAACTGTACAGTCGTAAAAACAGCTGGATCAATGTACCTCCTAAAAGTTGTGTGGCTCGGGATACAAGGCTAATCTCGAGCCAAGAAACCTCCAAGAGGCGATCGCTGTCTCCACCTGACGACCAGATACGTGATCTTAGCCAAAAGGCCGAGAAGCGATGCCGCAATGACGCCGAGGCGGGGGAGCCGCCAAAGGCCACGCCCACCTGGGCCGCGGCGAGAGGGCCTAAGGTCGCCAACAAACAAGCTCACCGAAAACGGATCACAACGGAGTGCACAACACGACACTTTGGAGTGCAACCTGGGATTTTGGATCATCATCGTTCAAAAGCACGGAATGGCTCGTAACTCCTAAACCGTCCGTCGCAGACCCAAGTGTCTTACATCACCAGAATCCTTGGCTCGGGCCGAACGAGACGCACGCCTCGGATCGGATGGTCGCGCTGGCGAGATTTTCGGGTATTTGGGATTTTCCGAAAAACCTACTTTTGCACAGTAGTCCTGGGTCGTTTGCCCAATCTGACCCAAAGCGGTGCCGAAAGATTCTCTGGAGTCTGACTGCCGACAGTGACCGGGAAAAAAGTCGGAATTTCGATTCACGTTGGCGACGGGACGCCAAGACGTTGGCGGTGGGCGAGGCGGGCTTTACTTGAATGGCTATAACTCTCCGACGGCAAAGAGACAATTACACCCAAGTGGGTACACCTGTGTACGGGCTCAGCCTGTGGTCACGTGAAAAGGGATGTGGCGACTGGCCACTTGGTGGCGCTGTAAACAGAAAATAACAACAGCTTGAATACGGCCATAGACGACTGTGTATCACGTGATTTTTCACACGTGCACAAGGTAAGGTATTCATACCACATGATAGAACTCCTCATTCTGAACAACTTTGGACCACTGCTGTCAATCAAAGCGTTCGTTAAATATTGGAGATTATGTGAAGAATGAAAAAAAAAGAAGAAAAAAAAGCCTCCCAGGTTGTTTTCTATCTCTCAATCAACCACTGCAGTTCGGTTCTCTGGACTTCCAAGGTTTCATCAACCATCAGGAGAAGAAGGAAAAATGATTGGAGCTTTAACAATCTGCTCTTTTAACCAGTGTGTGTGTCCAGGGGAGAGCGCGAACGCAGTCCCCCACTACCATAAATTATGCAGTCGAGATTCCCACATTTGGGGAATTCGCAGGGGTCAGCACAACCGGAGTGCAATGGCCGAGCCTCGCCCTGGGTGAACCACCTCCCTGATCATGGTGTCTCCCCTGCCAGGTAAGTATGAATTCCCGGGCCTCCAGTCAGAGGCACCCTGTCCCTCTTCGCAATCCTCACCAACGGTCGGACAATCGAACACACACCTGATTCAACTCATCAGCTCGTTAGCAAAAGACTCCAAGAGATAAGAGAGACATCAAAAATGTGCAGTGACGGGCTTCTTTTTTTTCTTCTTTTCTTTTTTTCATGCTCCGGAACCGGCTCCATGAGCCAAAGATCGATTTAATACGCAGTCCCCGGATAGTGGACGAATCAGATATGAAACTGATAAGAACAGAGTTTATTTATTTATTTATTTATTTTTGAATTTGTTATTTTCACACCACCGTTACCAGTATTGGATATGATCACCTACGACAGCCATACACAGCAATATACACTACTTCCATGAACATCTGCTGTCACACAAGACTAAAACATTTCTCTCATTGAACACTTTAAAGGGGGTGCACCGTTCCCAGAAGTACTGCAATACCGGGTCGATGCGTGGAGTGGACGGAGCAAGCCCCTATTCCATCTCCCAGTTCCAAAAATCAATTTAATATATGGTGCCCGGGTAGGGCACGTATCAGATATTAAACTGATAAGAACAGATACTACACTTGATCTTAGCCAAAAGGCCGAGAAGCGATGCCGCAATGACGCCGAGGCGGGGGAGCCGCCAAAGGCCAAGCCCACCTGGGCCGCGGCGAGAGGGCCTAAGGTCGCCAACAAACAAGCTCACCGAAAACGGATCACAACGGAGTGCACAACACGACACTTTGGAGTGCAACCTGGGATTTTGGATCATCATCGTTCAAAAGCACGGAATGGCTCGTAACTCCTAAACCGTCCGTCGCAGACCCAAGTGTCTTACATCACCGGAATCCTTGGCTCGGGCCGAACGAGACGCACGCCTCGGATCGGATGGTCGCGCTGGCGAGATTTTCGGGTATTTGGGATTTTCCTTTTGCACAGTAGTCCTGGGTCGTTTGCCCAATCTGACCCAAAGCGGTGCCGAAAGATTCTCTGGAGTCTGACTGCCGACAGTGACCGGGAAAAAAGTCGGAATTTCGATTCACGTTGGCGACGGGACGCCAAGACGTTGGCGGTGGGCGAGGCGGGCTTTACTTGAATGGCTATAACTCTCCGACGGCAAAGAGACAATTACACCCAAGTGGGTACACCTGTGTACGGGCTCAGCCTGTGGTCACGTGAAAAGGGATGTGGCGACTGGCCACTTGGTGGCGCTGTAAACAGAAAAAAACAACAGCTTGAATACGGCCATAGACGACTGTGTATCACGTGATTTTCCACACGTGCACAAGGTATTCATACCACATGATAGAACTCCTCATTCTGAACAACTTTGGACCACTGCTGTCAATCAAAGCGTTCGTTAAATATTGGAGATTATGTGAAGAATGAAAAAAAAAGAAGAAAAAAAAACAAGCCTCCCAGGTTGTTTTCTATCTCTCAATCAACCACTGCAGTTCGGTTCTCTGGACTTCCAAGGTTTCATCAACCATCAGGAGAAGAAGGAAAAATGATTGGAGCTTTAACAATCTGCTCTTTTAACCAGTGTGTGTGTCCAGGGGAGAGCGCGAACGCAGTCCCCCACTACCATAAATTATGCAGTCAAGATTCCCACATTTGGGGAATTCGCAGGGGTCAGCACAACCGGAGTGCAATGGCCGAGCCTCGCCCTGGGTGAACCACCTCCCTGATCATGGTGTCTCCCCTGCCAGGTAAGTATGAATTCCCGGGCCTCCAGTCAGAGGCACCCTGTCCCTCTTCGCAATCCTCACCAACGGTCGGACAATCGAACACACACCTGATTCAACTCATCAGCTCGTTAGCAAAAGACTCCAAGAGATAAGAGAGACATCAAAAATGTGCAGTGACTGGCTTCTTTTTTTTCTTCTTTTCTTTTTTTCATGCTCCGGAACCGGCTCCATGAGCCAAAGATCGATTTAATACGCAGTCCCCGGATAGTGGACGAATCAGATATGAAACTGATAAGAACAGAGTTTATTTATTTATTTATTTATTTTTGAATTTGTTATTTTCACACCACCGTTACCAGTATTGGATATGATCACCTACGACAGCCATACACAGCAATATACACTACTTCCATGAACATCTGCTGTCACACAAGACTAAAACATTTCTCTCATTGAACACTTTAAAGGGGGTGCACCGTTCCCAGAAGTACTGCAATACCGGGTCGATGCGTGGAGTGGACGGAGCAAGCCCCTATTCCATCTCCCAGTTCCAAAAATCAATTTAATATATGGTGCCCGGGTAGGGCACGTATCAGATATTAAACTGATAAGAACAGATTTTTTCTTTTGACATATTTTTATTGTAACAATTCTTTCATTTATACCATACATCTTTTTTGTAAACCACGTTTTTACAGAATGTTTACATAATTATTTGTTTTGTTTAAAGATAAATAAGATAAATAAACAGTTTCTGTTGTCCATGTATATAATTTAAATTAAAAGCATTCTGGTAAAACACATGGAGAAATTAATAAAAATGGTAATACATGAAATAAATATCTTGATAAAACAATTAAAACAAACTTAAAAACTCTCTCTTCCATTGTACAAGAACGGGTATGTCCTTATAAACCTTTTGAACCATCAACTCAGTTCCTCAAAACCAGTCCCAAAGACCTGGCCTTTCTGGGCCCAGAGGAGATCCTCTTAAACCGAGGCACCGCTGCTCCGCCGAAGATGTTGTGGGGGGCATCTACGGGCAGTCAAGGCTCGTGGCTGTGGGGACCTTCCCCTGTGAGGCTCTGGCCCCCACGTCCGAATGGCGACATGCGGTGTAGTCCTGCAGCCTTGATTTTGCCAGCTGGATGGTGGCGTGGAGGGACACCTGCATGCGCTTCCCTACCAGCAGGTTTCTGGAGGTCCAAATGGCGTCTTTAATGCAACAAATGGTGAGCCAGAGCGCGGTCTGTGTTTGTGCTGGCATTTGCTGGCTCACCTCACCTCTGACCATTGGGTAGTTTGGGACCCCCCCTGCTGGCAGGTACGGGAATTGCTGGGGGCCAGCTGTTGCCCACAGGTCCCTCACAGCGCTGCACTCCCAGAGCGCGTGCCTCACGGTCTCGGGCGCGCCACACCCGGGCCGCGGGCAGATGGGGTTCCTCGACATGCCTCGGGAGTGCATCACGGCCCTGACCGGGAGGATCTCATGGGCAACCATCCACGCCAGGTCCCGGTGTCGGTTCTGGAGAGCTGAGTGGGACACATTGCGCCAAACCTTTTGGGCTTCACTTAAGGTGAGCCCGCGCACTGGACACACTTGTTCCCGTTCCTGCACAAGGGAGAGGATAGAGCGGTGATTAGTTAAAACAGTCACGTTTTCTTTTTCCAAATTAAAATTCTTTAAAAACTTTTTTATGTGAGCGTATGCAGGGGGTTGGTCAAATGCAAGTGGTGTTGTCAAGTCTGTTGGTAAAATTTTGATGGATCTTAAAAAGGACCCCACCCAGAACCGGGCCATGGCTGCTGTTTTGTCTTGTCTGGATGGGGCCAGGGCATACTTTATGTGTAATGCAGTGTATTGGGCTCCTAAAAACAAATAAGGGTCTGGGACGCCTTTTCCTCCGTTTTTTGGTGCTTTCTTCATGGTTACTCTTTTTAGCCTCTCCCATTTGGATCCCCACAAAAAATAAAACATGGACCGGTCCAGGGATAAAAGAAAGAATCTAGGGGGAAAGAAAACAGAACATAGCAATAAAAACAATGGTAAAATCACAGCTTTTAGAATTAAAACCTTTCCTTCAAAAGTCAGCTGTCTCAGTCCCCAGAACCCCAATTTTTTCCTCACTTTTCCAGTCACATCATGCCAGTTTCCACTCCCTCCCCCGTCTCTGTCAAATTTGATGCCCAGTATTTTTATGTCTGTCTTTTTTAAAAGTGATGTCCAGTCCAACAGTCTTGCTTGGTTCCCATGGGCCATAGAACTGCACCTGGGTCTTGTCTCTGTTCAGTCTAGCTCCAGACGCTTTCCCAAACCAGTCTGTCAAGTCCATTGTCCTCTGTATTGATGAAACGTCAGTGCATAAAAGATTGATATCGTCCATATATAAAACAGTCTTTGCAGTCAGTCCTCCAGTCCCGGGTATGGTCAGTCCCGTTATCCACTTGTCCCTTCTCAAGATCTGCGCTAGGGGTTCGATGCAAGCCACATACAGGAGAGGAGATAACGGACAGCCCTGACGGACACCACTGCGTACATCTATCGCTTTTGAAAGATTCCCATTAACTAGGATTCTGCTGGTTATATCCCTGTACAGCAATCCCACCCAAGCTAAGAATCTCCCAGGAAAGCCCATTTTCCCCAATACTTGAAACAAGTAATGGTGCGAGACTCTGTCAAATGCTTTTTCGAAATCTAGATTTAACACTATCAGCCGAATGTTTCTGTCTCTCGCATAACAGATGGTATCTCTTATCAGTACGAGGCTGTCTGTGATCTTCCTCCCAGGGACGGCGCAGGCTTGATCCGGGTGGATCAATTCTGCTAAAACTGTTGACATTCGTATTGTTAAAAGTTTGCTAAAAAGTTTACAGTCAAAGTTTAAAAGGGTTATAGGACGCCAGTTTTTTAGATCCGTCTTGTCATCTTTTTTGTGTAATAGTGTCATTATACCCATTCTAAAACTGTCTGGAAATCGGTCGAGGTTATCAAGGTCATTAAAAACAGCCAGTAGGTCTAGTCTTAAAATGTCCCAAAAGGTCAGATAAAATTCTAGGGGAAGTCCGTCGGCTCCGGGGGACTTCCCCCTTTTACATTTTTTTATACTTTTGTCCATCTCAGGGAGATTAAAATCATTTGTCAAACCTGCACTATCTTTTACAGTATTCTCTATAAAGGTTAGAGTTTCATTTAAAATCACATCATCACTTGCCTTTTCCCCATAGAGTTCCTCATAAAAACTTTCTACTACTGTTAAAATACCATTTGTGTCTGTCACCATTTCTCTTTCTTTATTTCTTAATTTCACCATGGCTCCACCTCTATTGAGTATTTTCTTAAAAAAGTATCTTGTGCATTTCTCTCCCTGCTCTATTTCCTTTTCTTTACTTCTAAAAATAATTCCTCTACTTTTAACTTCTGCCAGTTCAGACATTTCTTTTTTAACTTCTTTTATTTCATCATTAAAATCAAACCCCTGATTAAAAAGATGAAAATAGCGTTGTAACCTCTTTTGCAGTCCCACCATTTGTCTCTTTTCCTTACATGTTTTCTTTTTCCCTGCCCATCTAAAAAAAGTCTTGGTCTTTCCCTTCACCATCTCCCACCACTGTGCTCTTGAGTCAAATAAGTCTTGTAGGGTCTGCCAATTGCTATACTGCTCCCTGTATTCTTTTACTATTTCTGGGTCTTCCAACAGGGAGCGGTTTAGCTTCCACAGACCTCTACCTGTTGTCACACCGGGGGGAAGTGATAGGGTGCAAGAAAGCATAGTGTGATCTGAAAAGAAAAGAGGGGTTAATCTGGCATCCATTAATGACCAGTCTCTGGTAAAAATGTAATCAATGCGGGAGGCTCTGGTACCATCACCACTAAACCAGGTGTGGCCCACATTGTTGGGATGCATGGATTTAAAAGCGTCAGTCAGTCTAAAATCTTTTATTATGTTTTGCAATAAAACTGTAGTCTTGTCCTCTTTAAAATCCTCTGATGCCCCTTTCCTATCTTTCCTCTGTAAAACACAATTAAAATCTCCTGCAAAAATTAAAGGATTCTTGCCTAGTAAGTGGGACTGCAGATCTATTAAAAGGCTGTATCTGTCATTCTTTTCTGTGTTCCCATAAAAGTTTAGTACATTAAAATCCCTCCCTAAAAAAGTCAAATTGGCTAAAAGTGCCCGTCCATCTCTTAATATTGTGCTCCCCTTCACCAATATTTGTGTGTTTTTTATCAGGATGGCCACTCCGTCTGCTTTGTTTTGGTTTGAACCACTCCATAAGGAGGGTCCTTGCTGCCATTTATCTTCCCACTTCTTATAGTCTTTTAAAAAGGGTAAGGCACATTCCTGTAATAAAAACACATCAGAAGGCTGTGTACTTAAGAAATTTAAAACCATTTGTGCTCTCGTTTGTGACTTCACACTTCTCACGTTTACAGTTGAGATGGTGATGTTTGTGAGCATTAAAATGAGTATAAAAAAAGACAGATACAACATTTTAAAAGTTTTAAAAGTTTAAAAACAAACTATCCATTAAAAAACAAGTTTTCTTGTAAAACAAACTCTTCCTGCATTCCCACCAGAGGGGAGGCAGGGGGGTGAGTTTGTTTTCCTTCTGAGTCACAGGGTGAGCTCCTGGGTGTGGATGATTTCAGCTCAATCGCTAAGAAAGAAATCTCATTTGCTGTATGACTTGGAAATAATCTATTCAGATCGTCTGACGAGGAAGAGTCAGAGAATCTTCCCATTTTATCTTTCTCTATTTCTTTCAAGAGGGGGGAGTGTGCCACTCTCTTTTTCTTACTTGATTGAGCACAGGGGAGTTGATCGCTTAATTGACTTTTTGTTTGTACCTTGTCTGTGTCCTCCCCAGCATTTTCACTTACTTCTGTGTTGTCTTCACCTGTCTCTTCCATTTGATCTTCCTCACCCTGTTGTACTTCACTCCTTTGCTCCACCCCTTCGTTACCTCTGTCACCTGTTCCCTCTCCACCAATCACCAGATTTGGCGGGAAAATTGAATCTTTTGGCTCCGCCCCCTTGTTATCCTTTTGTCTGCTTTCCTCAACCGCCATTTTGTTTGCTTTAACTTTGTTAGCAAAAGACTTAGGGCAATCTCTGTAGAGGTGAGCGGAGTCTCCACAGAGATTGCAACTTCTGCCATTGGGGCACTCTTCAAAAGTGTGCCCAATTTCTCTGCATTTTTTACAAAACACCTTTTGACAAGCCTCTACCAGGTGCCCGAACTCTCCACACTTGCGGCACAGCTTGGGCATTCCCTGGTAGTGGATGTAGCCTCTGTTTTCACCAAGAACTATCATTGATGGCAGATGTCTTAGGCCCTGATAGCCCTGGGGATCTTCCCACTGTTTGATCGGGATTCTCCAGGAGCAGTTCCAAATACCATCCTCATCCACCACCTTCATAGCCTGGCTCTTTACAGTGCAAAATCTACCCAGCCATACACAAATGTCTTCTCCAGTCACAGTCTCATTGAACATCCTAACAATCACAACCTTGTGTGTGTTGTCAGATAGCTTCTCAACTTTAAACATGGAGAACTGGGTCTTTACCTTCTCAAATCTATGGCAAAATTCTGACAACAGTGCTGCATTTCTAAAACTAACATCAAAGCCTTTATTAAAAGGCAGGGATAAAATACAATTTAAATCTTGAGGTGCGTAATTCAAAGCTTTCTGAACATATTTCCGAGAAAAATCTAAACGGGAAATTTCAATCGGCTTGCCTTCATGTTCTAAAAGGGTAAAACGCACGCTGTGGTGCCTCCGCATGCCGGCACGAGCAGCCGACATGGTGGAGGCACCACAAGCCTGTTAAAACGAGAAGGATTAAAAATATTAATAGAGAGCGGGTTAAAAAGGAGAACAATAAATACTAAACAATAAACAATTTAAAAATACAGCAGAATGTCAAAATAAAAGAGCAATAAGAAGGACTTACTTTAAAATCAAAAGTTCACTCCAGGAGTTGTTCCAACAACGGAATAGAACGCCCGAAATGTCTCTCCACTGGATATAACCCTAAGCCACTAAACCGGCAAAAGGCTCGCTCCTATAGAGAGTCGATCCCTGTCTCAACCCTTGAACTTGCCAAAAGGCCGAGAAGCGATGCCGCAATGACGCCGAGGCGGGGGAGCCGCCAAAGGCCACGCCCACCTGGGCCGCGGCGAGAGGGCCTAAGGTCGCCAACAAACAAGCTCACCGAAAACGGATCACAACGGAGTGCACAACACGACACTTTGGAGTGCAACCTGGGATTTTGGATCATCATCGTTCAAAAGCACGGAATGGCTCGTAACTCCTAAACCGTCCGTCGCAGACCCAAGTGTCTTACATCACCGGAATCCTTGGCTCGGGCCGAACGAGACGCACGCCTCGGATCGGATGGTCGCGCTGGCGAGATTTTCGGGTATTTGGGATTTTCCGAAAAACCTACTTTTGCACAGTAGTCCTGGGTCGTTTGCCCAATCTGACCCAAAGCGGTGCCGAAAGATTCTCTGGAGTCTGACTGCCGACAGTGACCGGGAAAAAAGTCGGAATTTCGATTCACGTTGGCGACGGGACGCCAAGACGTTGGCGGTGGGCGAGGCGGGCTTTACTTGAATGGCTATAACTCTCCGACGGCAAAGAGACAATTACACCCAAGTGGGTACACCTGTGTACGGGCTCAGCCTGTGGTCACGTGAAAAGGGATGTGGCGACTGGCCACTTGGTGGCGCTGTAAACAGAAAAAAACAACAGCTTGAATACGGCCATAGACGACTGTGTATCACGTGATTTTTCACACGTGCACAAGGTATTCATACCACATGATAGAACTCCTCATTCTGAACAACTTTGGACCACTGCTGTCAATCAAAGCGTTCGTTAAATATTGGAGATTATGTGAAGAATGAAAAAAAAACAAGCCTCCCAGGTTGTTTTCTATCTCTCAATCAACCACTGCAGTTCGGTTCTCTGGACTTCCAAGGTTTCATCAACCATCAGGAGAAGAAGGAAAAATGATTGGAGCTTTAACAATCTGCTCTTTTAACCAGTGTGTGTGTCCAGGGGAGAGCGCGAACGCAGTCCCCCACTACCATAAATTATGCAGTCGAGATTCCCACATTTGGGGAATTCGCAGGGGTCAGCACAACCGGAGTGCAATGGCCGAGCCTCGCCCTGGGTGAACCACCTCCCTGATCATGGTGTCTCCCCTGCCAGGTAAGTATGAATTCCCGGGCCTCCAGTCAGAGGCACCCTGTCCCTCTTCGCAATCCTCACCAACGGTCGGACAATCGAACACACACCTGATTCAACTCATCAGCTCGTTAGCAAAAGACTCCAAGAGATAAGAGAGACATCAAAAATGTGCAGTGACGGGCTTCTTTTTTTTCTTCTTTTCTTTTTTTCATGCGCCGGAACCGGCTCCATGAGCCAAAGATCGATTTAATACGCAGTCCCCGGATAGTGGACGAATCAGATATGAAACTGATAAGAACAGAGTTTATTTATTTATTTATTTATTTTTGAATTTGTTATTTTCACACCACCGTTACCAGTATTGGATATGATCACCTACGACAGCCATACACAGCAATATACACTACTTCCATGAACATCTGCTGTCACACAAGACTAAAACATTTCTCTCATTGAACACTTTAAAGGGGGTGCACCGTTCCCAGAAGTACTGCAATACCGGGTCGATGCGTGGAGTGGACGGAGCAAGCCCCTATTCCATCTCCCAGTTCCAAAAATCAATTTAATATATGGTGCCCGGGTAGGGCACGTATCAGATATTAAACTGATAAGAACAGATTTTTTTTTCTTTTGACATATTTTTATTGTAACAATTCTTTCATTTATACCATACATCTTTTTTTGTAAACCACGTTTTTACAGAATGTTTACATAATTATTTGTTCTGTTTAAAGATAAATAAAATAAATAAACAGTTTCTGTTGTCTATGTATATAATATAAAATAAAAGCATTCTGGTAAAACACATGGAGAAATGAATAAAAATGGTAATACATGAAATAAATAACTTGATAAAACAATTAAAACAAACTTAAAAACTCTCTCTTCCATTGTACAAGAACAGGTATGTCCTTATAAACCTTTTGAACCATCAACTCAGTTCCTCAAAACCAGTCCCAAAGACCTGGCCTTTCTGGGCCCAGAGGAGATCCTCTTAAACCGAGGCACCGCTGCTCCGCCGAAGATGTTGTGGGGGGCATCTACGGGCAGTCAGGGCTCGTGGCTGTGGGGACCTTCCCCTGTGAGGCTCTGGCCCCCACGTCCGAATGGCGACATGCGGTGTAGTCCTGCAGCCTTGATTTTGCCAGCTGGATGGTGGCGTGGAGGGACACCTGCATGCGCTTCCCTACCAGCAGGTTTCTGGAGGTCCAAATGGCGTCTTTAATGCAACAGATGGTGAGCCAGAGCTTGGTCTGTGTTTGTGCTGGCATTTGCTGGCTCACCTCACCTCTGACCATTGGGTAGTTTGGGACCCCCCCTGCTGGCAGGTACGGGAATTGCTGGGGGCCAGCTGTTGCCCACAGGTCCCTCACAGCGCTGCACTCCCAGAGCGCGTGCCTCACGGTCTCGGGCGCGCCACACCCGGGCCGCGGGCAGATGGGGTTCCTCGACATGCCTCGGGAGTGCATCACGGCCCTGACCGGGAGGATCTCATGGGCAACCATCCACGCCAGGTCCCGGTGTCGGTTCTGGAGAGCTGAGTGGGACACATTGCGCCAAAGCTTTTGGGCTTCACTTAAGGTGAGCCCGCGCACTGGACACACTTGTTCCTGTTCCTGCACAAGGGAGAGGATAGAGCGGTGATTAGTTAAAACAGTCACGTTTTCTTTTTCCAAATTAAAATTCTTTAAAAACTTTTTTATGTGAGCGTATGCAGGGGGTTGGTCAAATGCAAGTGGTATTGTCAAGTCTGTTGGTAAAATTTTGATGGATCTTAAAAAGGACCCCACCCAGAACCGGGCCATGGCTGCTGTTTTGTCTTGTCTGGATGGGGCCAGGGCATACTTTATGTGTAGTGCAGTGTATTGGGCTCCTAAAAACAAATAGGGGTCTGGGACGCCTTTTCCTCCGTTTTTTGGTGCTTTCTTCATGGTTACTCTTTTTAGCCTCTCCCATTTGGATCCCCACAAAAAATAAAACATGGACCGGTCCAGGGATAAAAGAAAGAATCTAGGGGGAAAGAAAACAGAACATAGCAATAAAAACAATGGTAAAATCACAGCTTTTAGAATTAAAACCTTTCCTTCAAAAGTCAGCTGTCTCAGTCCCCAGAACCCCAATTTTTTCCTCACTTTTCCAATCACATCATGCCAGTTTCCACTCCCTCCCCCGTCTCTGTCAAATTTGATGCCCAGTATTTTTATGTCTGTCTTTTTAAAAGTGATGTCCAGTCCAACAGTCTTGCTTGGTTCCCATGGGCCATAGAACTGCACCTGGGTCTTGTCTCTGTTTAGTCTAGCTCCAGACGCTTTCCCAAACCAGTCTGTCAAGTCCATTGTCCTCTGTATTGATGAAACGTCAGTGCATAAAAGATTGATATCGTCCATATATAAAACAGTCTTTGCAGTCAGTCCTCCGGTCCCAGGTATGGTCAGACCCGTTATCCACTTGTCCCTTCTCAAGATCTGCGCTAGGGGTTCGATGCAAGCCACATACAGGAGAGGAGATAACGGACAGCCCTGACGGACACCACTGCGTACATCTATCGCTTTTGAAAGATTCCCATTAACTAGGATTCTGCTGGTTATATCCCTGTACAGCAATCCCACCCAAGCTAAGAATCTCCCAGGAAAGCCCATTTTCCCCAATACTTGAAACAAGTAATGGTGCGAGACTCTGTCAAATGCTTTTTCGAAATCTAGATTTAACACTATCAGCCGAATGTTTCTGTCTCTCGCATAACAGATGGTATCTCTTATCAGTACGAGGCTGTCTGTGATCTTCCTCCCAGGGACGGCGCAGGCTTGATCCGGGTGGATCAATTCTGCTAAAACTGTTGACATTCGTATTGTTAAAAGTTTGCTAAAAAGTTTACAGTCAAAGTTTAAAAGGGTTATAGGACGCCAGTTTTTTAGATCCGTCTTGTCATCTTTTTTGTGTAATAGTGTCGTTATACCCATTCTAAAACTGTCTGGAAGTCGATCGAGGTTATCAAGGTCATTAAAAATAGCCAGTAGGTCTAGTCTTAAAATGTCCCAAAAGGTCAGATAAAATTCTAGGGGAAGTCCGTCGGCTCCGGGGGACTTCCCCCTTTTGAATTTTTTTATACTTTTGTCCATCTCAGGGAGATTAAAATCATTTGTCAAACCTGCACTATCTTTTACAGTATTCTCTATAAAGGTTAGAGTTTCATTTAAAATCACATCATCACTTGCCTTTTCCCCATAGAGTTCCTCATAAAAACTTTCTACTACCGTTAAAATACCATTTGTGTCTGTCATCATTTCTCTTTCTTTATTTCTTAATTTCACCATGGCTCCACCTCTATTGAGTATTTTCTTAAAAAAGTATCTTGTGCATTTCTCTCCCTGCTCTATTTCCTTTTCTTTACTTCTAAAAATAATTCCTCTACTTTTAACTTCTGCCAGTTCAGACATTTCTTTTTTAACTTCTTTTATTTCATCATTAAAATCAAACCCCTGATTAAAAAGATGAAAATAGCGTTGTAACCTCTTTTGCAGTCCCACCATTTGTCTCTTTTCCTTACATGTTTTCTTTTTCCCTGCCCATCTAAAAAAAGTCTTGGTCTTTCCCTTCACCATCTCCCACCACTGTGCTCTTGAGTCAAATAAGTCTTGTAGGGTCTGCCAATTGCTATACTGCTCCCTGTATTCTTTTACTATTTCTGGGTCTTCCAACAGGGAGCAGTTTAGCTTCCATAGACCTCTACCTGTTGTCACACCGGGGGGAAGTGATAGGGTGCAAGAAAGCATAGTGTGATCTGAAAAGAAAAGAGGGGTTAATCTGGCATCCATTAATGACCAGTCTCTGGTAAAAATGTAATCAATGCGGGAGGCTCTGGTACCATCACCACTAAACCAGGTGTGGCCCACATTGTTGGGATGCATGGATTTAAAAGCGTCAGTCAATCTAAAATCTTTTATTATATTTTGCAATAAAACTGTAGTCTTGTCCTCTTTAAAATCCTCTGCTGCCCCTTTCCTATCTTTCCTCTGTAAAACACAATTAAAATCTCCTGCAAAAATTAAAGGATTCTTGCCTAGTAAGTGGGACTGCAGATCTATTAAAAGGCTATATCTGTCATTCTTTTCTGTGTTCCCATAAAAGTTTAGTACATTAAAATCCCTCCCTAAAAAAGTCAAATTGGCTAAAAGTGCCCGTCCGTCTCTTAATATTGTGCTCCCCTTCACCAATATTTGTGTGTTTTTTATCAGGATGGCCACTCCGTCTGCTTTGTTTTGGTTTGAACCACTCCATAAGGAGGGTCCTTGCTGCCATTTATCTTCCCACTTCTTATAGTCTTTTAAAAAGGGTAAGGCACATTCCTGTAATAAAAACACATCAGAAGGCTGTGTACTTAAGAAATTTAAAACCATTTGTGCTCTCGTTTGTGACTTCACACTCCTCACGTTTACAGTTGAGATGGTGATGTTCGTGAGCATTAAAATGAGTATAAAAGAAGACAGATACAACATTTTAAAAGTTTAAAAAATTTAAAAACAAACTATCCATTAAAAAACAAGTTTTCTTGTAAAACAAACTCTTCCTGCATTCCCACCAGAGGGGAGGCAGGGGGGTGAGTTTGTTTTCCTTCTGAGTCACAGGGTGAGCTCCTGGGTGTGGATGATTTCAGCTCAAACGCTAAGAAAGAAATCTCATTTGCTGTCTGACTTGGAAATAATCTATTCAGATCGTCTGACGAGGAAGAGTCAGAGAATCTTCCCATTTTATCTTTCTCTATTTCTTTCAAGAGAGGGGAGTGTGCCACTCTCTTTTTCTTACTTGATTGAGCACAGGGGAGTTGATCGCTTAATTGACTTTTTGTTTGTACCTTGTCTGTGTCCTCCCCAGCATTTTCACTTACTTCTGTGTTGTCTTCACCTGTCTCTTCCATTTGATCTTCCTCACCCTGTTGTACTTCACTCCTTTGCTCCACCCCTTCGTTACCTCTGTCACCTGTTCCCTCTCCACCAATCACCAGATTTGGCGGGAAATTTGAATCTTTTGGCTCCGCCCCCTTGTTATCCTTTTGTCTGCTTTCCTCAACCGCCATTTTGTTTGCTTTAACTTTGTTAGCAAAAGACTTAGGGCAATCTCTGTAGAGGTGAGCGGAGTCTCCACAGAGATTGCAACTTCTGCCATTGGGGCACTCTTCAAAAGTGTGCCCAATTTCTCTGCATTTTTTACAAAACACCTTTTGACAAGCCTCTACCAGGTGCCCGAACTCTCCACACTTGCGGCACAGCTTGGGCATTCCCTGATAGTGGATGTAGCCTCTGTTTTCACCAAGAACTATCATTGATGGCAGATGTCTTAGGCCCTGATAGCCCTGGGGATCTTGCCACTGTTTGATCGGGATTCTCCAGGAGCAGTTCCAAATACCATCCTCATCCACCACCTTCATAGCCTGGCTCTTTACAGTGCAAAATCTACCCAGCCATACACAAATGTCTTCTCCAGTCACAGTCTCATTGAACATCCTAACAATCACAACCTTGTGTGTGTTGTCAGATAGCTTCTCAACTTTAAACATGGAGAACTGGGTCTTTACCTTCTCAAATCTATGGCAAAATTCTGACAACAGTGCTGCATTTCTAAAACTAACATCAAAGCCTTTATTAAAAGGCAGGGATAAAATACAATTTAAATCTTGAGGTGCGTAATTCAAAGCTTTCTGAACATATTTCCGAGAAAAATCTAAACGGGAAATGTCAACCGGCTTGCCTTCATGTTCTAAAAGGGTAAAACGCACGCTGTGGTGCCTCCGCATGCCGGCACGAGCAGCCGACATGGTGGAGGCACCACAAGCCTGTTAAAACGAGAAGAATTAAAAACAATAATAGAGAGCAGATTAAAAAGGAGAACAATAAATACTAAACAATAAACAATTTAAAAATACAGCAGAATGTCAAAATAAAAGAGCAATAAGAAGGACTTACTTTAAAATCAAAAGTTCACTCCAGGAGTTGTTCCAACAACGGAAAAAAACGCCCGAAATGTCTCTCCACTGGATATAACCCTAAGCCACTAAACCGGCAAAAGGCTCGCTCCTATAGAGAGTCGATCCCTGTCTCGACCCTTGAACTTGCCAAAAGGCCGAGAAGCGATGCCGCAATGACGCCGAGGCGGGGGAGCCGCCAAAGGCCACGCCCACCTGGGCCGCGGCGAGAGGGCCTAAGGTCGCCAACAAACAAGCTCACCGAAAACGGATCACAACGGAGTGCACAACACGACACTTTGGAGTGCAACCTGGGATTTTGGATCATCATCGTTCAAAAGCACGGAATGGCTCGTAACTCCTAAACCGTCCGTCGCAGACCCAAGTGTCTTACATCACCGGAATCCTTGGCTCGGGCCGAACGAGACGCACGCCTCGGATCGGATGGTCGCGCGGCGAGATTTTCGGGTATTTGGGATTTTCCGAAAAACCTACTTTTGCACAGTAGTCCTGGGTCGTTTGCCCAATCTGACCCAAAGCGGTGCCGAAAGATTCTCTGGAGTCTGACTGCCGACAGTGACCGGGAAAAAAGTCGGAATTTCGATTCACGTTGGCGACGGGACGCCAAGACGTTGGCGGTGGGCGAGGCGGGCTTTACTTGAATGGCTATAACTCTCCGACGGCAAAGAGACAATTACACCCAAGTGGGTACACCTGTGTACGGGCTCAGCCTGTGGTCACGTGAAAAGGGATGTGGCGACTGGCCACTTGGTGGCGCTGTAAACAGAAAAAAACAACAGCTTGAATACGGCCATAGACGACTGTGTATCACGTGATTTTTCACACGTGCACAAGGTATTCATACCACATGATAGAACTCCTCATTCTGAACAACTTTGGACCACTGCTGTCAATCAAAGCGTTCGTTAAATATTGGAGATTATGTGAAGAATGAAAAAAAAACAAGCCTCCCAGGTTGTTTTCTATCTCTCAATCAACCACTGCAGTTCGGTTCTCTGGACTTCCAAGGTTTCATCAACCATCAGGAGAAGAAGGAAAAATGATTGGAGCTTTAACAATCTGCTCTTTTAACCAGTGTGTGTGTCCAGGGGAGAGCGCGAACGCAGTCCCCCACTACCATAAATTATGCAGTCGAGATTCCCACATTTGGGGAATTCGCAGGGGTCAGCACAACCGGAGTGCAATGGCCGAGCCTCGCCCTGGGTGAACCACCTCCCTGATCATGGTGTCTCCCCTGCCAGGTAAGTATGAATTCCCGGGCCTCCAGTCAGAGGCACCCTGTCCCTCTTCGCAATCCTCACCAACGGTCGGACAATCGAACACACACCTGATTCAACTCATCAGCTCGTTAGCAAAAGACTCCAAGAGATAAGAGAGACATCAAAAATGTGCAGTGACGGGCTTCTTTTTTTTCTTCTTTTCTTTTTTTCATGCTCCGGAACCGGCTCCATGAGCCAAAGATCGATTTAATACGCAGTCCCCGGATAGTGGACGAATCAGATATGAAACTGATAAGAACAGAGTTTATTTATTTATTTATTTATTTTTGAATTTGTTATTTTCACACCACCGTTACCAGTATTGGATATGATCACCTACGACAGCCATACACAGCAATATACACTACTTCCATGAACATCTGCTGTCACACAAGACTAAAACATTTCTCTCATTGAACACTTTAAAGGGGGTGCACCGTTCCCAGAAGTACTGCAATACCGGGTCGATGCGTGGAGTGGACGGAGCAAGCCCCTATTCCATCTCCCAGTTCCAAAAATCAATTTAATATATGGTGCCCGGGTAGGGCACGTATCAGATATTAAACTGATAAGAACAGATTTTTTTTTCTTTTGACATATTTTTATTGTAACAATTCTTTCATTTATACCATACATCTTTTTTTGTAAACCACGTTTTTACAGAATGTTTACATAATTATTTGTTCTGTTTAAAGATAAATAAAATAAATAAACAGTTTCTGTTGTCTATGTATATAATATAAAATAAAAGCATTCTGGTAAAACACATGGAGAAATGAATAAAAATGGTAATACATGAAATAAATAACTTGATAAAACAATTAAAACAAACTTAAAAACTCTCTCTTCCATTGTACAAGAACAGGTATGTCCTTATAAACCTTTTGAACCATCAACTCAGTTCCTCAAAACCAGTCCCAAAGACCTGGCCTTTCTGGGCCCAGAGGAGATCCTCTTAAACCGAGGCACCGCTGCTCCGCCGAAGATGTTGTGGGGGGCATCTACGGGCAGTCAGGGCTCGTGGCTGTGGGGACCTTCCCCTGTGAGGCTCTGGCCCCCACGTCCGAATGGCGACATGCGGTGTAGTCCTGCAGCCTTGATTTTGCCAGCTGGATGGTGGCGTGGAGGGACACCTGCATGCGCTTCCCTACCAGCAGGTTTCTGGAGGTCCAAATGGCGTCTTTAATGCAACAGATGGTGAGCCAGAGCTTGGTCTGTGTTTGTGCTGGCATTTGCTGGCTCACCTCACCTCTGACCATTGGGTAGTTTGGGACCCCCCCTGCTGGCAGGTACGGGAATTGCTGGGGGCCAGCTGTTGCCCACAGGTCCCTCACAGCGCTGCACTCCCAGAGCGCGTGCCTCACGGTCTCGGGCGCGCCACACCCGGGCCGCGGGCAGATGGGGTTCCTCGACATGCCTCGGGAGTGCATCACGGCCCTGACCGGGAGGATCTCATGGGCAACCATCCACGCCAGGTCCCGGTGTCGGTTCTGGAGAGCTGAGTGGGACACATTGCGCCAAAGCTTTTGGGCTTCACTTAAGGTGAGCCCGCGCACTGGACACACTTGTTCCTGTTCCTGCACAAGGGAGAGGATAGAGCGGTGATTAGTTAAAACAGTCACGTTTTCTTTTTCCAAATTAAAATTCTTTAAAAACTTTTTTATGTGAGCGTATGCAGGGGGTTGGTCAAATGCAAGTGGTATTGTCAAGTCTGTTGGTAAAATTTTGATGGATCTTAAAAAGGACCCCACCCAGAACCGGGCCATGGCTGCTGTTTTGTCTTGTCTGGATGGGGCCAGGGCATACTTTATGTGTAGTGCAGTGTATTGGGCTCCTAAAAACAAATAGGGGTCTGGGACGCCTTTTCCTCCGTTTTTTGGTGCTTTCTTCATGGTTACTCTTTTTAGCCTCTCCCATTTGGATCCCCACAAAAAATAAAACATGGACCGGTCCAGGGATAAAAGAAAGAATCTAGGGGGAAAGAAAACAGAACATAGCAATAAAAACAATGGTAAAATCACAGCTTTTAGAATTAAAACCTTTCCTTCAAAAGTCAGCTGTCTCAGTCCCCAGAACCCCAATTTTTTCCTCACTTTTCCAATCACATCATGCCAGTTTCCACTCCCTCCCCCGTCTCTGTCAAATTTGATGCCCAGTATTTTTATGTCTGTCTTTTTAAAAGTGATGTCCAGTCCAACAGTCTTGCTTGGTTCCCATGGGCCATAGAACTGCACCTGGGTCTTGTCTCTGTTTAGTCTAGCTCCAGACGCTTTCCCAAACCAGTCTGTCAAGTCCATTGTCCTCTGTATTGATGAAACGTCAGTGCATAAAAGATTGATATCGTCCATATATAAAACAGTCTTTGCAGTCAGTCCTCCGGTCCCAGGTATGGTCAGACCCGTTATCCACTTGTCCCTTCTCAAGATCTGCGCTAGGGGTTCGATGCAAGCCACATACAGGAGAGGAGATAACGGACAGCCCTGACGGACACCACTGCGTACATCTATCGCTTTTGAAAGATTCCCATTAACTAGGATTCTGCTGGTTATATCCCTGTACAGCAATCCCACCCAAGCTAAGAATCTCCCAGGAAAGCCCATTTTCCCCAATACTTGAAACAAGTAATGGTGCGAGACTCTGTCAAATGCTTTTTCGAAATCTAGATTTAACACTATCAGCCGAATGTTTCTGTCTCTCGCATAACAGATGGTATCTCTTATCAGTACGAGGCTGTCTGTGATCTTCCTCCCAGGGACGGCGCAGGCTTGATCCGGGTGGATCAATTCTGCTAAAACTGTTGACATTCGTATTGTTAAAAGTTTGCTAAAAAGTTTACAGTCAAAGTTTAAAAGGGTTATAGGACGCCAGTTTTTTAGATCCGTCTTGTCATCTTTTTTGTGTAATAGTGTCGTTATACCCATTCTAAAACTGTCTGGAAGTCGATCGAGGTTATCAAGGTCATTAAAAATAGCCAGTAGGTCTAGTCTTAAAATGTCCCAAAAGGTCAGATAAAATTCTAGGGGAAGTCCGTCGGCTCCGGGGGACTTCCCCCTTTTGAATTTTTTTATACTTTTGTCCATCTCAGGGAGATTAAAATCATTTGTCAAACCTGCACTATCTTTTACAGTATTCTCTATAAAGGTTAGAGTTTCATTTAAAATCACATCATCACTTGCCTTTTCCCCATAGAGTTCCTCATAAAAACTTTCTACTACCGTTAAAATACCATTTGTGTCTGTCATCATTTCTCTTTCTTTATTTCTTAATTTCACCATGGCTCCACCTCTATTGAGTATTTTCTTAAAAAAGTATCTTGTGCATTTCTCTCCCTGCTCTATTTCCTTTTCTTTACTTCTAAAAATAATTCCTCTACTTTTAACTTCTGCCAGTTCAGACATTTCTTTTTTAACTTCTTTTATTTCATCATTAAAATCAAACCCCTGATTAAAAAGATGAAAATAGCGTTGTAACCTCTTTTGCAGTCCCACCATTTGTCTCTTTTCCTTACATGTTTTCTTTTTCCCTGCCCATCTAAAAAAAGTCTTGGTCTTTCCCTTCACCATCTCCCACCACTGTGCTCTTGAGTCAAATAAGTCTTGTAGGGTCTGCCAATTGCTATACTGCTCCCTGTATTCTTTTACTATTTCTGGGTCTTCCAACAGGGAGCAGTTTAGCTTCCATAGACCTCTACCTGTTGTCACACCGGGGGGAAGTGATAGGGTGCAAGAAAGCATAGTGTGATCTGAAAAGAAAAGAGGGGTTAATCTGGCATCCATTAATGACCAGTCTCTGGTAAAAATGTAATCAATGCGGGAGGCTCTGGTACCATCACCACTAAACCAGGTGTGGCCCACATTGTTGGGATGCATGGATTTAAAAGCGTCAGTCAATCTAAAATCTTTTATTATATTTTGCAATAAAACTGTAGTCTTGTCCTCTTTAAAATCCTCTGCTGCCCCTTTCCTATCTTTCCTCTGTAAAACACAATTAAAATCTCCTGCAAAAATTAAAGGATTCTTGCCTAGTAAGTGGGACTGCAGATCTATTAAAAGGCTATATCTGTCATTCTTTTCTGTGTTCCCATAAAAGTTTAGTACATTAAAATCCCTCCCTAAAAAAGTCAAATTGGCTAAAAGTGCCCGTCCGTCTCTTAATATTGTGCTCCCCTTCACCAATATTTGTGTGTTTTTTATCAGGATGGCCACTCCGTCTGCTTTGTTTTGGTTTGAACCACTCCATAAGGAGGGTCCTTGCTGCCATTTATCTTCCCACTTCTTATAGTCTTTTAAAAAGGGTAAGGCACATTCCTGTAATAAAAACACATCAGAAGGCTGTGTACTTAAGAAATTTAAAACCATTTGTGCTCTCGTTTGTGACTTCACACTCCTCACGTTTACAGTTGAGATGGTGATGTTCGTGAGCATTAAAATGAGTATAAAAGAAGACAGATACAACATTTTAAAAGTTTAAAAAATTTAAAAACAAACTATCCATTAAAAAACAAGTTTTCTTGTAAAACAAACTCTTCCTGCATTCCCACCAGAGGGGAGGCAGGGGGGTGAGTTTGTTTTCCTTCTGAGTCACAGGGTGAGCTCCTGGGTGTGGATGATTTCAGCTCAAACGCTAAGAAAGAAATCTCATTTGCTGTCTGACTTGGAAATAATCTATTCAGATCGTCTGACGAGGAAGAGTCAGAGAATCTTCCCATTTTATCTTTCTCTATTTCTTTCAAGAGAGGGGAGTGTGCCACTCTCTTTTTCTTACTTGATTGAGCACAGGGGAGTTGATCGCTTAATTGACTTTTTGTTTGTACCTTGTCTGTGTCCTCCCCAGCATTTTCACTTACTTCTGTGTTGTCTTCACCTGTCTCTTCCATTTGATCTTCCTCACCCTGTTGTACTTCACTCCTTTGCTCCACCCCTTCGTTACCTCTGTCACCTGTTCCCTCTCCACCAATCACCAGATTTGGCGGGAAATTTGAATCTTTTGGCTCCGCCCCCTTGTTATCCTTTTGTCTGCTTTCCTCAACCGCCATTTTGTTTGCTTTAACTTTGTTAGCAAAAGACTTAGGGCAATCTCTGTAGAGGTGAGCGGAGTCTCCACAGAGATTGCAACTTCTGCCATTGGGGCACTCTTCAAAAGTGTGCCCAATTTCTCTGCATTTTTTACAAAACACCTTTTGACAAGCCTCTACCAGGTGCCCGAACTCTCCACACTTGCGGCACAGCTTGGGCATTCCCTGATAGTGGATGTAGCCTCTGTTTTCACCAAGAACTATCATTGATGGCAGATGTCTTAGGCCCTGATAGCCCTGGGGATCTTGCCACTGTTTGATCGGGATTCTCCAGGAGCAGTTCCAAATACCATCCTCATCCACCACCTTCATAGCCTGGCTCTTTACAGTGCAAAATCTACCCAGCCATACACAAATGTCTTCTCCAGTCACAGTCTCATTGAACATCCTAACAATCACAACCTTGTGTGTGTTGTCAGATAGCTTCTCAACTTTAAACATGGAGAACTGGGTCTTTACCTTCTCAAATCTATGGCAAAATTCTGACAACAGTGCTGCATTTCTAAAACTAACATCAAAGCCTTTATTAAAAGGCAGGGATAAAATACAATTTAAATCTTGAGGTGCGTAATTCAAAGCTTTCTGAACATATTTCCGAGAAAAATCTAAACGGGAAATGTCAACCGGCTTGCCTTCATGTTCTAAAAGGGTAAAACGCACGCTGTGGTGCCTCCGCATGCCGGCACGAGCAGCCGACATGGTGGAGGCACCACAAGCCTGTTAAAACGAGAAGAATTAAAAACAATAATAGAGAGCAGATTAAAAAGGAGAACAATAAATACTAAACAATAAACAATTTAAAAATACAGCAGAATGTCAAAATAAAAGAGCAATAAGAAGGACTTACTTTAAAATCAAAAGTTCACTCCAGGAGTTGTTCCAACAACGGAAAAAAACGCCCGAAATGTCTCTCCACTGGATATAACCCTAAGCCACTAAACCGGCAAAAGGCTCGCTCCTATAGAGAGTCGATCCCTGTCTCGACCCTTGAACTTGCCAAAAGGCCGAGAAGCGATGCCGCAATGACGCCGAGGCGGGGGAGCCGCCAAAGGCCACGCCCACCTGGGCCGCGGCGAGAGGGCCTAAGGTCGCCAACAAACAAGCTCACCGAAAACGGATCACAACGGAGTGCACAACACGACACTTTGGAGTGCAACCTGGGATTTTGGATCATCATCGTTCAAAAGCACGGAATGGCTCGTAACTCCTAAACCGTCCGTCGCAGACCCAAGTGTCTTACATCACCGGAATCCTTGGCTCGGGCCGAACGAGACGCACGCCTCGGATCGGATGGTCGCGCTGGCGAGATTTTCGGGTATTTGGGATTTTCCGAAAAACCTACTTTTGCACAGTAGTCCTGGGTCGTTTGCCCAATCTGACCCAAAGCGGTGCCGAAAGATTCTCTGGAGTCTGACTGCCGACAGTGACCGGGAAAAAAGTCGGAATTTCGATTCACGTTGGCGACGGGACGCCAAGACGTTGGCGGTGGGCGAGGCGGGCTTTACTTGAATGGCTATAACTCTCCGACGGCAAAGAGACAATTACACCCAAGTGGGTACACCTGTGTACGGGCTCAGCCTGTGGTCACGTGAAAAGGGATGTGGCGACTGGCCACTTGGTGGCGCTGTAAACAGAAAAAAACAACAGCTTGAATACGGCCATAGACGACTGTGTATCACGTGATTTTTCACACGTGCACAAGGTATTCATACCACATGATAGAACTCCTCATTCTGAACAACTTTGGACCACTGCTGTCAATCAAAGCGTTCGTTAAATATTGGAGATTATGTGAAGAATGAAAAAAAAACAAGCCTCCCAGGTTGTTTTCTATCTCTCAATCAACCACTGCAGTTCGGTTCTCTGGACTTCCAAGGTTTCATCAACCATCAGGAGAAGAAGGAAAAATGATTGGAGCTTTAACAATCTGCTCTTTTAACCAGTGTGTGTGTCCAGGGGAGAGCGCGAACGCAGTCCCCCACTACCATAAATTATGCAGTCGAGATTCCCACATTTGGGGAATTCGCAGGGGTCAGCACAACCGGAGTGCAATGGCCGAGCCTCGCCCTGGGTGAACCACCTCCCTGATCATGGTGTCTCCCCTGCCAGGTAAGTATGAATTCCCGGGCCTCCAGTCAGAGGCACCCTGTCCCTCTTCGCAATCCTCACCAACGGTCGGACAATCGAACACACACCTGATTCAACTCATCAGCTCGTTAGCAAAAGACTCCAAGAGATAAGAGAGACATCAAAAATGTGCAGTGACGGGCTTCTTTTTTTTCTTCTTTTCTTTTTTTCATGCTCCGGAACCGGCTCCATGAGCCAAAGATCGATTTAATACGCAGTCCCCGGATAGTGGACGAATCAGATATGAAACTGATAAGAACAGAGTTTATTTATTTATTTATTTATTTTTGAATTTGTTATTTTCACACCACCGTTACCAGTATTGGATATGATCACCTACGACAGCCATACACAGCAATATACACTACTTCCATGAACATCTGCTGTCACACAAGACTAAAACATTTCTCTCATTGAACACTTTAAAGGGGGTGCACCGTTCCCAGAAGTACTGCAATACCGGGTCGATGCGTGGAGTGGACGGAGCAAGCCCCTATTCCATCTCCCAGTTCCAAAAATCAATTTAATATATGGTGCCCGGGTAGGGCACGTAT
The DNA here is from genome assembly GCF_965113295.1 of Leuciscus leuciscus. Lineage (NCBI taxonomy): Eukaryota > Metazoa > Chordata > Actinopteri > Cypriniformes > Leuciscidae > Leuciscus > Leuciscus leuciscus. Next base: position 37,883,964 of record NC_138742.1, on the reverse strand, counting down.
CAGATATTAAACTGATAAGAACAGATACTACACTTGATCTTAGCCAAAAGGCCGAGAAGCGATGCCGCAATGACGCCGAGGCGGGGGAGCCGCCAAAGGCCACGCCCACCTGGGCCGCGGCGAGAGGGCCTAAGGTCGCCAACAAACAAGCTCACCGAAAACGGATCACAACGGAGTGCACAACACGACACTTTGGAGTGCAACCTGGGATTTTGGATCATCATCGTTCAAAAGCACGGAATGGCTCGTAACTCCTAAACCGTCCGTCGCAGACCCAAGTGTCTTACATCACCGGAATCCTTGGCTCGGGCCGAACGAGACGCACGCCTCGGATCGGATGGTCGCGCTGGCGAGATTTTCGGGTATTTGGGATTTTCCGAAAAACCTACTTTTGCACAGTAGTCCTGGGTCGTTTGCCCAATCTGACCCAAAGCGGTGCCGAAAGATTCTCTGGAGTCTGACTGCCGACAGTGACCGGGAAAAAAGTCGGAATTTCGATTCACGTTGGCGACGGGACGCCAAGACGTTGGCGGTGGGCGAGGCGGGCTTTACTTGAATGGCTATAACTCTCCGACGGCAAAGAGACAATTACACCCAAGTGGGTACACCTGTGTACGGGCTCAGCCTGTGGTCACGTGAAAAGGGATGTGGCGACTGGCCACTTGGTGGCGCTGTAAACAGAAAAAAACAACAGCTTGAATACGGCCATAGACGACTGTGTATCACGTGATTTTTCACACGTGCACAAGGTATTCATACCACATGATAGAACTCCTCATTCTGAACAACTTTGGACCACTGCTGTCAATCAAAGCGTTCGTTAAATATTGGAGATTATGTGAAGAATGAAAAAAAAACAAGCCTCCCAGGTTGTTTTCTATCTCTCAATCAACCACTGCAGTTCGGTTCTCTGGACTTCCAAGGTTTCATCAACCATCAGGAGAAGAAGGAAAAATGATTGGAGCTTTAACAATCTGCTCTTTTAACCAGTGTGTGTGTCCAGGGGAGAGCGCGAACGCAGTCCCCCACTACCATAAATTATGCAGTCGAGATTCCCACATTTGGGGAATTCGCAGGGGTCAGCACAACCGGAGTGCAATGGCCGAGCCTCGCCCTGGGTGAACCACCTCCCTGATCATGGTGTCTCCCCTGCCAGGTAAGTATGAATTCCCGGGCCTCCAGTCAGAGGCACCCTGTCCCTCTTCGCAATCCTCACCAACGGTCGGACAATCGAACACACACCTGATTCAACTCATCAGCTCGTTAGCAAAAGACTCCAAGAGATAAGAGAGACATCAAAAATGTGCAGTGACGGGCTTCTTTTTTTTCTTCTTTTCTTTTTTTCATGCTCCGGAACCGGCTCCATGAGCCAAAGATCGATTTAATACGCAGTCCCCGGATAGTGGACGAATCAGATATGAAACTGATAAGAACAGAGTTTATTTATTTATTTATTTATTTTTGAATTTGTTATTTTCACACCACCGTTACCAGTATTGGATATGATCACCTACGACAGCCATACACAGCAATATACACTACTTCCATGAACATCTGCTGTCACACAAGACTAAAACATTTCTCTCATTGAACACTTTAAAGGGGGTGCACCGTTCCCAGAAGTACTGCAATACCGGGTCGATGCGTGGAGTGGACGGAGCAAGCCCCTATTCCATCTCCCAGTTCCAAAAATCAATTTAATATATGGTGCCCGGGTAGGGCACGTATCAGATATTAAACTGATAAGAACAGATTTTTTTCTTTTGACATATTTTTATTGTAACAATTCTTTCATTTATACCATACATCTTTTTTTGTAAACCACGTTTTTACAGAATGTTTACATAATTATTTGTTCTGTTTAAAGATAAATAAAATAAATAAACAGTTTCTGTTGTCTATGTATATAATATAAAATAAAAGCATTCTGGTAAAACACATGGAGAAATGAATAAAAATGGTAATACATGAAGTAAATATCTTGATAAAACAATTAAAACAAACTTAAAAACTCTCTCTTCCATTGTACAAGAACAGGTATGTCCTTATAAACCTTTTGAACCATCAACTCAGTTCCTCAAAACCAGTCCCAAAGACCTGGCCTTTCTGGGCCCAGAGGAGATCCTCTTAAACCGAGGCACCGCTGCTCCGCCGAAGATGTTGTGGGGGGCATCTACGGGCAGTCAGGGCTCGTGGCTGTGGGGACCTTCCCCTGTGAGGCTCTGGCCCCCACGTCCGAATGGCGACATGCGGTGTAGTCCTGCAGCCTTGATTTTGCCAGCTGGATGGTGGCGTGGAGGGACACCTGCATGCGCTTCCCTACCAGCAGGTTTCTGGAGGTCCAAATGGCGTCTTTAATGCAACAGATGGTGAGCCAGAGCTTGGTCTGTGTTTGTGCTGGCATTTGCTGGCTCACCTCACCTCTGACCATTGGGTAGTTTGGGACCCCCCCTGCTGGCAGGTACGGGAATTGCTGGGGGCCAGCTGTTGCCCACAGGTCCCTCACAGCGCTGCACTCCCAGAGCGCGTGCCTCACGGTCTCGGGCGCGCCACACCCGGGCCGCGGGCAGATGGGGTTCCTCGACATGCCTCGGGAGTGCATCACGGCCCTGACCGGGAGGATCTCATGGGCAACCATCCACGCCAGGTCCCGGTGTCGGTTCTGGAGAGCTGAGTGGGACACATTGCGCCAAAGCTTTTGGGCTTCACTTAAGGTGAGCCCGCGCACTGGACACACTTGTTCCTGTTCCTGCACAAGGGAGAGGATAGAGCGGTGATTAGTTAAAACAGTCACGTTTTCTTTTTCCAAATTAAAATTCTTTAAAAACTTTTTTATGTGAGCGTATGCAGGGGGTTGGTCAAATGCAAGTGGTATTGTCAAGTCTGTTGGTAAAATTTTGATGGATCTTAAAAAGGACCCCACCCAGAACCGGGCCATGGCTGCTGTTTTGTCTTGTCTGGATGGGGCCAGGGCATACTTTATGTGTAGTGCAGTGTATTGGGCTCCTAAAAACAAATAGGGGTCTGGGACGCCTTTTCCTCCGTTTTTTGGTGCTTTCTTCATGGTTACTCTTTTTAGCCTCTCCCATTTGGATCCCCACAAAAAATAAAACATGGACCGGTCCAGGGATAAAAGAAAGAATCTAGGGGGAAAGAAAACAGAACATAGCAATAAAAACAATGGTAAAATCACAGCTTTTAGAATTAAAACCTTTCCTTCAAAAGTCAGCTGTCTCAGTCCCCAGAACCCCAATTTTTTCCTCACTTTTCCAATCACATCATGCCAGTTTCCACTCCCTCCCCCGTCTCTGTCAAATTTGATGCCCAGTATTTTTATGTCTGTCTTTTTAAAAGTGATGTCCAGTCCAACAGTCTTGCTTGGTTCCCATGGGCCATAGAACTGCACCTGGGTCTTGTCTCTGTTTAGTCTAGCTCCAGACGCTTTCCCAAACCAGTCTGTCAAGTCCATTGTCCTCTGTATTGATGAAACGTCAGTGCATAAAAGATTGATATCGTCCATATATAAAACAGTCTTTGCAGTCAGTCCTCCGGTCCCAGGTATGGTCAGACCCGTTATCCACTTGTCCCTTCTCAAGATCTGCGCTAGGGGTTCGATGCAAGCCACATACAGGAGAGGAGATAACGGACAGCCCTGACGGACACCACTGCGTACATCTATCGCTTTTGAAAGATTCCCATTAACTAGGATTCTGCTGGTTATATCCCTGTACAGCAATCCCACCCAAGCTAAGAATCTCCCAGGAAAGCCCATTTTCCCCAATACTTGAAACAAGTAATGGTGCGAGACTCTGTCAAATGCTTTTTCGAAATCTAGATTTAACACTATCAGCCGAATGTTTCTGTCTCTCGCATAACAGATGGTATCTCTTATCAGTACGAGGCTGTCTGTGATCTTCCTCCCAGGGACGGCGCAGGCTTGATCCGGGTGGATCAATTCTGCTAAAACTGTTGACATTCGTATTGTTAAAAGTTTGCTAAAAAGTTTACAGTCAAAGTTTAAAAGGGTTATAGGACGCCAGTTTTTTAGATCCGTCTTGTCATCTTTTTTGTGTAATAGTGTCGTTATACCCATTCTAAAACTGTCTGGAAGTCGATCGAGGTTATCAAGGTCATTAAAAATAGCCAGTAGGTCTAGTCTTAAAATGTCCCAAAAGGTCAGATAAAATTCTAGGGGAAGTCCGTCGGCTCCGGGGGACTTCCCCCTTTTGAATTTTTTTATACTTTTGTCCATCTCAGGGAGATTAAAATCATTTGTCAAACCTGCACTATCTTTTACAGTATTCTCTATAAAGGTTAGAGTTTCATTTAAAATCACATCATCACTTGCCTTTTCCCCATAGAGTTCCTCATAAAAACTTTCTACTACCGTTAAAATACCATTTGTGTCTGTCATCATTTCTCTTTCTTTATTTCTTAATTTCACCATGGCTCCACCTCTATTGAGTATTTTCTTAAAAAAGTATCTTGTGCATTTCTCTCCCTGCTCTATTTCCTTTTCTTTACTTCTAAAAATAATTCCTCTACTTTTAACTTCTGCCAGTTCAGACATTTCTTTTTTAACTTCTTTTATTTCATCATTAAAATCAAACCCCTGATTAAAAAGATGAAAATAGAGTTGTAACCTCTTTTGCAGTCCCACCATTTGTCTCTTTTCCTTACATGTTTTCTTTTTCCCTGCCCATCTAAAAAAAGTCTTGGTCTTTCCCTTCACCATCTCCCACCACTGTGCTCTTGAGTCAAATAAGTCTTGTAGGGTCTGCCAATTGCTATACTGCTCCCTGTATTCTTTTACTATTTCTGGGTCTTCCAACAGGGAGCAGTTTAGCTTCCATAGACCTCTACCTGTTGTCACACCGGGGGGAAGTGATAGGGTGCAAGAAAGCATAGTGTGATCTGAAAAGAAAAGAGGGGTTAATCTGGCATCCATTAATGACCAGTCTCTGGTAAAAATGTAATCAATGCGGGAGGCTCTGGTACCATCACCACTAAACCAGGTGTGGCCCACATTGTTGGGATGCATGGATTTAAAAGCGTCAGTCAATCTAAAATCTTTTATTATATTTTGCAATAAAACTGTAGTCTTGTCCTCTTTAAAATCCTCTGCTGCCCCTTTCCTATCTTTCCTCTGTAAAACACAATTAAAATCTCCTGCAAAAATTAAAGGATTCTTGCCTAGTAAGTGGGACTGCAGATCTATTAAAAGGCTATATCTGTCATTCTTTTCTGTGTTCCCATAAAAGTTTAGTACATTAAAATCCCTCCCTAAAAAAGTCAAATTGGCTAAAAGTGCCCGTCCGTCTCTTAATATTGTGCTCCCCTTCACCAATATTTGTGTGTTTTTTATCAGGATGGCCACTCCGTCTGCTTTGTTTTGGTTTGAACCACTCCATAAGGAGGGTCCTTGCTGCCATTTATCTTCCCACTTCTTATAGTCTTTTAAAAAGGGTAAGGCACATTCCTGTAATAAAAACACATCAGAAGGCTGTGTACTTAAGAAATTTAAAACCATTTGTGCTCTCGTTTGTGACTTCACACTCCTCACGTTTACAGTTGAGATGGTGATGTTCGTGAGCATTAAAATGAGTATAAAAGAAGACAGATACAACATTTTAAAAGTTTAAAAAATTTAAAAACAAACTATCCATTAAAAAACAAGTTTTCTTGTAAAACAAACTCTTCCTGCATTCCCACCAGAGGGGAGGCAGGGGGGTGAGTTTGTTTTCCTTCTGAGTCACAGGGTGAGCTCCTGGGTGTGGATGATTTCAGCTCAAACGCTAAGAAAGAAATCTCATTTGCTGTCTGACTTGGAAATAATCTATTCAGATCGTCTGACGAGGAAGAGTCAGAGAATCTTCCCATTTTATCTTTCTCTATTTCTTTCAAGAGAGGGGAGTGTGCCACTCTCTTTTTCTTACTTGATTGAGCACAGGGGAGTTGATCGCTTAATTGACTTTTTGTTTGTACCTTGTCTGTGTCCTCCCCAGCATTTTCACTTACTTCTGTGTTGTCTTCACCTGTCTCTTCCATTTGATCTTCCTCACCCTGTTGTACTTCACTCCTTTGCTCCACCCCTTCGTTACCTCTGTCACCTGTTCCCTCTCCACCAATCACCAGATTTGGCGGGAAATTTGAATCTTTTGGCTCCGCCCCCTTGTTATCCTTTTGTCTGCTTTCCTCAACCGCCATTTTGTTTGCTTTAACTTTGTTAGCAAAAGACTTAGGGCAATCTCTGTAGAGGTGAGCGGAGTCTCCACAGAGATTGCAACTTCTGCCATTGGGGCACTCTTCAAAAGTGTGCCCAATTTCTCTGCATTTTTTACAAAACACCTTTTGACAAGCCTCTACCAGGTGCCCGAACTCTCCACACTTGCGGCACAGCTTGGGCATTCCCTGATAGTGGATGTAGCCTCTGTTTTCACCAAGAACTATCATTGATGGCAGATGTCTTAGGCCCTGATAGCCCTGGGGATCTTCCCACTGTTTGATCGGGATTCTCCAGGAGCAGTTCCAAATACCATCCTCATCCACCACCTTCATAGCCTGGCTCTTTACAGTGCAAAATCTACCCAGCCATACACAAATGTCTTCTCCAGTCACAGTCTCATTGAACATCCTAACAATCACAACCTTGTGTGTGTTGTCAGATAGCTTCTCAACTTTAAACATGGAGAACTGGGTCTTTACCTTCTCAAATCTATGGCAAAATTCTGACAACAGTGCTGCATTTCTAAAACTAACATCAAAGCCTTTATTAAAAGGCAGGGATAAAATACAATTTAAATCTTGAGGTGCGTAATTCAAAGCTTTCTGAACATATTTCCGAGAAAAATCTAAACGGGAAATGTCAACCGGCTTGCCTTCATGTTCTAAAAGGGTAAAACGCACGCTGTGGTGCCTCCGCATGCCGGCACGAGCAGCCGACATGGTGGAGGCACCACAAGCCTGTTAAAACGAGAAGAATTAAAAACAATAATAGAGAGCAGATTAAAAAGGAGAACAATAAATACTAAACAATAAACAATTTAAAAATACAGCAGAATGTCAAAATAAAAGAGCAATAAGAAGGACTTACTTTAAAATCAAAAGTTCACTCCAGGAGTTGTTCCAACAACGGAAAAAAACGCCCGAAATGTCTCTCCACTGGATATAACCCTAAGCCACTAAACCGGCAAAAGGCTCGCTCCTATAGAGAGTCGATCCCTGTCTCGACCCTTGAACTTGCCAAAAGGCCGAGAAGCGATGCCGCAATGACGCCGAGGCGGGGCAGCCGCCAAAGGCCACGCCCACCTGGGCCGCGGCGAGAGGGCCTAAGGTCGCCAACAAACAAGCTCACCGAAAACGGATCACAACGGAGTGCACAACACGACACTTTGGAGTGCAACCTGGGATTTTGGATCATCATCGTTCAAAAGCACGGAATGGCTCGTAACTCCTAAACCGTCCGTCGCAGACCCAAGTGTCTTACATCACCGGAATCCTTGGCTCGGGCCGAACGAGACGCACGCCTCGGATCGGATGGTCGCGCTGGCGAGATTTTCGGGTATTTGGGATTTTCCGAAAAATCTACTTTTGCACAGTAGTCCTGGGTCGTTTGCCCAATCTGACCCAAAGCGGTGCCGAAAGATTCTCTGGAGTCTGACTGCCGACAGTGACCGGGAAAAAAGTCGGAATTTCGATTCACGTTGGCGACGGGACGCCAAGACGTTGGCGGTGGGCGAGGCGGGCTTTACTTGAATGGCTATAACTCTCCGACGGCAAAGAGACAATTACACCCAAGTGGGTACACCTGTGTACGGGCTCAGCCTGTGGTCACGTGAAAAGGGATGTGGCGACTGGCCACTTGGTGGCGCTGTAAACAGAAAAAAACAACAGCTTGAATACGGCCATAGACGACTGTGTATCACGTGATTTTTCACACGTGCACAAGGTATTCATACCACATGATAGAACTCCTCATTCTGAACAACTTTGGACCACTGCTGTCAATCAAAGCGTTCGTTAAATATTGGAGATTATGTGAAGAATGAAAAAAAAACAAGCCTCCCAGGTTGTTTTCTATCTCTCAATCAACCACTGCAGTTCGGTTCTCTGGACTTCCAAGGTTTCATCAACCATCAGGAGAAGAAGGAAAAATGATTGGAGCTTTAACAATCTGCTCTTTTAACCAGTGTGTGTGTCCAGGGGAGAGCGCGAACGCAGTCCCCCACTACCATAAATTATGCAGTCGAGATTCCCACATTTGGGGAATTCGCAGGGGTCAGCACAACCGGAGTGCAATGGCCGAGCCTCGCCCTGGGTGAACCACCTCCCTGATCATGGTGTCTCCCCTGCCAGGTAAGTATGAATTCCCGGACCTCCAGTCAGAGGCACCCTGTCCCTCTTCGCAATCCTCACCAACGGTCGGACAATCGAACACACACCTGATTCAACTCATCAGCTCGTTAGCAAAAGACTCCAAGAGATAAGAGAGACATCAAAAATGTGCAGTGACGGGCTTCTTTTTTTTCTTCTTTTCTTTTTTTCATGCTCCGGAACCGGCTCCATGAGCCAAAGATCGATTTAATACGCAGTCCCCGGATAGTGGACGAATCAGATATGAAACTGATAAGAAAAGAGTTTATTTATTTATTTATTTATTTTTGAATTTGTTATTTTCACACCACCGTTACCAGTATTGGATATGATCACCTACGACAGCCATACACAGCAATATACACTACTTCCATGAACATCTGCTGTCACACAAGACTAAAACATTTCTCTCATTGAACACTTTAAAGGGGGTGCACCGTTCCCAGAAGTACTGCAATACCGGGTCGATGCGTGGAGTGGACGGAGCAAGCCCCTATTCCATCTCCCAGTTCCAAAAATCAATTTAATATATGGTGCCCGGGTAGGGCACGTATCAGATATTAAACTGATAAGAACAGATACTACACTTGATCTTAGCCAAAAGGCCGAGAAGCGATGCCGCAATGACGCCGAGGCGGGGGAGCCGCCAAAGGCCACGCCCACCTGGGCCGCGGCGAGAGGGCCTAAGGTCGCCAACAAACAAGCTCACCGAAAACGGATCACAACGGAGTGCACAACACGACACTTTGGAGTGCAACCTGGGATTTTGGATCATCATCGTTCAAAAGCACGGAATGGCTCGTAACTCCTAAACCGTCCGTCGCAGACCCAAGTGTCTTACATCACCGGAATCCTTGGCTCGGGCCGAACGAGACGCACGCCTCGGATCGGATGGTCGCGCTGGCGAGATTTTCGGGTATTTGGGATTTTCCGAAAAACCTACTTTTGCACAGTAGTCCTGGGTCGTTTGCCCAATCTGACCCAAAGCGGTGCCGAAAGATTCTCTGGAGTCTGACTGCCGACAGTGACCGGGAAAAAAGTCGGAATTTCGATTCACGTTGGCGACGGGACGCCAAGACGTTGGCGGTGGGCGAGGCGGGCTTTACTTGAATGGCTATAACTCTCCGACGGCAAAGAGACAATTACACCCAAGTGGGTACACCTGTGTACGGGCTCAGCCTGTGGTCACGTGAAAAGGGATGTGGCGACTGGCCACTTGGTGGCGCTGTAAACAGAAAAAAACAACAGCTTGAATACGGCCATAGACGACTGTGTATCACGTGATTTTTCACACGTGCACAAGGTATTCATACCACATGATAGAACTCCTCATTCTGAACAACTTTGGACCACTGCTGTCAATCAAAGCGTTCGTTAAATATTGGAGATTATGTGAAGAATGAAAAAAAAACAAGCCTCCCAGGTTGTTTTCTATCTCTCAATCAACCACTGCAGTTCGGTTCTCTGGACTTCCAAGGTTTCATCAACCATCAGGAGAAGAAGGAAAAATGATTGGAGCTTTAACAATCTGCTCTTTTAACCAGTGTGTGTGTCCAGGGGAGAGCGCGAACGCAGTCCCCCACTACCATAAATTATGCAGTCGAGATTCCCACATTTGGGGAATTCGCAGGGGTCAGCACAACCGGAGTGCAATGGCCGAGCCTCGCCCTGGGTGAACCACCTCCCTGATCATGGTGTCTCCCCTGCCAGGTAAGTATGAATTCCCGGGCCTCCAGTCAGAGGCACCCTGTCCCTCTTCGCAATCCTCACCAACGGTCGGACAATCGAACACACACCTGATTCAACTCATCAGCTCGTTAGCAAAAGACTCCAAGAGATAAGAGAGACATCAAAAATGTGCAGTGACGGGCTTCTTTTTTTTCTTCTTTTCTTTTTTTCATGCTCCGGAACCGGCTCCATGAGCCAAAGATCGATTTAATACGCAGTCCCCGGAAAGTGGACGAATCAGATATGAAACTGATAAGAACAGAGTTTATTTATTTATTTATTTATTTTTGAATTTGTTATTTTCACACCACCGTTACCAGTATTGGATATGATCACCTACGACAGCCATACACAGCAATATACACTACTTCCATGAACATCTGCTGTCACACAAGACTAAAACATTTCTCTCATTGAACACTTTAAAGGGGGTGCACCGTTCCCAGAAGTACTGCAATACCGGGTCGATGCGTGGAGTGGACGGAGCAAGCCCCTATTCCATCTCCCAGTTCCAAAAATCAATTTAATATATGGTGCCCGGGTAGGGCACGTATCAGATATTAAACTGATAAGAACAGATTTTTCTTTCGAAAAAAGTTTATTGTCACATTTTCATTTCATTTTCACATTTTTTCTTTTAAACAATACACGTCTTTAAAACAAAAATGACACATTTAACATTTAAAAAACAGCTTTGTGTGGTGTGTCGTGTAAAAGTCCATGTATGTAAAAATGCTTGGTTTAAAAGAAAGGTAAAATGGATGAAATTAAATAGAAATAAAAGATATAAGACAATAAAACATGCCAACTAAAACATCATCTCTTGTGCAGGATCGCGGGTGAGTCCCTATCAAGATTGTCCATTCACTCCAGGTCTCCAGAACAGGCTCCGGACCTCCCGCTTCCGGTGCCCAGCGGAGATCCCCTCCCTCCGGCCCGCTGGCCCGCTGTTCCCGTAGCCGGTGTGGTGAGGGTGCATCTACGGGCGGCCAGGTACGGTGGTGGCCGGGACCTTTCCGTGCGACCCCAGCCCCCCCATCCGAATGACGACGTCCGGCGCCTCCTGCAGCGTTGATCTTATAAGTTGCTCGCACGCGTGGAGGGGCACCGTAACGCGTTTCCCCACCAGCAGGTTTCTGGTGGTCCAGATGGCATCCTTGATATGGTTGAGGGTGAGCCAGAGCGAGGTAAATTGTTTTGATGTGAGGTCCTTCAAGCCCTGACCCACCCCCAGGATGGCGAGCTTGTATTCCATCTGGACACTACCCGCTGGCAGGCACGGGAAAACCAGGGGGCTGGTCCTGGCCCACAGGTCCCGCGCAGCACCGCACTCCCAGAGCAGATGGTAGACGGTCTCCGGGGAACCACATCCGGACCGTGGGCAGATGGAGTTTTTGGCCATGCCTCTGGAGTGCATGACCGCCCTGACCGGGAGGATCTCATGAGCCACCATCCACGATAAGTCCTTATGCCTGTTCTGGAGAGCTGGGTGGGCTGCGTTCCTCCAAACGTCTTTGGCCTCACCTAGTGTGAGGCCTGGAACCGGACTCACCGATTCCCGATCCTGCACAAGAGAGATAAGAGACTTGTGGTTAGTTAAAATGGTGGCATCAGTGGTCTCTAAAAGGTACTTTTTAAAAAATTTCTTTATAAAACTGTATTCTTTAGGCAAGTTAAAAGACACTGGACATTTAAGATCAATGGGTAAAATTTTCAAAGTTCTTAGGTAAGACCCCATCCAGAATCGGGTCATGGCTGCTGTCTTGTGTTCTCTGGATGGGGTCAGGGCGTATTGGATGTGGAGGGCGGCAAAGCGGCTGCCTAAAAACAGGTGGGGGTCTGGGAGGCCTTTCCCGCCATTCTCTTTTTTCTTTTTGACGACCTCCCTCTTTAGTCGTTCCCACTTGGACCCCCACAGGAAATAAAATACCGCCCTCTCCAGGTTGGCCAGGAATCGTCTTGGGGGACTAAAAACAGAACAGACAAGTAAAATCAGTGGTAAAATCACGGATTTAAAAATTAAAATCTTGCCTTCTAACGTCAATTGTCTTAGTCCCCAAAACCCCAGTCTTTGCCTAACTTTCCCTAACATGTCAGTCCAGTTTCCCTGTCCTCCACCCTCTTTGTCAAATTTGACTCCTAAAATTTTCATGTTATTGTCTTTAAAATTCAAATCAAGTCCACCTGTGTCCACGTCACCCCACGGCCCGAAGAGCTGGGCCTCGGACTTACTCCTATTGAGCTTGGCGCCCGAGGCCCGACCGTACCAGTCAGTCAAGTCCATTGCTCTTCGTACTGATAAAAGGTCAGTCGCTAAAAGGGTCACGTCATCCATATATAAAACACAGGTCGCCGTCAGTCCACCAGTTCCGGGGATGTCTAGTCCTTTAATCCATTTGTCCCTTCTCAAGATTTGTGCCAGTGGCTCAATGCAAGCCACATACAGAAGGGGAGATAAAGGACACCCCTGACGGACGCCGCTGTAGAGTTTTACAGCTTTGGATAAATGCCCATTAACCGAAATCCTGCTAGACAGATCGTTGTAAAGCAATCCCACCCAGGCTATAAACCTCCCAGGAAAACCCATTTTTCCCAGTACCTGAAGCAGGTACTGGTGCGAGACGCGGTCAAAGGCTTTTTCGAAATCTAAATTTAGGACTACTAGCCGAATGTTTCTGTCTCTCGCAAAACAGATGGCGTCTCTGATCAGTACCAGGCTGTCCGTGATCTTCCTGCCGGGCACAGCGCATGCTTGATCCAGGTGGATTACGTCCTCTAAAACAGTCGACATACGTGTAGCTAAAATCTTACTAAAAAGTTTACAATCATAATTTAAAAGAGTGATTGGTCGCCAGTTTCTCAAGTCAGTCTTGTCTCCTTTTTTGTGTAGTAGAGTAACTATCCCTACTCTAAAGCTGTCCGGAAGTCTGTCAAGAGTCTCAAATTCTTTAAAAACTGTCAATAAGTCGTGTGCTAAAATGTCCCAGAAAGTCAGATAAAACTCAAAGGGGAGTCCATCCATGCCTGGGGACTTCCCCTTTTTAAAACCTTTTAGTGCTTTGTGCATTTCTAAAAGAGTAAAATCCTGGGATAAAAGCACATCTGGACTCTTTACCTTTTTGTCTAAAAACCCTAAAACTTCCTCTAAGATGCCATTGTGTACCTCTTTAATACTATATAAATTATTGTAAAAATGTTCAATTTCCCCTAAAATCTGATCTGTTGTATTTACTTCCCCCCCTGTAAACGTTTTTAAAGTATTAATCGACCCTCCCCGTGTTATTGTCTTTTTAAAAAAATATCTAGTACACTTTTCCCCTTCTTCTATTTCTCTCTCCTTACATCTTAAAATGACACCTCTACTCTGAGTTTCGGACAAATCTGACATTTCTTTCTTTACTTCTTTGATTTCATTTGTAAAATCCAATCCACTGTTTAAAAGGTTAAAATATCTCTGCAATCTTTTTTGCAGCCCCATCATGCGTCTTTTTTCTTTGTTCTTTTTTTCTTTTCCAATTTGTTTAAAAAACCGTCCTGTCCTTTGTTTCACCATCTCCCACCACTGTGCACGTGAGTCGTAAAAGTCCTGGAGGGTCTGCCATTGGCTGAACTGCTCCCTATATTCTTCAACCACTTCCTCATCCTCTAATAGGGAGCAGTTCAGCTTCCACAGCCCTCCCCCTACAGTCACCCCCGTGGGTAGTGAAAGGGTGCAGGAAAGCATCATGTGATCAGAAAAGAAGAGGGGGGTCAATGTAGCATCGGTCGGCGGGCAGTCCCTTGTAAAAACGTAGTCAATTCGAGAGGCTCTGGCGCCATCACCACTGAACCAGGTGAAGCCCTCCTCTCTTTGATGCATTGTTTTAAAGCAGTCAACTAACTTAAAATCTTTGACTATGTTTTGTAATAAAACCGATGTCTTGTCGACCTTAAAATCCTCTCCTACCCTCTTTCTGTCCTTTCTTGATAAAACACAATTAAAATCCCCTGCTACCACTAGGGGAGCCCTACCTAGCATGTGGGGCTGCAGGTCTTCTAAAAGCTCATACCTGTTGTTTTTTCCTGTAAAACCATACACATTTAAAATGTTAAAATCCTTACCTAAAAAAGTCAGATTAGCTAAAATTGCCCGCCCATCCCTCACCACAGTGCTGCCCTTCACCAAAACATTGGGATTTTTAATTAAAATAGCAACACCGTCATTTTTGTTAAAATTGGACCCACACCAGATGGAAGGTCCTGGGGTCCAAATCTCCTCCCACTTCCTGTAATTTGTTAAAAAAGGCAGACCACATTCTTGCAATAAAAACACATCTGACTTAAAAGATATTAAAAGGGATAACACGCTCTGTGCTCGTATATTGCTCTTCACACTTCTCACATTGATTGTAGAGATAGTGAGAGCCATGAGCAGTATGGTTAAAAAGGTGTGAGACATTTAAAAGAAAACCATGGGACTACAGAGATATAATTAAAATCATGTTACATCTTGTTGCACTTGCCTTTCCTTTTGCCCAGAGAACCTGGGATCAAGGGGGCAAGTGCTTGACGCCTCAGGGCTCGCAGAGAGGACCTCTTGCGACTCCTTTGGCGACGATGTTCTTAGCTTGAAATGCAGAAAAGAGACTTCATTTGGAGATTCTGCGGGCCACATACGGTCTAGATCTTCCATGGGGGAACTATCTAGCCGATGCGCTACCCGCAGCTTTTTCTCCTCTGTTTGAACCAGAGGAGATCTCGCAGTTCTTTTCTGCACTTGAGCATTGGGAAAAGAGCAATCAGTTTCATTCCCACTTGTTGACATACTAACCTCAGACACGGTTTCAAGGGAGGAAACCGTTTCCCCCTCTCCATCCTCCATTTTGTTTCCACTTATTTTTCCCTTGGGGGTGGTTTCCTCCCTCTGCTCTTTCTCTCTCTCTGCAACCGAGGCCGCCCCACTTCCTCCTCCTTGTCCAATCCCTGAGGCTGGCTGGGAATGTGAAATTCCCGCCAAAACCTCAGGGCCCGCCTCTTCCTCTCTTTGTTCTTTTGTTTGCTCCTTGGGTGGGGCGGCCATTTTGTTGCCTTTCAATTTGTTGGCAAAGCTTTTGGGGCAATCTCTGTAGAGATGGTCGGTTTCACCACAAAGATTACACCTTCTGCCAATGGTACATTCCTCAAAGATGTGACCAATTCCTCTACACTTCCCACATGTTAATTCCTTGCATGCATCGGCTAAATGCCCTATTCTCCCACACTTCCTACACAGTTTAGGCATTCCTTGGTAGTGAATGTAGCCTCTGTTCTCTCCCAACACAATCATAGAAGGCAGATGCTTCAGGCCCTGGTAGCCCCCGGCGTCTTCCCATTGTTTAATGGGAATTCGCCAGGAGCAATTCCAGATACCATCTTCATCTAACACTTTGACTGGTTGACCCCGAACAGTGCAAAATCTGCCCAACCAGACACAAATGTCCTCCCCATTCACTGTTTCATTAAACATTCTGACAATCACAGTTTTTAGTGAATTGTCAGAAAGTTTCTCCACAGTAAACATAGAGAATTGGGCTTTGCATGCATCAAACCTTTGCCAGAATTCAATTAACAGGGAAGCACTTTTAAAACTTAAATCAAAACCTTTGTTCAGGGGGAGAGTAACTAGGCAGTTCAAGTCATCAGGTCTAAAATTGAGGGCTTTCTGGATCAGCTTCCTGGAGAAGTCAAGACGTGACAACCCCAGGAGCTTACCATCCACCTCTTTAAATAAAAAGCGCACGCTGTGGTGCCTCCGCATGCCGGCACGAGCAGCCGACATGGTGGAGGCACCAACAGCTTTTAAAATAAAAAACCTTAAAAACCAATAATAAATAAATAAATAAATAACTTACCTTAAAACCAAAAGATTCCTTGGAAAACCAAGTCGTCCGATAAAAGGCACTGCCAATATACCTCTCAAAAGTTTGAGGCTCAAGCCACTGAACGACCCAAGCCGGAAAAACCTCCAAGAGGCGATCGCAGTCTCAACCGTCTGACCAGATACTTGATCTTAGCCAAAAGGCCGAGAAGCGATGCCGCAATGACGCCGAGGCGGGGGAGCCGCCAAAGGCCACCCCCACCTGGGCCGCGGCGAGAGGGCCTAAGGTCGCCAACAAACAAGCTCACCGAAAACGGATCACAACGGAGTGCACAACACGACACTTTGGAGTGCAACCTGGGATTTTGGATCATCATCGTTCAAAAGCACGGAATGGCTCGTAACTCCTAAACCGTCCGTCGCAGACCCAAGTGTCTTACATCACCGGAATCCTTGGCTCGGGCCGAACGAGACGCACGCCTCGGATCGGATGGTCGCGCGGCGAGATTTTCGGGTATTTGGGATTTTCCGAAAAACCTACTTTTGCACAGTAGTCCTGGGTCGTTTGCCCAATCTGACCCAAAGCGGTGCCGAAAGATTCTCTGGAGTCTGACTGCCGACAGTGACCGGGAAAAAAGTCGGAATTTCGATTCACGTTGGCGACGGGACGCCAAGACGTTGGCGGTGGGCGAGGCGGGCTTTACTTGAATGGCTATAACTCTCCGACGGCAAAGAGACAATTACACCCAAGTGGGTACACCTGTGTACGGGCTCAGCCTGTGGTCACGTGAAAAGGGATGTGGCGACTGGCCACTTGGTGGCGCTGTAAACAGAAAAAAACAACAGCTTGAATACGGCCATAGACGACTGTGTATCACGTGATTTTTCACACGTGCACAAGGTATTCATACCACATGATAGAACTCCTCATTCTGAACAACTTTGGACCACTGCTGTCAATCAAAGCGTTCGTTAAATATTGGAGATTATGTGAAGAATGAAAAAAAAACAAGCCTCCCAGGTTGTTTTCTATCTCTCAATCAACCACTGCAGTTCGGTTCTCTGGACTTCCAAGGTTTCATCAACCATCAGGAGAAGAAGGAAAAATGATTGGAGCTTTAACAATCTGCTCTTTTAACCAGTGTGTGTCCAGGGGAGAGCGCGAACGCAGTCCCCCACTACCATAAATTATGCAGTCGAGATTCCCACATTTGGGGAATTCGCAGGGGTCAGCACAACCGGAGTGCAATGGCCGAGCCTCGCCCTGGGTGAACCACCTCCCTGATCATGGTGTCTCCCCTGCCAGGTAAGTATGAATTCCCGGGCCTCCAGTCAGAGGCACCCTGTCCCTCTTCGCAATCCTCACCAACGGTCGGACAATCGAACACACACCTGATTCAACTCATCAGCTCGTTAGCAAAAGACTCCAAGAGATAAGAGAGACATCAAAAATGTGCAGTGACGGGCTTCTTTTTTTTCTTCTTTTCTTTTTTTCATGCTCCGGAACCGGCTCCATGAGCCAAAGATCGATTTAATACGCAGTCCCCGGAAAGTGGACGAATCAGATATGAAACTGATAAGAACAGAGTTTATTTATTTATTTATTTATTTTTGAATTTGTTATTTTCACACCACCGTTACCAGTATTGGATATGATCACCTACGACAGCCATACACAGCAATATACACTACTTCCATGAACATCTGCTGTCACACAAGACTAAAACATTTCTCTCATTGAACACTTTAAAGGGGGTGCACCGTTCCCAGAAGTACTGCAATACCGGGTCGATGCGTGGAGTGGACGGAGCAAGCCCCTATTCCATCTCCCAGTTCCAAAAATCAATTTAATATATGGTGCCCGGGTAGGGCACGTATCAGATATTAAACTGATAAGAACAGATACTACACTTGATCTTAGCCAAAAGGCCGAGAAGCGATGCCGCAATGACGCCGAGGCGGGGGAGCCGCCAAAGCACGCCCACCTGGGCCGCGGCGAGAGGGCCTAAGGTCGCCAACAAACAAGCTCACCGAAAACGGATCACAACGGAGTGCACAACACGACACTTTGGAGTGCAACCTGGGATTTTGGATCATCATCGTTCAAAAGCACGGAATGGCTCGTAACTCCTAAACCGTCCGTCGCAGACCCAAGTGTCTTACATCACCGGAATCCTTGGCTCGGGCCGAACGAGACGCACGCCTCGGATCGGATGGTCGCGCTGGCGAGATTTTCGGGTATTTGGGATTTTCCGAAAAACCTACTTTTGCACAGTAGTCCTGGGTCGTTTGCCCAATCTGACCCAAAGCGGTGCCGAAAGATTCTCTGGAGTCTGACTGCCGACAGTGACCGGGAAAAAAGTCGGAATTTCGATTCACATTGGCGACGGGACGCCAAGACGTTGGCGGTGGGCGAGGCGGGCTTTACTTGAATGGCTATAACTCTCCGACGGCAAAGAGACAATTACACCCAAGTGGGTACACCTGTGTACGGGCTCAGCCTGTGGTCACGTGAAAAGGGATGTGGCGACTGGCCACTTGGTGGCGCTGTAAACAGAAAAAAACAACAGCTTGAATACGGCCATATACGACTGTGTATCACGTGATTTTTCACACGTGCACAAGGTATTCATACCACATGATAGAACTCCTCATTCTGAACAACTTTGGACCACTGCTGTCAATCAAAGCGTTCGTTAAATATTGGAGATTATGTGAAGAATGAAAAAAAAACAAGCCTTCCAGGTTGTTTTCTATCTCTCAATCAACCACTGCAGTTCGGTTCTCTGGACTTCCAAGGTTTCATCAACCATCAGGAGAAGAAGGAAAAATGATTGGAGCTTTAACAATCTGCTCTTTTAACCAGTGTGTGTGTCCAGGGGAGAGCGCGAACGCAGTCCCCCACTACCATAAATTATGCAGTCGAGATTCCCACATTTGGGGAATTCGCAGGGGTCAGCACAACCGGAGTGCAATGGCCGAGCCTCGCCCTGGGTGAACCACCTCCCTGATCATGGTGTCTCCCCTGCCAGGTAAGTATGAATTCCCGGGCCTCCAGTCAGAGGCACCCTGTCCCTCTTCGCAATCCTCACCAACGGTCGGACAATCGAACACACACCTGATTCAACTCATCAGCTCGTTAGCAAAAGACTCCAAGAGATAAGAGAGACATCAAAAATGTGCAGTGACGGGCTTCTTTTTTTTCTTCTTTTCTTTTTTTCATGCTCCGGAACCGGCTCCATGAGCCAAAGATCGATTTAATACGCAGTCCCCGGATAGTGGACGAATCAGATATGAAACTGATAAGAACAGAGTTTATTTATTTATTTATTTATTTTTGAATTTGTTATTTTCACACCACCGTTACCAGTATTGGATATGATCACCTACGACAGCCATACACAGCAATATACACTACTTCCATGAACATCTGCTGTCACACAAGACTAAAACATTTCTCTCATTGAACACTTTAAAGGGGGTGCACCGTTCCCAGAAGTACTGCAATACCGGGTCGATGCGTGGAGTGGACGGAGCAAGCCCCTATTCCATCTCCCAGTTCCAAAAATCAATTTAATATATGGTGCCCGGGTAGGGCACGTATCAGATATTAAACTGATAAGAACAGATTTTTCTTTCGAAAAAAGTTTATTGTCACATTTTCATTTCATTTTCACATTTTTTCTTTTAAACAATACACGTCTTTAAAACAAAAATGACACATTTAACATTTAAAAAACAGCTTTGTGTGGTGTGTCGTGTAAAAGTCCATGTATGTAAAAATGCTTGGTTTAAAAGAAAGGTAAAATGGATGAAATTAAATAGAAATAAAAGATATAAGACAATAAAACATGCCAACTAAAACATCATCTCTTGTGCAGGATCGCGGGTGAGTCCCTATCAAGATTGTCCATTCACTCCAGGTCTCCAGAACAGGCTCCGGACCTCCCGCTTCCGGTGCCCAGCGGAGATCCCCTCCCTCCGGCCCGCTGGCCCGCTGTTCCCGTAGCCGGTGTGGTGAGGGTGCATCTACGGGCGGCCAGGTACGGTGGTGGCCGGGACCTTTCCGTGCGACCCCAGCCCCCCCATCCGAATGACGACGTCCGGCGCCTCCTGCAGCGTTGATCTTATAAGTTGCTCGCACGCGTGGAGGGGCACCGTAACGCGTTTCCCCACCAGCAGGTTTCTGGTGGTCCAGATGGCATCCTTGATATGGTTGAGGGTGAGCCAGAGCGAGGTAAATTGTTTTGATGTGAGGTCCTTCAAGCCCTGACCCACCCCCAGGATGGCGAGCTTGTATTCCATCTGGACACTACCCGCTGGCAGGCACGGGAAAACCAGGGGGCTGGTCCTGGCCCACAGGTCCCGCGCAGCACCGCACTCCCAGAGCAGATGGTAGACGGTCTCCGGGGAACCACATCCGGACCGTGGGCAGATGGAGTTTTTGGCCATGCCTCTGGAGTGCATGACCGCCCTGACCGGGAGGATCTCATGAGCCACCATCCACGATAAGTCCTTATGCCTGTTCTGGAGAGCTGGGTGGGCTGCGTTCCTCCAAACGTCTTTGGCCTCACCTAGTGTGAGGCCTGGAACCGGACTCACCGATTCCCGATCCTGCACAAGAGAGATAAGAGACTTGTGGTTAGTTAAAATGGTGGCATCAGTGGTCTCTAAAAGGTACTTTTTAAAAAATTTCTTTATAAAACTGTATTCTTTAGGCAAGTTAAAAGACACTGGACATTTAAGATCAATGGGTAAAATTTTCAAAGTTCTTAGGTAAGACCCCATCCAGAATCGGGTCATGGCTGCTGTCTTGTGTTCTCTGGATGGGGTCAGGGCGTATTGGATGTGGAGGGCGGCAAAGCGGCTGCCTAAAAACAGGTGGGGGTCTGGGAGGCCTTTCCCGCCATTCTCTTTTTTCTTTTTGACGACCTCCCTCTTTAGTCGTTCCCACTTGGACCCCCACAGGAAATAAAATACCGCCCTCTCCAGGTTGGCCAGGAATCGTCTTGGGGGACTAAAAACAGAACAGACAAGTAAAATCAGTGGTAAAATCACGGATTTAAAAATTAAAATCTTGCCTTCTAACGTCAATTGTCTTAGTCCCCAAAACCCCAGTCTTTGCCTAACTTTCCCTAACATGTCAGTCCAGTTTCCCTGTCCTCCACCCTCTTTGTCAAATTTGACTCCTAAAATGTTCATGTTATTGTCTTTAAAATTCAAATCAAGTCCACCTGTGTCCACGTCACCCCACGGCCCGAAGAGCTGGGCCTCGGACTTACTCCTATTGAGCTTGGCGCCCGAGGCCCGACCGTACCAGTCAGTCAAGTCCATTGCTCTTCGTACTGATAAAAGGTCAGTCGCTAAAAGGGTCACGTCATCCATATATAAAACACAGGTCGCCGTCAGTCCACCAGTTCCGGGGATGTCTAGTCCTTTAATCCATTTGTCCCTTCTCAAGATTTGTGCCAGTGGCTCAATGCAAGCCACATACAGAAGGGGAGATAAAGGACACCCCTGACGGACGCCGCTGTAGAGTTTTACAGCTTTGGATAAATGCCCATTAACCGAAATCCTGCTAGACAGATCGTTGTAAAGCAATCCCACCCAGGCTATAAACCTCCCAGGAAAACCCATTTTTCCCAGTACCTGAAGCAGGTACTGGTGCGAGACGCGGTCAAAGGCTTTTTCGAAATCTAAATTTAGGACTACTAGCCGAATGTTTCTGTCTCTCGCAAAACAGATGGCGTCTCTGATCAGTACCAGGCTGTCCGTGATCTTCCTGCCGGGCACAGCGCATGCTTGATCCAGGTGGATTACGTCCTCTAAAACAGTCGACATACGTGTAGCTAAAATCTTACTAAAAAGTTTACAATCATAATTTAAAAGAGTGATTGGTCGCCAGTTTCTCAAGTCAGTCTTGTCTCCTTTTTTGTGTAGTAGAGTAACTATCCCTACTCTAAAGCTGTCCGGAAGTCTGTCAAGAGTCTCAAATTCTTTAAAAACTGTCAATAAGTCGTGTGCTAAAATGTCCCAGAAAGTCAGATAAAACTCAAAGGGGAGACCATCCATGCCTGGGGACTTCCCCTTTTTAAAACCTTTTAGTGCTTTGTGCATTTCTAAAAGAGTAAAATCCTGGGATAAAAGCACATCTGGACTCTTTACCTTTTTGTCTAAAAACCCTAAAACTTCCTCTAAGATGCCATTGTGTACCTCTTTAATACTATATAAATTATTGTAAAAATGTTCAATTTCCCCTAAAATCTGATCTGTTGTATTTACTTCCCCCCCTGTAAACGTTTTTAAAGTATTAATCGACCCTCCCCGTGTTATTGTCTTTTTAAAAAAATATCTAGTACACTTTTCCCCTTCTTCTATTTCTCTCTCCTTACATCTTAAAATGACACCTCTACTCTGAGTTTCGGACAAATCTGACATTTCTTTCTTTACTTCTTTGATTTCATTTGTAAAATCCAATCCACTGTTTAAAAGGTTAAAATATCTCTGCAATCTTTTTTGCAGCCCCATCATGCGTCTTTTTTCTTTGTTCTTTTTTCCTTTTCCAATTTGTTTAAAAAACCGTCCTGTCCTTTGTTTCACCATCTCCCACCACTGTGCACGTGAGTCGTAAAAGTCCTGGAGGGTCTGCCATTGGCTGAACTGCTCCCTATATTCTTCAACCACTTCCTCATCCTCTAATAGGGAGCAGTTCAGCTTCCACAGCCCTCCCCCTACAGTCACACCCGTGGGTAGTGAAAGGGTGCAGGAAAGCATCATGTGATCAGAAAAGAAGAGGGGGGTCAATGTAGCATCGGTCGGCGGGCAGTCCCTTGTAAAAACGTAGTCAATTCGAGAGGCTCTGGCGCCATCACCACTGAACCAGGTGAAGCCCTCCTCTCTTTGATGCATTGTTTTAAAGCAGTCAACTAACTTAAAATCTTTGACTATGTTTTGTAATAAAACCGATGTCTTGTCGACCTTAAAATCCTCTCCTACCCTCTTTCTATCCTTTCTTGTTAAAACACAATTAAAATCCCCTGCTACCACTAGGGGAGCCCTACCTAGCATGTGGGGCTGCAGGTCTTCTAAAAGCTCATACCTATTGTTTTTTCCTGTAAAACCATACACATTTAAAATGTTAAAATCCTTACCTAAAAAAGTCAGATTAGCTAAAATTGCCCGCCCATCCCTCACCACAGTGCTGCCCTTCACCAAAACATTGGGATTTTTAATTAAAATAGCAACACCGTCATTTTTGTTAAAATTGGACCCACACCAGATGGAAGGTCCTGGGGTCCAAATCTCCTCCCACTTCCTGTAATTTGTTAAAAAAGGCAGACCACATTCTTGCAATAAAAACACATCTGACTTAAAAGATATTAAAAGGGATAACACGCTCTGTGCTCGTATATTGCTCTTCACACTTCTCACATTGATTGTAGAGATAGTGAGAGCCATGAGCAGTATGGTTAAAAAGGTGTGAGACATTTAAAAGAAAACCATGGGACTACAGAGATATAATTAAAATCATGTTACATCTTGTTGCACTTGCCTTTCCTTTTGCCCAGAGAACCTGGGATCAAGGGGGCAAGTGCTTGACGCCTCAGGGCTCGCAGAGAGGACCTCTTGCGACTCCTTTGGCGACGATGTTCTTAGCTTGAAATGCAGAAAAGAGACTTCATTTGGAGATTCTGCGGGCCACATACGGTCTAGATCTTCCATGGGGGAACTATCTAGCCGATGCGCTACCCGCAGCTTTTTCTCCTCTGTTTGAACCAGAGGAGATCTCGCAGTTCTTTTCTGCACTTGAGCATTGGGAAAAGAGCAATCAGTTTCATTCCCACTTGTTGACATACTAACCTCAGACACGGTTTCAAGGGAGGAAACCGTTTCCCCCTCTCCATCCTCCATTTTGTTTCCACTTATTTTTCCCTGGGGGGTGGTTTCCTCCCTCTGCTCTTTCTCTCTCTCTGCAACTGAGGCCGCCCCACTTCCTCCTCCTTGTCCAATCCCTGAGGCTGGCTGGGAATGTGAAATTCCCGCCAAAACCTCAGGGCCCGCCTCTTCCTCTCTTTGTTCTTTTGTTTGCTCCTTGGGTGGGGCGGCCATTTTGTTGCCTTTCAATTTGTTGGCAAAGCTTTTGGGGCAATCTCTGTAGAGATGGTCGGTTTCACCACAAAGATTACACCTTCTGCCAATGGTACATTCCTCAAAGATGTGACCAATTCCTCTACACTTCCCACATGTTAATTCCTTGCATGCATCGGCTAAATGCCCTATTCTCCCACACTTCCTACACAGTTTAGGCATTCCTTGGTAGTGAATGTAGCCTCTGTTCTCTCCCAACACAATCATAGAAGGCAGATGCTTCAGGCCCTGGTAGCCCCCGGCGTCTTCCCATTGTTTAATGGGAATTCGCCAGGAGCAATTCCAGATACCATCTTCATCTAACACTTTGACTGGTTGACCCCGAACAGTGCAAAATCTGCCCAACCAGACACAAATGTCCTCCCCATTCACTGTTTCATTAAACATTCTGACAATCACAGTTTTTAGTGAATTGTCAGAAAGTTTCTCCACAGTAAACATAGAGAATTGGGCTTTGCATGCATCAAACCTTTGCCAGAATTCAATTAACAGGGAAGCACTTTTAAAACTTAAATCAAAACCTTTGTTCAGGGGGAGAGTAACTAGGCAGTTCAAGTCATCAGGTCTAAAATTGAGGGCTTTCTGGATCAGCTTCCTGGAGAAGTCAAGACGTGACAACCCCAGGAGCTTACCATCCACCTCTTTAAATAAAAAGCGCACGCTGTGGTGCCTCCGCATGCCGGCACGAGCAGCCGACATGGTGGAGGCACCAACAGCTTTTAAAATAAAAAACCTTAAAAACCAATAATAAATAAATAAATAAATAACTTACCTTAAAACCAAAAGATTCCTTGGAAAACCAAGTCGTCCGATAAAAGGCACTGCCAATATACCTCTCAAAAGTTTGAGGCTCAAGCCACTGAACGACCCAAGCCGGAAAAACCTCCAAGAGGCGATCGCAGTCTCAACCGTCTGACCAGATACTTGATCTTAGCCAAAAGGCCGAGAAGCGATGCCGCAATGACGCCGAGGCGGGGGAGCCGCCAAAGGCCACGCCCACCTGGGCCGCGGCGAGAGGGCCTAAGGTCGCCAACAAACAAGCTCACCGAAAACGGATCACAACGGAGTGCACAACACGACACTTTGGAGTGCAACCTGGGATTTTGGATCATCATCGTTCAAAAGCACGGAATGGCTCGTAACTCCTAAACCGTCCGTCGCAGACCCAAGTGTCTTACATCACCGGAATCCTTGGCTCGGGCCGAACGAGACGCACGCCTCGGATCGGATGGTCGCGCTGGCGAGATTTTCGGGTATTTGGGATTTTCCGAAAAACCTACTTTTGCACAGTAGTCCTGGGTCGTTTGCCCAATCTGACCCAAAGCGGTGCCGAAAGATTCTCTGGAGTCTGACTGCCGACAGTGACCGGGAAAAAAGTCGGAATTTCGATTCACGTTGGCGACGGGACGCCAAGACGTTGGCGGTGGGCGAGGCGGGCTTTACTTGAATGGCTATAACTCTCCGACGGCAAAGAGACAATTACACCCAAGTGGGTACACCTGTGTACGGGCTCAGCCTGTGGTCACGTGAAAAGGGATGTGGCGACTGGCCACTTGGTGGCGCTGTAAACAGAAAAAAACAACAGCTTGAATACGGCCATAGACGACTGTGTATCACGTGATTTTTCACACGTGCACAAGGTATTCATACCACATGATAGAACTCCTCATTCTGAACAACTTTGGACCACTGCTGTCAATCAAAGCGTTCGTTAAATATTGGAGATTATGTGAAGAATGAAAAAAAAACAAGCCTCCCAGGTTGTTTTCTATCTCTCAATCAACCACTGCAGTTCGGTTCTCTGGACTTCCAAGGTTTCATCAACCATCAGGAGAAGAAGGAAAAATGATTGGAGCTTTAACAATCTGCTCTTTTAACCAGTGTGTGTCCAGGGGAGAGCGCGAACGCAGTCCCCCACTACCATAAATTATGCAGTCGAGATTCCCACATTTGGGGAATTCGCAGGGGTCAGCACAACCGGAGTGCAATGGCCGAGCCTCGCCCTGGGTGAACCACCTCCCTGATCATGGTGTCTCCCCTGCCAGGTAAGTATGAATTCCCGGGCCTCCAGTCAGAGGCACCCTGTCCCTCTTCGCAATCCTCACCAACGGTCGGACAATCGAACACACACCTGATTCAACTCATCAGCTCGTTAGCAAAAGACTCCAAGAGATAAGAGAGACATCAAAAATGTGCAGTGACGGGCTTCTTTTTTTTCTTCTTTTCTTTTTTTCATGCTCCGGAACCGGCTCCATGAGCCAAAGATCGATTTAATACGCAGTCCCCGGAAAGTGGACGAATCAGATATGAAACTGATAAGAACAGAGTTTATTTATTTATTTATTTATTTTTGAATTTGTTATTTTCACACCACCGTTACCAGTATTGGATATGATCACCTACGACAGCCATACACAGCAATATACACTACTTCCATGAACATCTGCTGTCACACAAGACTAAAACATTTCTCTCATTGAACACTTTAAAGGGGGTGCACCGTTCCCAGAAGTACTGCAATACCGGGTCGATGCGTGGAGTGGACGGAGCAAGCCCCTATTCCATCTCCCAGTTCCAAAAATCAATTTAATATATGGTGCCCGGGTAGGGCACGTATCAGATATTAAACTGATAAGAACAGATTTTTTTTTTTCGAAAAAAGTTTATTGTCACATTTTCATTTCATTTTCACATTTTTTCTTTTAAACAATACACGTCTTTAAAACAAAAATGACACATTTAACATTTAAAAAACAGCTTTGTGTGGTGTGTCGTGTAAAAGTCCATGTATGTAAAAATGCTTGGTTTAAAAGAAAGGTAAAATGGATGAAATTAAATAGAAATAAAAGATATAAGACAATAAAACATGCCAACTAAAACATCATCTCTTGTGCAGGATCGCGGGTGAGTCCCTATCAAGATTGTCCATTCACTCCAGGTCTCCAGAACAGGCTCCGGACCTCCCGCTTCCGGTGCCCAGCGGAGATCCCCTCCCTCCGGCCCGCTGGCCCGCTGTTCCCGTAGCCGGTGTGGTGAGGGTGCATCTACGGGCGGCCAGGTACGGTGGTGGCCGGGACCTTTCCGTGCGACCCCAGCCCCCCCATCCGAATGACGACGTCCGGCGCCTCCTGCAGCGTTGATCTTATAAGTTGCTCGCACGCGTGGAGGGGCACCGTAACGCGTTTCCCCACCAGCAGGTTTCTGGTGGTCCAGATGGCATCCTTGATATGGTTGAGGGTGAGCCAGAGCGAGGTAAATTGTTTTGATGTGAGGTCCTTCAAGCCCTGACCCACCCCCAGGATGGCGAGCTTGTATTCCATCTGGACACTACCCGCTGGCAGGCACGGGAAAACCAGGGGGCTGGTCCTGGCCCACAGGTCCCGCGCAGCACCGCACTCCCAGAGCAGATGGTAGACGGTCTCCGGGGAACCACATCCGGACCGTGGGCAGATGGAGTTTTTGGCCATGCCTCTGGAGTGCATGACCGCCCTGACCGGGAGGATCTCATGAGCCACCATCCACGATAAGTCCTTATGCCTGTTCTGGAGAGCTGGGTGGGCTGCGTTCCTCCAAACGTCTTTGGCCTCACCTAGTGTGAGGCCTGGAACCGGACTCACCGATTCCCGATCCTGCACAAGAGAGATAAGAGACTTGTGGTTAGTTAAAATGGTGGCATCAGTGGTCTCTAAAAGGTACTTTTTAAAAAATTTCTTTATAAAACTGTATTCTTTAGGCAAGTTAAAAGACACTGGACATTTAAGATCAATGGGTAAAATTTTCAAAGTTCTTAGGTAAGACCCCATCCAGAATCGGGTCATGGCTGCTGTCTTGTGTTCTCTGGATGGGGTCAGGGCGTATTGGATGTGGAGGGCGGCAAAGCGGCTGCCTAAAAACAGGTGGGGGTCTGGGAGGCCTTTCCCGCCATTCTCTTTTTTCTTTTTGACGACCTCCCTCTTTAGTCGTTCCCACTTGGACCCCCACAGGAAATAAAATACCGCCCTCTCCAGGTTGGCCAGGAATCGTCTTGGGGGACTAAAAACAGAACAGACAAGTAAAATCAGTGGTAAAATCACGGATTTAAAAATTAAAATCTTGCCTTCTAACGTCAATTGTCTTAGTCCCCAAAACCCCAGTCTTTGCCTAACTTTCCCTAACATGTCAGTCCAGTTTCCCTGTCCTCCACCCTCTTTGTCAAATTTGACTCCTAAAATTTTCATGTTATTGTCTTTAAAATTCAAATCAAGTCCACCTGTGTCCACGTCACCCCACGGCCCGAAGAGCTGGGCCTCGGACTTACTCCTATTGAGCTTGGCGCCCGAGGCCCGACCGTACCAGTCAGTCAAGTCCATTGCTCTTCGTACTGATAAAAGGTCAGTCGCTAAAAGGGTCACGTCATCCATATATAAAACACAGGTCGCCGTCAGTCCACCAGTTCCGGGGATGTCTAGTCCTTTAATCCATTTGTCCCTTCTCAAGATTTGTGCCAGTGGCTCAATGCAAGCCACATACAGAAGGGGAGATAAAGGACACCCCTGACGGACGCCGCTGTAGAGTTTTACAGCTTTGGATAAATGCCCATTAACCGAAATCCTGCTAGACAGATCGTTGTAAAGCAATCCCACCCAGGCTATAAACCTCCCAGGAAAACCCATTTTTCCCAGTACCTGAAGCAGGTACTGGTGCGAGACGCGGTCAAAGGCTTTTTCGAAATCTAAATTTAGGACTACTAGCCGAATGTTTCTGTCTCTCGCAAAACAGATGGCGTCTCTGATCAGTACCAGGCTGTCCGTGATCTTCCTGCCGGGCACAGCGCATGCTTGATCCAGGTGGATTACGTCCTCTAAAACAGTCGACATACGTGTAGCTAAAATCTTACTAAAAAGTTTACAATCATAATTTAAAAGAGTGATTGGTCGCCAGTTTCTCAAGTCAGTCTTGTCTCCTTTTTTGTGTAGTAGAGTAACTATCCCTACTCTAAAGCTGTCCGGAAGTCTGTCAAGAGTCTCAAATTCTTTAAAAACTGTCAATAAGTCGTGTGCTAAAATGTCCCAGAAAGTCAGATAAAACTCAAAGGGGAGTCCATCCATGCCTGGGGACTTCCCCTTTTTAAAACCTTTTAGTGCTTTGTGCATTTCTAAAAGAGTAAAATCCTGGGATAAAAGCACATCTGGACTCTTTACCTTTTTGTCTAAAAACCCTAAAACTTCCTCTAAGATGCCATTGTGTACCTCTTTAATACTATATAAATTATTGTAAAAATGTTCAATTTCCCCTAAAATCTGATCTGTTGTATTTACTTCCCCCCCTGTAAACGTTTTTAAAGTATTAATCGACCCTCCCCGTGTTATTGTCTTTTTAAAAAAATATCTAGTACACTTTTCCCCTTCTTCTATTTCTCTCTCCTTACATCTTAAAATGACACCTCTACTCTGAGTTTCGGACAAATCTGACATTTCTTTCTTTACTTCTTTGATTTCATTTGTAAAATCCAATCCACTGTTTAAAAGGTTAAAATATCTCTGCAATCTTTTTTGCAGCCCCATCATGCGTCTTTTTTCTTTGTTCTTTTTTTCTTTTCCAATTTGTTTAAAAAACCGTCCTGTCCTTTGTTTCACCATCTCCCACCACTGTGCACGTGAGTCGTAAAAGTCCTGGAGGGTCTGCCATTGGCTGAACTGCTCCCTATATTCTTCAACCACTTCCTCATCCTCTAATAGGGAGCAGTTCAGCTTCCACAGCCCTCCCCCTACAGTCACACCCGTGGGTAGTGAAAGGGTGCAGGAAAGCATCATGTGATCAGAAAAGAAGAGGGGGGTCAATGTAGCATCGGTCGGCGGGCAGTCCCTTGTAAAAACGTAGTCAATTCGAGAGGCTCTGGCGCCATCACCACTGAACCAGGTGAAGCCCTCCTCTCTTTGATGCATTGTTTTAAAGCAGTCAACTAACTTAAAATCTTTGACTATGTTTTGTAATAAAACCGATGTCTTGTCGACCTTAAAATCCTCTCCTACCCTCTTTCTATCCTTTCTTGTTAAAACACAATTAAAATCCCCTGCTACCACTAGGGGAGCCCTACCTAGCATGTGGGGCTGCAGGTCTTCTAAAAGCTCATACCTATTGTTTTTTCCTGTAAAACCATACACATTTAAAATGTTAAAATCCTTACCTAAAAAAGTCAGATTAGCTAAAATTGCCCGCCCATCCCTCACCACAGTGCTGCCCTTCACCAAAACATTGGGATTTTTAATTAAAATAGCAACACCGTCATTTTTGTTAAAATTGGACCCACACCAGATGGAAGGTCCTGGGGTCCAAATCTCCTCCCACTTCCTGTAATTTGTTAAAAAAGGCAGACCACATTCTTGCAATAAAAACACATCTGACTTAAAAGATATTAAAAGGGATAACACTGATAAGAACAGATACTACACTTGATCTTAGCCAAAAGGCCGAGAAGCGATGCCGCAATGACGCCGAGGCGGGGGAGCCGCCAAAGGCCACGCCCACCTGGGCCGCGGCGAGAGGGCCTAAGGTCGCCAACAAACAAGCTCACCGAAAACGGATCACAACGGAGTGCACAACACGACACTTTGGAGTGCAACCTGGGATTTTGGATCATCATCGTTCAAAAGCACGGAATGGCTCGTAACTCCTAAACCGTCCGTCGCAGACCCAAGTGTCTTACATCACCGGAATCCTTGGCTCGGGCCGAACGAGACGCACGCCTCGGATCGGATGGTCGCGCTGGCGAGATTTTCGGGTATTTGGGATTTTCCGAAAAACCTACTTTTGCACAGTAGTCCTGGGTCGTTTGCCCAATCTGACCCAAAGCGGTGCCGAAAGATTCTCTGGAGTCTGACTGCCGACAGTGACCGGGAAAAAAGTCGGAATTTCGATTCACATTGGCGACGGGACGCCAAGACGTTGGCGGTGGGCGAGGCGGGCTTTACTTGAATGGCTATAACTCTCCGACGGCAAAGAGACAATTACACCCAAGTGGGTACACCTGTGTACGGGCTCAGCCTGTGGTCACGTGAAAAGGGATGTGGCGACTGGCCACTTGGTGGCGCTGTAAACAGAAAAAAACAACAGCTTGAATACGGCCATATACGACTGTGTATCACGTGATTTTTCACACGTGCACAAGGTATTCATACCACATGATAGAACTCCTCATTCTGAACAACTTTGGACCACTGCTGTCAATCAAAGCGTTCGTTAAATATTGGAGATTATGTGAAGAATGAAAAAAAAACAAGCCTCCCAGGTTGTTTTCTATCTCTCAATCAACCACTGCAGTTCGGTTCTCTGGACTTCCAAGGTTTCATCAACCATCAGGAGAAGAAGGAAAAATGATTGGAGCTTTAACAATCTGCTCTTTTAACCAGTGTGTGTGTCCAGGGGAGAGCGCGAACGCAGTCCCCCACTACCATAAATTATGCAGTCGAGATTCCCACATTTGGGGAATTCGCAGGGGTCAGCACAACCGGAGTGCAATGGCCGAGCCTCGCCCTGGGTGAACCACCTCCCTGATCATGGTGTCTCCCCTGCCAGGTAAGTATGAATTCCCGGGCCTCCAGTCAGAGGCACCCTGTCCCTCTTCGCAATCCTCACCAACGGTCGGACAATCGAACACACACCTGATTCAACTCATCAGCTCGTTAGCAAAAGACTCCAAGAGATAAGAGAGACATCAAAAATGTGCAGTGACGGGCTTCTTTTTTTTCTTCTTTTCTTTTTTTCATGCTCCGGAACCGGCTCCATGAGCCAAAGATCGATTTAATACGCAGTCCCCGGATAGTGGACGAATCAGATATGAAACTGATAAGAACAGAGTTTATTTATTTATTTATTTATTTTTGAATTTGTTATTTTCACACCACCGTTACCAGTATTGGATATGATCACCTACGACAGCCATACACAGCAATATACACTACTTCCATGAACATCTGCTGTCACACAAGACTAAAACATTTCTCTCATTGAACACTTTAAAGGGGGTGCACCGTTCCCAGAAGTACTGCAATACCGGGTCGATGCGTGGAGTGGACGGAGCAAGCCCCTATTCCATCTCCCAGTTCCAAAAATCAATTTAATATATGGTGCCCGGGTAGGGCACGTATCAGATATTAAACTGATAAGAACAGATACTACACTTGATCTTAGCCAAAAGGCCGAGAAGCGATGCCGCAATGACGCCGAGGCGGGGGAGCCGCCAAAGGCCACGCCCACCTGGGCCGCGGCGAGAGGGCCTAAGGTCGCCAACAAACAAGCTCACCGAAAACGGATCACAACGGAGTGCACAACACGACACTTTGGAGTGCAACCTGGGATTTTGGATCATCATCGTTCAAAAGCACGGAATGGCTCGTAACTCCTAAACCGTCCGTCGCAGACCCAAGTGTCTTACATCACCGGAATCCTTGGCTCGGGCCGAACGAGACGCACGCCTCGGATCGGATGGTCGCGCGGGCGAGATTTTCGGGTATTTGGGATTTTCCGAAAAACCTACTTTTGCACAGTAGTCCTGGGTCGTTTGCCCAATCTGACCCAAAGCGGTGCCGAAAGATTCTCTGGAGTCTGACTGCCGACAGTGACCGGGAAAAAAGTCGGAATTTCGATTCACGTTGGCGACGGGACGCCAAGACGTTGGCGGTGGGCGAGGCGGGCTTTACTTGAATGGCTATAACTCTCCGACGGCAAAGAGACAATTACACCCAAGTGGGTACACCTGTGTACGGGCTCAGCCTGTGGTCACGTGAAAAGGGATGTGGCGACTGGCCACTTGGTGGCGCTGTAAACAGAAAAAAACAACAGCTTGAATACGGCCATAGACGACTGTGTATCACGTGATTTTTCACACGTGCACAAGGTATTCATACCACATGATAGAACTCCTCATTCTGAACAACTTTGGACCACTGCTGTCAATCAAAGCGTTCGTTAAATATTGGAGATTATGTGAAGAATGAAAAAAAAACAAGCCTCCCAGGTTGTTTTCTATCTCTCAATCAACCACTGCAGTTCGGTTCTCTGGACTTCCAAGGTTTCATCAACCATCAGGAGAAGAAGGAAAAATGATTGGAGCTTTAACAATCTGCTCTTTTAACCAGTGTGTGTGTCCAGGGGAGAACGCGAACGCAGTCCCCCACTACCATAAATTATGCAGTCGAGATTCCCACATTTGGGGAATTCGCAGGGGTCAGCACAACCGGAGTGCAATGGCCGAGCCTCGCCCTGGGTGAACCACCTCCCTGATCATGGTGTCTCCCCTGCCAGGTAAGTATGAATTCCCGGGCCTCCAGTCAGAGGCACCCTGTCCCTCTTCGCAATCCTCACCAACGGTCGGACAATCGAACACACACCTGATTCAACTCATCAGCTCGTTAGCAAAAGACTCCAAGAGATAAGAGAGACATCAAAAATGTGCAGTGACGGGCTTCTTTTTTTTCTTCTTTTCTTTTTTTCATGCTCCGGAACCGGCTCCATGAGCCAAAGATCGATTTAATACGCAGTCCCCGGATAGTGGACGAATCAGATATGAAACTGATAAGAACAGAGTTTATTTATTTATTTATTTATTTTTGAATTTGTTATTTTCACACCACCGTTACCAGTATTGGATATGATCACCTACGACAGCCATACACAGCAATATACACTACTTCCATGAACATCTGCTGTCACACAAGACTAAAACATTTCTCTCATTGAACACTTTAAAGGGGGTGCACCGTTCCCAGAAGTACTGCAATACCGGGTCGATGCGTGGAGTGGACGGAGCAAGCCCCTATTCCATCTCCCAGTTCCAAAAATCAATTTAATATATGGTGCCCGGGTAGGGCACGTATCAGATATTAAACTGATAAGAACAGATACTACACTTGATCTTAGCCAAAAGGCCGAGAAGCGATGCCGCAATGACGCCGAGGCGGGGGAGCCGCCAAAGGCCACGCCCACCTGGGCCGCGGCGAGAGGGCCTAAGGTCGCCAACAAACAAGCTCACCGAAAACGGATCACAACGGAGTGCACAACACGACACTTTGGAGTGCAACCTGGGATTTTGGATCATCATCGTTCAAAAGCACGGAATGGCTCGTAACTCCTAAACCGTCCGTCGCAGACCCAAGTGTCTTACATCACCGGAATCCTTGGCTCGGGCCGAACGAGACGCACGCCTCGGATCGGATGGTCGCGCGGGCGAGATTTTCGGGTATTTGGGATTTTCCGAAAAACCTACTTTTGCACAGTAGTCCTGGGTCGTTTGCCCAATCTGACCCAAAGCGGTGCCGAAAGATTCTCTGGAGTCTGACTGCCGACAGTGACCGGGAAAAAAGTCGGAATTTCGATTCACGTTGGCGACGGGACGCCAAGACGTTGGCGGTGGGCGAGGCGGGCTTTACTTGAATGGCTATAACTCTCCGACGGCAAAGAGACAATTACACCCAAGTGGGTACACCTGTGTACGGGCTCAGCCTGTGGTCACGTGAAAAGGGATGTGGCGACTGGCCACTTGGTGGCGCTGTAAACAGAAAAAAACAACAGCTTGAATACGGCCATAGACGACTGTGTATCACGTGATTTTTCACACGTGCACAAGGTATTCATACCACATGATAGAACTCCTCATTCTGAACAACTTTGGACCACTGCTGTCAATCAAAGCGTTCGTTAAATATTGGAGATTATGTGAAGAATGAAAAAAAAACAAGCCTCCCAGGTTGTTTTCTATCTCTCAATCAACCACTGCAGTTCGGTTCTCTGGACTTCCAAGGTTTCATCAACCATCAGGAGAAGAAGGAAAAATGATTGGAGCTTTAACAATCTGCTCTTTTAACCAGTGTGTGTGTCCAGGGGAGAACGCGAACGCAGTCCCCCACTACCATAAATTATGCAGTCGAGATTCCCACATTTGGGGAATTCGCAGGGGTCAGCACAACCGGAGTGCAATGGCCGAGCCTCGCCCTGGGTGAACCACCTCCCTGATCATGGTGTCTCCCCTGCCAGGTAAGTATGAATTCCCGGGCCTCCAGTCAGAGGCACCCTGTCCCTCTTCGCAATCCTCACCAACGGTCGGACAATCGAACACACACCTGATTCAACTCATCAGCTCGTTAGCAAAAGACTCCAAGAGATAAGAGAGACATCAAAAATGTGCAGTGACGGGCTTCTTTTTTTTCTTCTTTTCTTTTTTTCATGCTCCGGAACCGGCTCCATGAGCCAAAGATCGATTTAATACGCAGTCCCCGGATAGTGGACGAATCAGATATGAAACTGATAAGAACAGAGTTTATTTATTTATTTATTTATTTTTGAATTTGTTATTTTCACACCACCGTTACCAGTATTGGATATGATCACCTACGACAGCCATACACAGCAATATACACTACTTCCATGAACATCTGCTGTCACACAAGACTAAAACATTTCTCTCATTGAACACTTTAAAGGGGGTGCACCGTTCCCAGAAGTACTGCAATACCGGGTCGATGCGTGGAGTGGACGGAGCAAGCCCCTATTCCATCTCCCAGTTCCAAAAATCAATTTAATATATGGTGCCCGGGTAGGGCACGTATCAGATATTAAACTGATAAGAACAGATTTTTTCTTTCGAAAAAAGTTTATTGTCACATTTTCATTTCATTTTCACATTTTTTCTTTTAAACAATACACGTCTTTAAAACAAAAATGACACATTTAACATTTAAAAAACAGCTTTGTGTGGTGTGTCGTGTAAAAGTCCATGTATGTAAAAATGCTTGGTTTAAAAGAAAGGTAAAATGGATGAAATTAAATAGAAATAAAAGATATAAGACAATAAAACATGCCAACTAAAACATCATCTCTTGTGCAGGATCGCGGGTGAGTCCCTATCAAGATTGTCCATTCACTCCAGGTCTCCAGAACAGGCTCCGGACCTCCCGCTTCCGGTGCCCAGCGGAGATCCCCTCCCTCCGGCCCGCTGGCCCGCTGTTCCCGTAGCCGGTGTGGTGAGGGTGCATCTACGGGCGGCCAGGTACGGTGGTGGCCGGGACCTTTCCGTGCGACCCCAGCCCCCCCATCCGAATGACGACGTCCGGCGCCTCCTGCAGCGTTGATCTTATAAGTTGCTCGCACGCGTGGAGGGGCACCGTAACGCGTTTCCCCACCAGCAGGTTTCTGGTGGTCCAGATGGCATCCTTGATATGGTTGAGGGTGAGCCAGAGCGAGGTAAATTGTTTTGATGTGAGGTCCTTCAAGCCCTGACCCACCCCCAGGATGGCGAGCTTGTATTCCATCTGGACACTACCCGCTGGCAGGCACGGGAAAACCAGGGGGCTGGTCCTGGCCCACAGGTCCCGCGCAGCACCGCACTCCCAGAGCAGATGGTAGACGGTCTCCGGGGAACCACATCCGGACCGTGGGCAGATGGAGTTTTTGGCCATGCCTCTGGAGTGCATGACCGCCCTGACCGGGAGGATCTCATGAGCCACCATCCACGATAAGTCCTTATGCCTGTTCTGGAGAGCTGGGTGGGCTGCGTTCCTCCAAACGTCTTTGGCCTCACCTAGTGTGAGGCCTGGAACCGGACTCACCGATTCCCGATCCTGCACAAGAGAGATAAGAGACTTGTGGTTAGTTAAAATGGTGGCATCAGTGGTCTCTAAAAGGTACTTTTTAAAAAATTTCTTTATAAAACTGTATTCTTTAGGCAAGTTAAAAGACACTGGACATTTAAGATCAATGGGTAAAATTTTCAAAGTTCTTAGGTAAGACCCCATCCAGAATCGGGTCATGGCTGCTGTCTTGTGTTCTCTGGATGGGGTCAGGGCGTATTGGATGTGGAGGGCGGCAAAGCGGCTGCCTAAAAACAGGTGGGGGTCTGGGAGGCCTTTTCCGCCATTCTCTTTTTTCTTTTTGACGACCTCCCTCTTTAGTCGTTCCCACTTGGACCCCCACAGGAAATAAAATACCGCCCTCTCCAGGTTGGCCAGGAATCGTCTTGGGGGACTAAAAACAGAACAGACAAGTAAAATCAGTGGTAAAATCACGGATTTAAAAATTAAAATCTTGCCTTCTAACGTCAATTGTCTTAGTCCCCAAAACCCCAGTCTTTGCCTAACTTTCCCTAACATGTCAGTCCAGTTTCCCTGTCCTCCACCCTCTTTGTCAAATTTGACTCCTAAAATTCTCATGTTATTGTCTTTAAAATTCAAATCAAGTCCACCTGTGTCCACGTCACCCCACGGCCCGAAGAGCTGGGCCTCGGACTTACTCCTATTGAGCTTGGCGCCCGAGGCCCGACCGTACCAGTCAGTCAAGTCCATTGCTCTTCGTACTGATAAAAGGTCAGTCGCTAAAAGGGTCACGTCATCCATATATAAAACACAGGTCGCCGTCAGTCCACCAGTTCCGGGGATGTCTAGTCCTTTAATCCATTTGTCCCTTCTCAAGATTTGTGCCAGTGGCTCAATGCAAGCCACATACAGAAGGGGAGATAAAGGACACCCCTGACGGACGCCGCTGTAGAGTTTTACAGCTTTGGATAAATGCCCATTAACCGAAATCCTGCTAGACAGATCGTTGTAAAGCAATCCCACCCAGGCTATAAACCTCCCAGGAAAACCCATTTTTCCCAGTACCTGAAGCAGGTACTGGTGCGAGACGCGGTCAAAGGCTTTTTCGAAATCTAAATTTAGGACTACTAGCCGAATGTTTCTGTCTCTCGCAAAACAGATGGCGTCTCTGATCAGTACCAGGCTGTCCGTGATCTTCCTGCCGGGCACAGCGCATGCTTGATCCAGGTGGATTACGTCCTCTAAAACAGTCGACATACGTGTAGCTAAAATCTTACTAAAAAGTTTACAATCATAATTTAAAAGAGTGATTGGTCGCCAGTTTCTCAAGTCAGTCTTGTCTCCTTTTTTGTGTAGTAGAGTAACTATCCCTACTCTAAAGCTGTCCGGAAGTCTGTCAAGAGTCTCAAATTCTTTAAAAACTGTCAATAAGTCGTGTGCTAAAATGTCCCAGAAAGTCAGATAAAACTCAAAGGGGAGTCCATCCATGCCTGGGGACTTCCCCTTTTTAAAACCTTTTAGTGCTTTGTGCATTTCTAAAAGAGTAAAATCCTGGGATAAAAGCACATCTGGACTCTTTACCTTTTTGTCTAAAAACCCTAAAACTTCCTCTAAGATGCCATTGTGTACCTCTTTAATACTATATAAATTATTGTAAAAATGTTCAATTTCCCCTAAAATCTGATCTGTTGTATTTACTTCCCCCCCTGTAAACGTTTTTAAAGTATTAATCGACCCTCCCCGTGTTATTGTCTTTTTAAAAAAATATCTAGTACACTTTTCCCCTTCTTCTATTTCTCTCTCCTTACATCTTAAAATGACACCTCTACTCTGAGTTTCGGACAAATCTGACATTTCTTTCTTTACTTCTTTGATTTCATTTGTAAAATCCAATCCACTGTTTAAAAGGTTAAAATATCTCTGCAATCTTTTTTGCAGCCCCATCATGCGTCTTTTTTCTTTGTTCTTTTTTTCTTTTCCAATTTGTTTAAAAAACCGTCCTGTCCTTTGTTTCACCATCTCCCACCACTGTGCCCGTGAGTCGTAAAAGTCCTGGAGGGTCTGCCATTGGCTGAACTGCTCCCTATATTCTTCAACCACTTCCTCATCCTCTAATAGGGAGCAGTTCAGCTTCCACAGCCCTCCCCCTACAGTCACACCCGTGGGTAGTGAAAGGGTGCAGGAAAGCATCATGTGATCAGAAAAGAAGAGGGGGGTCAATGTAGCATCGGTCGGCGGGCAGTCCCTTGTAAAAACGTAGTCAATTCGAGAGGCTCTGGCGCCATCACCACTGAACCAGGTGAAGCCCTCCTCTCTTTGATGCATTGTTTTAAAGCAGTCAACTAACTTAAAATCTTTGACTATGTTTTGTAATAAAACCGATGTCTTGTCGACCTTAAAATCCTCTCCTACCCTCTTTCTATCCTTTCTTGTTAAAACACAATTAAAATCCCCTGCTACCACTAGGGGAGCCCTACCTAGCATGTGGGGCTGCAGGTCTTCTAAAAGCTCATACCTATTGTTTTTTCCTGTAAAACCATACACATTTAAAATGTTAAAATCCTTACCTAAAAAAGTCAGATTAGCTAAAATTGCCCGCCCATCCCTCACCACAGTGCTGCCCTTCACCAAAACATTGGGATTTTTAATTAAAATAGCAACACCGTCATTTTTGTTAAAAAAAAAAATACTACACTTGATCTTAGCCAAAAGGCCGAGAAGCGATGCCGCAATGACGCCGAGGCGGGGGAGCCGCCAAAGGCCACGCCCACCTGGGCCGCGGCGAGAGGGCCTAAGGTCGCCAACAAACAAGCTCACCGAAAACGGATCACAACGGAGTGCACAACACGACACTTTGGAGTGCAACCTGGGATTTTGGATCATCATCGTTCAAAAGCACGGAATGGCTCGTAACTCCTAAACCGTCCGTCGCAGACCCAAGTGTCTTACATCACCGGAATCCTTGGCTCGGGCCGAACGAGACGCACGCCTCGGATCGGATGGTCGCGCGGGCGAGATTTTCGGGTATTTGGGATTTTCCGAAAAACCTACTTTTGCACAGTAGTCCTGGGTCGTTTGCCCAATCTGACCCAAAGCGGTGCCGAAAGATTCTCTGGAGTCTGACTGCCGACAGTGACCGGGAAAAAAGTCGGAATTTCGATTCACGTTGGCGACGGGACGCCAAGACGTTGGCGGTGGGCGAGGCGGGCTTTACTTGAATGGCTATAACTCTCCGACGGCAAAGAGACAATTACACCCAAGTGGGTACAC
The DNA here is from genome assembly GCF_965113295.1 of Leuciscus leuciscus. Classification (NCBI taxonomy): domain Eukaryota; kingdom Metazoa; phylum Chordata; class Actinopteri; order Cypriniformes; family Leuciscidae; genus Leuciscus; species Leuciscus leuciscus. Next base: position 37,844,046 of record NC_138742.1, on the reverse strand, counting down.
CTGTGTACGGGCTCAGCCTGTGGTCACGTGAAAAGGGATGTGGCGACTGGCCACTTGGTGGCGCTGTAAACAGAAAAAAACAACAGCTTGAATACGGCCATAGACGACTGTGTATCACGTGATTTTTCACACGTGCACAAGGTATTCATACCACATGATAGAACTCCTCATTCTGAACAACTTTGGACCACTGCTGTCAATCAAAGCGTTCGTTAAATATTGGAGATTATGTGAAGAATGAAAAAAAAACAAGCCTCCCAGGTTGTTTTCTATCTCTCAATCAACCACTGCAGTTCGGTTCTCTGGACTTCCAAGGTTTCATCAACCATCAGGAGAAGAAGGAAAAATGATTGGAGCTTTAACAATCTGCTCTTTTAACCAGTGTGTGTGTCCAGGGGAGAGCGCGAACGCAGTCCCCCACTACCATAAATTATGCAGTCGAGATTCCCACATTTGGGGAATTCGCAGGGGTCAGCACAACCGGAGTGCAATGGCCGAGCCTCGCCCTGGGTGAACCACCTCCCTGATCATGGTGTCTCCCCTGCCAGGTAAGTATGAATTCCCGGGCCTCCAGTCAGAGGCACCCTGTCCCTCTTCGCAATCCTCACCAACGGTCGGACAATCGAACACACACCTGATTCAACTCATCAGCTCGTTAGCAAAAGACTCCAAGAGATAAGAGAGACATCAAAAATGTGCAGTGACGGGCTTCTTTTTTTTCTTCTTTTCTTTTTTTCATGCTCCGGAACCGGCTCCATGAGCCAAAGATCGATTTAATACGCAGTCCCCGGATAGTGGACGAATCAGATATGAAACTGATAAGAACAGAGTTTATTTATTTATTTATTTATTTTTGAATTTGTTATTTTCACACCACCGTTACCAGTATTGGATATGATCACCTACGACAGCCATACACAGCAATATACACTACTTCCATGAACATCTGCTGTCACACAAGACTAAAACATTTCTCTCATTGAACACTTTAAAGGGGGTGCACCGTTCCCAGAAGTACTGCAATACCGGGTCGATGCGTGGAGTGGACGGAGCAAGCCCCTATTCCATCTCCCAGTTCCAAAAATCAATTTAATATATGGTGCCCGGGTAGGGCACGTATCAGATATTAAACTGATAAGAACAGATACTACACTTGATCTTAGCCAAAAGGCCGAGAAGCGATGCCGCAATGACGCCGAGGCGGGGGAGCCGCCAAAGGCCACGCCCACCTGGGCCGCGGCGAGAGGGCCTAAGGTCGCCAACAAACAAGCTCACCGAAAACGGATCACAACGGAGTGCACAACACGACACTTTGGAGTGCAACCTGGGATTTTGGATCATCATCGTTCAAAAGCACGGAATGGCTCGTAACTCCTAAACCGTCCGTCGCAGACCCAAGTGTCTTACATCACCGGAATCCTTGGCTCGGGCCGAACGAGACGCACGCCTCGGATCGGATGGTCGCGCTGGCGAGATTTTCGGGTATTTGGGATTTTCCGAAAAACCTACTTTTGCACAGTAGTCCTGGGTCGTTTGCCCAATCTGACCCAAAGCGGTGCCGAAAGATTCTCTGGAGTCTGACTGCCGACAGTGACCGGGAAAAAAGTCGGAATTTCGATTCACGTTGGCGACGGGACGCCAAGACGTTGGCGGTGGGCGAGGCGGGCTTTACTTGAATGGCTATAACTCTCCGACGGCAAAGAGACAATTACACCCAAGTGGGTACACCTGTGTACGGGCTCAGCCTGTGGTCACGTGAAAAGGGATGTGGCGACTGGCCACTTGGTGGCGCTGTAAACAGAAAAAAACAACAGCTTGAATACGGCCATAGACGACTGTGTATCACGTGATTTTTCACACGTGCACAAGGTATTCATACCACATGATAGAACTCCTCATTCTGAACAACTTTGGACCACTGCTGTCAATCAAAGCGTTCGTTAAATATTGGAGATTATGTGAAGAATGAAAAAAAAACAAGCCTCCCAGGTTGTTTTCTATCTCTCAATCAACCACTGCAGTTCGGTTCTCTGGACTTCCAAGGTTTCATCAACCATCAGGAGAAGAAGGAAAAATGATTGGAGCTTTAACAATCTGCTCTTTTAACCAGTGTGTGTGTCCAGGGGAGAGCGCGAACGCAGTCCCCCACTACCATAAATTATGCAGTCGAGATTCCCACATTTGGGGAATTCGCAGGGGTCAGCACAACCGGAGTGCAATGGCCGAGCCTCGCCCTGGGTGAACCTTTTTTTTTTTTTTTTTTTTACCTTTTTTCCTTTTTTATTCTCTTATTTTTTTATATTTTCAAATTTTTTTCCTTTTTAAAATTTTTTATATATTTTTTTCAAAGTATTGTTAAAATATTAATATAGACAATCACACAATACTTAATTATAACATCATAAATGGGACAAGGGGCAAACAAGGATAGAATCAATGACCTTCAGAAGTTCATTCCTCCATTTCATCCCAAAGGTAAAAGAGAATCTGAGAGTTCATCGGACATTTCCATTTCTTAAGTATTTCCGTAAAAGAGAGGGTTTTCCTGTCTCTTAACACATAGTCCCGGATAGCAACAAGGCTTGAAGAAACTACTATTTCCGCTGGTATGTCATATCCTTTAAAACAAGAAATATTCCTTGCCTTCCATATCCCTTCTTTAATGACATTAATAACTGTCCACCATCTAATCCATTCATCAGAGTCCACACTTTTCAACTCACCATACAAAAGGTCCAATTCAGTTGGTACTCTGTACAACTCAGCCATCCATTCTTGTACCAAGGACCAGACATCTCTAGCATATTTACAAGACCAAAATAAATGACTGATAGACTCGTCTTCTCCACATTTAAACTTAGGACATTGTGGACTCTTTGTACATCCCCTTTTTTCTAGAAACACCCGAGTAGGTAAGCATTGATGAACTACTTGCCAAGCAATATCTTTGTGAGAGTTGAACAAAAACCCATTGTTTACATTCTTCCAAACTGTAATACAATCATATTCAATTAATTTTCCCACGGGGGTGATCCTCTCTAATCCTGGGCATAACATACCTTGAATAATTACACGATTTATTTTCTCACAAGGAATATGAGAGACTTTCACTTTCCTTAAAAAGGATAACACTCTATCATATATTTTGGGCCTATATTCAGCATGAGGAGTATTTTGTGGAAGTCTTATTTTCCAGGCGTTAGCTACCTGTTGACCTACCCAAAGCTTGGCGAAACAATGCCACAAAATTCCCGGGTTCTCCAACAAACAGGCTTTTAGAATGGGCATCAAGAACATAGACTCCAGTTTAGTTCCCAATTCTGGTACTGCTAGCCCTCCTTTATCTAATGGCTTATACAGTATCTCTCGTCTCATTTTTTCGTGTTGTGAGCTCCAAAAAAAACTAAATAGGATCTTCCTGATAGATCTTATAAAATGTATCGGTGCTGGAAAGGTTGAGGCCAAAAAGGTAAGAGAGGCCAAAATCTCGGCATTTATTACCAACACTTTCCCTCTCAACGTAAGATCTCGCTCCTCCCATTGTTTTAATTTCCATCTTATCTTATCAAGTCTCACATCCCAATTTCTCTTATCCATATCTTTACCAAAAAACAGTCCCAAAATCTTAATAGATTCTTCCTGATTTTTAAACCCCAGATTTAATTTGGGTTCTTTCCAGAAAGAGTACAAAACTTCTGTCTTTGTTTTATTAATTCTAGCCCCAGTAGCCAAGGTAAACCTATCGCAGATTTGCAGCGTTTTCGTTATAGAGTTGTTGTCAGTAAGAAAGAGAGTGAGGTCATCCATATAAAGTGAGACCTTAGCTTCTCTACCTGAGCTACCTGGGATTGGAAAACCTTTGATTTCGGGATTCTGCCTGAGTGCCCTAGCTAGTGGCTCAACTGCCAAAACAAATAGTAATGGAGACAAGCTACAGCCCTGTCGTACACCTGAACAAATATCAAAGGGGTCTGACAAATAGTTGTTAACCAATACTCTACTTTGGCAGTTGGTATATAGGAGGTTGATCCATGCACAAAAAGATGGACTGAGGCGCAAGCGCCCCAGCAGTATATGTAGATAACGATGGTCTATACTGTCAAAGGCTTTTTCGAGATCAAGTCCCAAAATTGCCAGAGATAGTTTGCGGTCTTGTGCAAACAGATAAATATCTCTTGCTAATGCCAAATTATCTTGTAGAGATCGCCCCTTGATACAACATGTTTGGTCATTACCAATAAACTTAGGCATATCGGGCTGGAGTTTAAAAAAGAGTGCCTTGGAAAGAATTTTAACATCTACTCCTAACAAGGTCAAGGGGCGCCAATTTTTAATCTCTTGTTTATCACCTTTTTTAAACATCAAGGAAATAACTCCTTCTCTTAAGGAGGATGGAAGTTTTCCTATGCGTAAACTCTCCATAAACATCATCAACAAGGAGTCCTTTAAATCTTCCCAAAAGGTTATATAAAATTCCTTAGGTAGCCCATCCGCTCCAGGACACTTATTATTGCTCATACTCTGTACTGCTCTTGTTAAGTCATCCACACATAGGTGTACCTCACCAATTCCAAAGTCTCCTTGAGTACTTTCCACCGTCTGAGAAAGAAAGTCAACAATATCATCATTCCCCCTATTTTTGGAACTATATAAGTTCTTATAAAAGGAAAAAACATGGGATACTATATTGTGCGTTCCCGTTATTACTTGATCTTCTTGGACTTTTAAGGAATCCAAACTTTGAGAGCTAATAAGTTTCCTAAAAAAATATCTTGAACATTTTTCATTAGATTCGAAATGTTGAACTCTACTCCTTATGATGTAACTCTTGTTCTTATAAGCCATTATGTTAGCCATTTCTCTCTTAAGTTTTACAATATCATCTGCTACCTTAAATCCCGAGTGGGACATAGTGTACAAGATTTGTAAATCTTTCTGACATTTCTTGAAACGATAATTGTTTTTTGATGTAAAATTCTTACTTTCCTTCATAAAAAACTTCTTCACTCTAATTTTCAAATCCTGCCACCAATCACCCACTGAATCATATAATTCTTGCAGAGATTTCCATTGATTTAACATTCCTTTCAATTTTTGGACCACTTTAGGATCTTTTAACAAACTTATATTTAACTTCCATAAGCCAGGTCCTCTCGTACTTCTTCCGCATACATCAAATACACAATCTAATTTGGCATGATCGGAAAAAAATACAGGTTTCACAGAGGATTCTGTTACCTCAATTGTGAGTGAGGAAAAGAGGAAGTCAATGCGAGAAAAGGAAGATCCATTGGACCAAGTAAATCCGGGAACGTCAGGGTTCTGGGTTCTAAAACCATCTATAAGTTTAAAATCCTTAATAATGTCCATAAGATCTACTGAACTGGAGTCAAGTTTTACTGTTCTTGTTGATTTCCTATCTTCTTTTGCTATTATACAATTGAAATCTCCCCCCATAATTACTTCGCGCCCACAAATTAATATCGAAGCTATATCTTTCAGAATTTCTCTTCTTTCTTGTAAATCTGGAGGGCAATATACATTAATTATACGAAAGGGTATCCCATTTAATTTAACATCCACATAAAGTAATCTCCCATTAACTAATTCCTGGACTTGCTGAATCTCAAATTGCCAACCTCTAAAAAGAATACCTACCCCAGATGACCTATTCTTATTATCCCCAGACCATAAGGAGTGGCCATATTTCCATCTATCTTGAAAGGATTTATAATTGGATTGGTAAGATAAATTGCACTCTTGAAGGAGGGCAATATCATGACCCTCATTATGTAGAAAGGAAAACACAGAGGAGCATTTAACCAAATCTGTTAAACCTCTGGTGTTAATAGATGTAACCGATAAACGCATAATCTAAAGGAAGGGGAGATTACGTAGGGGAAGCCGAATTGCTCTTCAGCCTTTTCCTTTTCTTTTTCTTAGATCGTGGAGATAAATCTTTTTGTAATACCAATTCTTTCATTTGGGTAGTAGTTGAGAAATTGTCAATTTCATCAAAATCCAGGAAAGGGGTGGAATTGGAAGCCCAATCAGTCACTCCTTCATGTTCCTGCGTTGGAAGAACTATCGAACTCGAGGGGTCCTGATTTTTATCATCTGGAGGGGACTCTAACGTTGAAGTTCCAGATAGAAGAGATAAGGACAACGGAAAGGCTTCAGCTACCTCCAGAAGGATATTTCCTTTTTGTTTCTGAGCTTCCTTATCTGGAGTTGATATCACAACATCTATTCCAACTTCAGATCCTTTAAGGTAATAGTCTCTTTGTACCTCTTCCCTTGTTCCTTCGTCATCGATAAAGCCCAAGGGAGAAGTGGCAGCTCTCGACGAAGATAGCAGATGTTCTTTGGACAAAGAGGGTGTAAGGTCTTCAGCTGCTTCTTGAGACTGTGGTAAGAAACTTATAGAGGGCTCTCCCTGGGAAATCATAACTTCCTGGGCAGTATCTTGCTGGTTAACAAGGGAAGCAACATTCCTAATGGAAACCTCCAGACCTTCAAAGTCCACTAAATTTTGCTCTTCTCTGCGTTCTTGTTGTTTTATTTTATTGGAGTAGGCATGAGGGCAATCGCGAAACCTGTGATCGTCTGCCCCACACAAATTGCATTTCTTTGGCAACTGGCAGTCCCTGGAACCATGGTCCTTGCTTTTACAGTGTCTACAGATTTCCATTTTACAATTAGCAGCTATATGGTCCAAGGAGCCACATTTCCTGCATTCTTTAGGTTGTCCATTATAAAAAACATAGCCCCTAATTGGACCTAATTGAATTAGTGAGGGCAGGTGATGGTAATTGCCTTCAGCATCTTTCTTCAAACGCACTTGGAATTTTGATGCTCCAGTCTTTATCCCATCCTCATCGGTCACCAAGGAGGTATTTAAGATGGTACAATGCATGGAAAGCCAAGTAGTGATATCTTCAACTTTAATCCTTTCAGAATATATCAAGACAGTCACAGTCCTAATATCTCTTTCAGATAATGGAATCAAATGGATTTTCTGAAGACATGAGGTTACACTCTTCTTAGAATTAAATCTGTTCACACAGAGTTCATAAGAAGGAAAGGTGGTAAAAACCACTTCAAAGATCTTCCTACCAGGAAAGGCAAAGATGTAATCCAACTGCAAGGGTTGAAAGCCAAGTTCAGTCTGTAGAATTCTCCTACTGAAGTTCAAACGATCCATTTCCAATCCTTCCAGAAGCTCGAATCTGGCTGTATTCCTTCGCACCAAAGAGGTCGACATGATGTTCTGTTGTAAACACTAAACCAGAACAAAAGGAGAGAGTTGAGAACAACCAACAGCAAACCGCCCTGGCCCTGGGTGAACCACCTCCCTGATCATGGTGTCTCCCCTGCCAGGTAAGTATGAATTCCCGGGCCTCCAGTCAGAGGCACCCTGTCCCTCTTCGCAATCCTCACCAACGGTCGGACAATCGAACACACACCTGATTCAACTCATCAGCTCGTTAGCAAAAGACTCCAAGAGATAAGAGAGACATCAAAAATGTGCAGTGACGGGCTTCTTTTTTTTCTTCTTTTCTTTTTTTCATGCTCCGGAACCGGCTCCATGAGCCAAAGATCGATTTAATACGCAGTCCCCGGATAGTGGACGAATCAGATATGAAACTGATAAGAACAGAGTTTATTTATTTATTTTGTAACGACAATGACTATGACATGCGGTCACATGCTGTTCAAATTAGTAAATCCTGATCTCCAAGTCTGCTTGAACGGTCAAAATTGCATCTTTGTGGCTCCCCCGAGGGACATTTGAGTCACATAAGGAAACCCTGTTTTCTTAGAATCCCCTCTAAAACCCCCATTTCAGCTCTGGACTCCCTGTGACTTTTACAACCTCACAGACTCGTGACATTCCAGAACACACACACACGTACACACACACACACACACACACACACACACACACACACACCAACATCCTTTTGTGTTTAACTTAAAATGTGTGTAACTCAGACTGGTATCTGAATTTCCTGTATGTATGTGTGATTAATGTGTTGTGATCATACAGTTATGATCTTCGAGTGTTTGGATCTGAAATGTATTTTTGAAGAATGTTCTCCCAGTAGAATCGCATCCCGTAACCCGAGCTCATTGGCAGGTCATAAAATTTGACCACAGAGCTATCCAGCCCTATGCATGAGATAACAGGGTCGCAACATTCCAACACACACACACATACAAACACACTCTGGACTGTGAAACAGAAACCCCCTTTCAGAAAAGGACTTTTACCCATAAAGTCACTCCTAAAGGTACTAAATATATATATTTGTGTGTTAAGAGGTGTGTGTAACCCATAGGAAAGCATATGTCCTATTTGTGACCTTAATAGAACTGCTATTGCCTATACAAATGCATAATAATGTATCGTTGCATGGCTACAACGCCTAGATTCTATTTTTGATATCTTTGTAATCCTCTCCAGCTAACGGAGTTGAATTCCAATAACAGAATTCAGTGATGCGCATTGTTTTATAAGTTCATATGTCTGGAGAAAATCCTCTCCAGTTAAAGTCAATCATGACTCATTCGAGTGGGCGTGTCTAACCGGACAAAGGAATCTTCCCGCTCGAAAAATCTCGACAGCTGATTCGTCCTACACGAAGGAGGGGACGGCACCTGGGACACTGATAAAAGTCCAAAACCTTCTCTTCTCTTCTCTCTCATCCTTCCGCTTCCAACTCATCCAACTTCTCTGGACCCTCCTCCCCGGCGCAGCGCTTCTCCAAGGAACATCTGAAGGAGGCCCTGGCCTTCTCCATCGAACGAACCCATGTTCCAGTCGTAGCTGCCGGTCTCTGCAACTAAGATTTCCAGCCTCTCCCATCCCGGGAGACGAATCTGAACTTTCTCGGTAACATCACATTCAGTGAGCCTTTCAAGCTTCCCGCGACACCGGAAGACGCAGCAGAAACAGGACACCATCCTCGCTTCTTGCATCAGCTTCAGCCTGACCAAAAAGAGCACTCGCAAGTATATTGATTCCTATAAAAGCTGTTCCAGGTGTCTAGGTCTTAGGTCTGTGGACTAAGTTACCCTCTATCTTCCCTCTATATCTTTCTTTCTTTCATTTCATGTTTTTGTGTTCGGTTAAATGTTTATTGGTTTGTTTGCATTTTTACGTACGTTTATGTTTGTAGTTTATATAATCTCTAGTGTGTGCCATTTTATTAATAAACCCATTTATACTTTTAATTGTCTCTGTGTTTGAAAACCCACCTTATAAAAGTCAATGAAACTTCAAGATCTAAGCTACAAGCTCGATATTGACTACCTTGAGTAGTTTTAATTCATAAACTCAGAAAGTTTGATATTCGCGGCCAGAAGATAAAACTTTCGTGGAGTTTAAAAGGGATACCCCTTCTTAACTGTAATGATCAGACAGTACAGAACAAGGTAATCTCGATAATTGATAAAATAAATGTACATGCGACTTATGAATTATGACCATGCGTTATAAATATTAATATTCCCTATAGTCTTGAGCTAATTCACATTTACCCCGAGTCGTTTACGTTACGGTTATTATGGTGGAGAATCCAAAAGCAGTTTCAAACTTTGTTTGGTGGACAAATTCAGCTTCAGTTGAATGTGTATTATTGGTATTAATAATTGTAGGCTATACGCGCGTTTTGAATTGTGAGAAAAGTCGCCAAGGCGAACTCACCCAGCTGATCGCGGGCACAAAGCCAGCCCAGCTCTGCTAAAACTGCAGTTCATGACATTACATCTGTCTCTGTAAAGACGAAGCAAAACTCTTTGCAGTTGATACATGTAACATGATTTAAACCGACTAAATGAAGACGAAGGATCTCTTTTAGGACGAAGACGTAAATCTGATAGTTTTCAGTCGTAATAGGCCTTATGATATACAATACGTTCTGGTCAGAAATTGGCCTCGCGATCCAATTTCGTAAACCTACGCAAAAATCATAAAAGTGCTATTTTGATTAATGCTTATGGGAGATGAGCAGATGATAAGTCCTGCTCACAGCTGTTCTGATGCCTGGTGTGCTCACAGCTTAAGTAAATAGATGTTCAACGCCTGTTTGCTCACAGTTTCTAGTGATTAAAACACGAAGTTTTAATGCCTGTTGTTATGTAAACCGTTTTATATGTATAATATGTAATTGGAGGCCAGTTTTATGAATTAAGAAAACGGATGATAATCCCTGTTCTCCTTCTTTAAACCGTCTCATGTGTATAATATATAATGTGTAAATTGGAGACCAGTTTTATGAATTAAGAAAAGACGATAATCCCTGTTCTTATTCTAAAACCGTCTCAATGTGTAATGCATAATGTGTAATTCCTGTTAGTCACATGTTGTGAAACTCGCGTCAGTCTTCCGCATGCAACAGAGAAGCGCAAAACACCACGTGATTCCACAGATAAAAAAATCTGCTGTCTTAACTGCTGAATCACGTCACCGACACTAGAGGGCAGCCTCTAGAGGTGTGGCAGGGCTCAAATTACGCGCCCCCCCACCGACGTCATCCTGCGTGAGCGTCGCCTCCCACTGACGTCAGCCTGCGCGAGTGCAACTACGCCATCTCGTGGCGTTCTAAGATAATACCTGCTTTCAATTTCTTTTCTCTCTGCATTCATTTTCTCTCTCAAATACTTAACTGCATTCAAGCTTAGCTTATGCTGATATTATTTGGAGTTAGACAATTCCTTTTTCTGTTTTTGACTGTCACACTTTAAGTTAAGTTCGAAAAAAAAAAAGGGAAAACTTTTCGAATTAAAAACTTAGATTTGATTCACTCAGTTCATTGATAAGGTCCACCTAGGAAGAAGCACGCCACCGTGTGGCGATCTTGGGTCGACTTATCAATATCTGTTTAACCCCCAGCCTGCAATTGAAGTGTCTCATTGCCACCCTTTTCGTTTGATTATTTTTTATAATCAATACTAATAACCTCAGTGTTATTGTAAGGATTATAGGAAGTCATTCTGAATTTCAGTTTTGATTATTTTTAGTATTGATACATCACTGTTATCATTCTGATTTTCTTTCCTTCCCTATTATTATTATTTTGGACCTCTCCTTGCATGCTTATTTGAATTTTAATTTAAACTAGTTTGAATTTTAATTTAAATTGTGTTCACTAACAACCAGGTGGACCACGGAGAAGGAATACGCCCCTTTCCCTTGTGGCACAAACCCACTGCAGGGCCTATCCCTCTGCCTGCGTCCCAAGCCTGTGTTGTTTATTTGAATTTTATTTCATTGATAATTTTTTTTTTTCTCTTTCCCCAGCCTTTCAAAGGGGGGGTAGGTTATTCTGATAATTACAACCAATTATCGTAATTTCCTTTTGTTGTATCATTATTTTAGTAAAGCCTTTGCCTCTGACCCCTGCATACATATTTACTCAATTTGATGAAAACAGAAAGCCTTAATTCACTTTAAGTCTAACCTCTCAATCCCTTATTGTGTATCTATTGGCAGGACCCAGTCAGTGCACTGTGGTAATCCAAAAGTCATCCCTGGTGGTTTCCGGTGGGCGGGATCATCTGTCCGGCGTTACTGACACTGCGCCCTGTCTGGTGTTGGGACCGTCGGAGAGTCTGACCGCGCCCGCTGGTTTCCACCTGGATGACCTCTATTCACCCCAGGTGAACTAAAATTTGATAGAACCCATCCACTTATTAGGAACCACAGAATACTAGCTATTCCTTCGGGTGTATTTTAAGTGCTTGGACTCACCTTTCTCTCTCTAAGACACACTTTCTTTCGAGGTCCTGTCCCGATAACCCACGCATCTCCTGGCCCGATCAGGAACTCTCGCAGTGTTAATAAGGCTTAGGCCTCTTTATTTTATTTTATTTTATCTTATTTGATTTATTTTCCTTAAATAACGCTCCCCGTGTTATTGTTTGTGACATTTCATTGCAGACCAATTCACTTCCTTGTGTTGTGTTTCCCTCTGATCTTCCCTACCTTCAACCTTGTCTCTTTCTCCACTCTGTTGTGATTTGTTTCTTTCATTTCACTTAGACACAGAACCTAAGAGAGACCCCAGGAAAAGCTGAATAATAGAGTGACGATCAAAGCGGGCGTCGCTAAAACGACCCCCAGGCTACCGCCTGTCCAAATTTCTATTGTGGGTTTCATCCATACCCACGAAATTGGCTCAGCTAACTGTCGGCATCAGTTAGCCCCGAAATTCTCATAAACGGCATAGCCCGTATGAGTATAGCTCATTTGACCCTAAAACAAACTTGCATTTTGTCTCTTTTTGTGTGTGCTGTGCTTCTCTCGCCAACAGTAAGCCGAGATGTCGAGCTCACCCTGTCCTGCAGTCCGCTGGGACGACCTTGAGGCATGGCTGAGGGACATAACAAAGACCGTGCTGCCCCAGGACCCACATCGCTCGAGCCAAGAGCAACGGGACACAGACCTGAGCCAGTTCGAGCCCCATGATCCAGCCCAGACATACAGCCACGAGCAGCTGTCCAAAATCTTCGGAGACCTCGCACTCAAACTCGTCGCCAGGGCCCGGGACAGCGAAAGGAGCAACGCCGACCTGCAGCAAAAGACAACCGCACTACAGCTCCAGGCCACAGAAGCCCGGAAGGACCGAGCCCACACACAGAGTCGGCTAGACCAGCTAATCTTCCTGACCGAGGAAGAGGACGAGACGGACACAACGCTACAACAGGAAGTTGAAAGACTTCAAAATGCCCTGGACGATCTTCGTCAGCACACAGACCTTACCACAGAGAATCAACACCGTTCCAGGCCAGCAGGTGGCGGCACGACTGTGACGGTGCCCGTCCAAAGCGTCGGACCGACCGCTCGGAAAGATTCTGGAACCAGCATCACCCGCCGTCCAGAACTCCAAGCCCAGACCGTCGAACCTGTAACCACTCTCTCCAGAACACTGGTGAGGCAGAGTCTTCTTACATCACAGATGAAGACAGTGCAGCCACGTCTGACACAGACACAGAAAACGAACACTGACACCTACTGCTTCAAGGTCCTGACTGACCTGCAGTTGAGTAACCAAACCAATGTCTGCGCCACATACAGACAACCCACCCACCCACCCTAACCATTGCAGTGATTACACAGCACAAACGAACTTTACCAACTACACTGCACGCCTCAGAGCCGCTAAAACGCTACCTCCGCTGTGTACAAAGAAAGTCATGCGGGCCTCTGATGAACAGACTTTTCCTATGCCACCACTTACCCCTCCACCACCCTCGCAGGCCATCCGAGCTCACTGACAACCAGTGCCTCAGACAGCTGTCTGCCACCACGCACATGTTGCGTTCACAAGACTTCAATACGCATTGTGCACCTGTTGCCATCACAGCGCCACAGCTCGTAAAGCCACAAAGCACAAGGGGGGGCCAGGCGTAACAATGACGCCACATGTGCCAAAAAGCCATGCATGGGACATCAAAGCATGTGGCATACCAACCTCAGCGAACCAAAAAGACTGGCCTAAACCAACTAAGGACCTCCATCGCTGAAATTTTTCCTCCCTTTCTCTCTCTCTCCCTCTTTCCTCTAACAGGATGCTGTGGTGGTTCGCGAGAAAGCAGCCACGATCGGACATCACCTCACCAGGTCCGGCATCCGGCATCGCATGGAGAGAGCAGCCCCGGTCCTGACTACCAAGGCAGGATTCTCACTCATAAAGTGTACGTTCGACTCAATCCCAGCAACGTCGAAAGAGCACACTACCTCAAACAGCAAACATAGTCACAGTAAGACAGCCTGTGGCCAACATTCAGACTGAACTTTCACAGCTAACAGAGCAACTCACAACGCTGAGTACAGACATTGCTCCCATCACAGCCCTCCAAGCATGGGCAACCGCCCAGCCTGAATACCTCACCTGTGTCCGTACCTGGACCCCAGATGACACTGTGCGGTGCACCTCCACCGTAACCGACCACGCCCTGACTCCCGTCTTGGCTTTCACCCTGTACCAGACCCTACCAAATGTGAGCAGCCACAGCAAAGCTCACAAAGCCGTGTCTGGTGGTTTCCTATGGAACCGCAAAAAGGGGGTCCCGATCCGGGGCTCGCCTAAACCTCATTTGACCTGAGTCCTCAGTCATCAGCCGCTTGCCATCGACCATTGCGCTAATTTGTTGTTCGATAAAGTCCTTCCGAGGTCTTTATCTAACAAAAAGGGGGAATATGTAACGACAATGACTATGACATGCGGTCACATGCTGTTCAAATTAGTAAATCCTGATCTCCAAGTCTGCTTGAACGGTCAAAATTGCATCTTTGTGGCTCCCCCGAGGGACATTTGAGTCACATAAGGAAACCCTGTTTTCTTAGAATCCCCTCTAAAACCCCCATTTCAGCTCTGGACTCCCTGTGACTTTTACAACCTCACAGACTCGTGACATTCCAGAACACACACACACGTACACACACACACACACACACACACACACACACACACACACACACACACACCAACATCCTTTTGTGTTTAACTTAAAATGTGTGTAACTCAGACTGGTATCTGAATTTCCTGTATGTATGTGTGATTAATGTGTTGTGATCATACAGTTATGATCTTCGAGTGTTTGGATCTGAAATGTATTTTTGAAGAATGTTCTCCCAGTAGAATCGCATCCCGTAACCCGAGCTCATTGGCAGGTCATAAAATTTGACCACAGAGCTATCCAGCCCTATGCATGAGATAACAGGGTCGCAACATTCCAACACACACACACATACAAACACACTCTGGACTGTGAAACAGAAACCCCCTTTCAGAAAAGGACTTTTACCCATAAAGTCACTCCTAAAGGTACTAAATATATATATTTGTGTGTTAAGAGGTGTGTGTAACCCATAGGAAAGCATATGTCCTATTTGTGACCTTAATAGAACTGCTATTGCCTATACAAATGCATAATAATGTATCGTTGCATGGCTACAACGCCTAGATTCTATTTTTGATATCTTTGTAATCCTCTCCAGCTAACGGAGTTGAATTCCAATAACAGAATTCAGTGATGCGCATTGTTTTATAAGTTCATATGTCTGGAGAAAATCCTCTCCAGTTAAAGTCAATCATGACTCATTCGAGTGGGCGTGTCTAACCGGACAAAGGAATCTTCCCGCTCGAAAAATCTCGACAGCTGATTCGTCCTACACGAAGGAGGGGACGGCACCTGGGACACTGATAAAAGTCCAAAACCTTCTCTTCTCTTCTCTCTCATCCTTCCGCTTCCAACTCATCCAACTTCTCTGGACCCTCCTCCCCGGCGCAGCGCTTCTCCAAGGAACATCTGAAGGAGGCCCTGGCCTTCTCCATCGAACGAACCCATGTTCCAGTCGTAGCTGCCGGTCTCTGCAACTAAGATTTCCAGCCTCTCCCATCCCGGGAGACGAATCTGAACTTTCTCGGTAACATCACATTCAGTGAGCCTTTCAAGCTTCCCGCGACACCGGAAGACGCAGCAGAAACAGGACACCATCCTCGCTTCTTGCATCAGCTTCAGCCTGACCAAAAAGAGCACTCGCAAGTATATTGATTCCTATAAAAGCTGTTCCAGGTGTCTAGGTCTTAGGTCTGTGGACTAAGTTACCCTCTATCTTCCCTCTATATCTTTCTTTCTTTCATTTCATGTTTTTGTGTTCGGTTAAATGTTTATTGGTTTGTTTGCATTTTTACGTACGTTTATGTTTGTAGTTTATATAATCTCTAGTGTGTGCCATTTTATTAATAAACCCATTTATACTTTTAATTGTCTCTGTGTTTGAAAACCCACCTTATAAAAGTCAATGAAACTTCAAGATCTAAGCTACAAGCTCGATATTGACTACCTTGAGTAGTTTTAATTCATAAACTCAGAAAGTTTGATATTCGCGGCCAGAAGATAAAACTTTCGTGGAGTTTAAAAGGGATACCCCTTCTTAACTGTAATGATCAGACAGTACAGAACAAGGTAATCTCGATAATTGATAAAATAAATGTACATGCGACTTATGAATTATGACCATGCGTTATAAATATTAATATTCCCTATAGTCTTGAGCTAATTCACATTTACCCCGAGTCGTTTACGTTACAATTTATTTATTTTTGAATTTGTTATTTTCACACCACCGTTACCAGTATTGGATATGATCACCTACGACAGCCATACACAGCAATATACACTACTTCCATGAACATCTGCTGTCACACAAGACTAAAACATTTCTCTCATTGAACACTTTAAAGGGGGTGCACCGTTCCCAGAAGTACTGCAATACCGGGTCGATGCGTGGAGTGGACGGAGCAAGCCCCTATTCCATCTCCCAGTTCCAAAAATCAATTTAATATATGGTGCCCGGGTAGGGCACGTATCAGATATTAAACTGATAAGAACAGATACTACACTTGATCTTAGCCAAAAGGCCGAGAAGCGATGCCGCAATGACGCCGAGGCGGGGGAGCCGCCAAAGGCCACGCCCACCTGGGCCGCGGCGAGAGGGCCTAAGGTCGCCAACAAACAAGCTCACCGAAAACGGATCACAACGGAGTGCACAACACGACACTTTGGAGTGCAACCTGGGATTTTGGATCATCATCGTTCAAAAGCACGGAATGGCTCGTAACTCCTAAACCGTCCGTCGCAGACCCAAGTGTCTTACATCACCGGAATCCTTGGCTCGGGCCGAACGAGACGCACGCCTCGGATCGGATGGTCGCGCTGGCGAGATTTTCGGGTATTTGGGATTTTCCGAAAAACCTACTTTTGAACAGTAGTCCTGGGTCGTTTGCCCAATCTGACCCAAAGCGGTGCCGAAAGATTCTCTGGAGTCTGACTGCCGACAGTGACCGGGAAAAAAGTCGGAATTTCGATTCACGTTGGCGACGGGACGCCAAGACGTTGGCGGTGGGCGAGGCGGGCTTTACTTGAATGGCTATAACTCTCCGACGGCAAAGAGACAATTACACCCAAGTGGGTACACCTGTGTACGGGCTCAGCCTGTGGTCACGTGAAAAGGGATGTGGCGACTGGCCACTTGGTGGCGCTGTAAACAGAAAAAAACAACAGCTTGAATACGGCCATAGACGACTGTGTATCACGTGATTTTTCACACGTGCACAAGGTATTCATACCACATGATAGAACTCCTCATTCTGAACAACTTTGGACCACTGCTGTCAATCAAAGCGTTCGTTAAATATTGGAGATTATGTGAAGAATGAAAAAAAAACAAGCCTCCCAGGTTGTTTTCTATCTCTCAATCAACCACTGCAGTTCGGTTCTCTGGACTTCCAAGGTTTCATCAACCATCAGGAGAAGAAGGAAAAATGATTGGAGCTTTAACAATCTGCTCTTTTAACCAGTGTGTGTGTCCAGGGGAGAGCGCGAACGCAGTCCCCCACTACCATAAATTATGCAGTCGAGATTCCCACATTTGGGGAATTCGCAGGGGTCAGCACAACCGGAGTGCAATGGCCGAGCCTCGCCCTGGGTGAACCACCTCCCTGATCATGGTGTCTCCCCTGCCAGGTAAGTATGAATTCCCGGGCCTCCAGTCAGAGGCACCCTGTCCCTCTTCGCAATCCTCACCAACGGTCGGACAATCGAACACACACCTGATTCAACTCATCAGCTCGTTAGCAAAAGACTCCAAGAGATAAGAGAGACATCAAAAATGTGCAGTGACGGGCTTCTTTTTTTTCTTCTTTTCTTTTTTTCATGCTCCGGAACCGGCTCCATGAGCCAAAGATCGATTTAATACGCAGTCCCCGGATAGTGGACGAATCAGATATGAAACTGATAAGAACAGAGTTTATTTATTTATTTATTTATTTTTGAATTTGTTATTTTCACACCACCGTTACCAGTATTGGATATGATCACCTACGACAGCCATACACAGCAATATACACTACTTCCATGAACATCTGCTGTCACACAAGACTAAAACATTTCTCTCATTGAACACTTTAAAGGGGGTGCACCGTTCCCAGAAGTACTGCAATACCGGGTCGATGCGTGGAGTGGACGGAGCAAGCCCCTATTCCATCTCCCAGTTCCAAAAATCAATTTAATATATGGTGCCCGGGTAGGGCACGTATCAGATATTAAACTGATAAGAACAGATACTACACTTGATCTTAGCCAAAAGGCCGAGAAGCGATGCCGCAATGACGCCGAGGCGGGGGAGCCGCCAAAGGCCACGCCCACCTGGGCCGCGGCGAGAGGGCCTAAGGTCGCCAACAAACAAGCTCACCGAAAACGGATCACAACGGAGTGCACAACACGACACTTTGGAGTGCAACCTGGGATTTTGGATCATCATCGTTCAAAAGCACGGAATGGCTCGTAACTCCTAAACCGTCCGTCGCAGACCCAAGTGTCTTACATCACCGGAATCCTTGGCTCGGGCCGAACGAGACGCACGCCTCGGATCGGATGGTCGCGCTGGCGAGATTTTCGGGTATTTGGGATTTTCCGAAAAACCTACTTTTGCACAGTAGTCCTGGGTCGTTTGCCCAATCTGACCCAAAGCGGTGCCGAAAGATTCTCTGGAGTCTGACTGCCGACAGTGACCGGGAAAAAAGTCGGAATTTCGATTCACGTTGGCGACGGGACGCCAAGACGTTGGCGGTGGGCGAGGCGGGCTTTACTTGAATGGCTATAACTCTCCGACGGCAAAGAGACAATTACACCCAAGTGGGTACACCTGTGTACGGGCTCAGCCTGTGGTCACGTGAAAAGGGATGTGGCGACTGGCCACTTGGTGGCGCTGTAAACAGAAAAAAACAACAGCTTGAATACGGCCATAGACGACTGTGTATCACGTGATTTTTCACACGTGCACAAGGTATTCATACCACATGATAGAACTCCTCATTCTGAACAACTTTGGACCACTGCTGTCAATCAAAGCGTTCGTTAAATATTGGAGATTATGTGAAGAATGAAAAAAAAACAAGCCTCCCAGGTTGTTTTCTATCTCTCAATCAACCACTGCAGTTCGGTTCTCTGGACTTCCAAGGTTTCATCAACCATCAGGAGAAGAAGGAAAAATGATTGGAGCTTTAACAATCTGCTCTTTTAACCAGTGTGTGTGTCCAGGGGAGAGCGCGAACGCAGTCCCCCACTACCATAAATTATGCAGTCGAGATTCCCACATTTGGGGAATTCGCAGGGGTCAGCACAACCGGAGTGCAATGGCCGAGCCTCGCCCTGGGTGAACCACCTCCCTGATCATGGTGTCTCCCCTGCCAGGTAAGTATGAATTCCCGGGCCTCCAGTCAGAGGCACCCTGTCCCTCTTCGCAATCCTCACCAACGGTCGGACAATCGAACACACACCTGATTCAACTCATCAGCTCGTTAGCAAAAGACTCCAAGAGATAAGAGAGACATCAAAAATGTGCAGTGACGGGCTTCTTTTTTTTCTTCTTTTCTTTTTTTCATGCTCCGGAACCGGCTCCATGAGCCAAAGATCGATTTAATACGCAGTCCCCGGATAGTGGACGAATCAGATATGAAACTGATAAGAACAGAGTTTATTTATTTATTTATTTATTTTTGAATTTGTTATTTTCACACCACCGTTACCAGTATTGGATATGATCACCTACGACAGCCATACACAGCAATATACACTACTTCCATGAACATCTGCTGTCACACAAGACTAAAACATTTCTCTCATTGAACACTTTAAAGGGGGTGCACCGTTCCCAGAAGTACTGCAATACCGGGTCGATGCGTGGAGTGGACGGAGCAAGCCCCTATTCCATCTCCCAGTTCCAAAAATCAATTTAATATATGGTGCCCGGGTAGGGCACGTATCAGATATTAAACTGATAAGAACAGATACTACACTTGATCTTAGCCAAAAGGCCGAGAAGCGATGCCGCAATGACGCCGAGGCGGGGGAGCCGCCAAAGGCCACGCCCACCTGGGCCGCGGCGAGAGGGCCTAAGGTCGCCAACAAACAAGCTCACCGAAAACGGATCACAACGGAGTGCACAACACGACACTTTGGAGTGCAACCTGGGATTTTGGATCATCATCGTTCAAAAGCACGGAATGGCTCGTAACTCCTAAACCGTCCGTCGCAGACCCAAGTGTCTTACATCACCGGAATCCTTGGCTCGGGCCGAACGAGACGCACGCCTCGGATCGGATGGTCGCGCTGGCGAGATTTTCGGGTATTTGGGATTTTCCGAAAAACCTACTTTTGCACAGTAGTCCTGGGTCGTTTGCCCAATCTGACCCAAAGCGGTGCCGAAAGATTCTCTGGAGTCTGACTGCCGACAGTGACCGGGAAAAAAGTCGGAATTTCGATTCACGTTGGCGACGGGACGCCAAGACGTTGGCGGTGGGCGAGGCGGGCTTTACTTGAATGGCTATAACTCTCCGACGGCAAAGAGACAATTACACCCAAGTGGGTACACCTGTGTACGGGCTCAGCCTGTGGTCACGTGAAAAGGGATGTGGCGACTGGCCACTTGGTGGCGCTGTAAACAGAAAAAAACAACAGCTTGAATACGGCCATAGACGACTGTGTATCACGTGATTTTTCACACGTGCACAAGGTATTCATACCACATGATAGAACTCCTCATTCTGAACAACTTTGGACCACTGCTGTCAATCAAAGCGTTCGTTAAATATTGGAGATTATGTGAAGAATGAAAAAAAAACAAGCCTCCCAGGTTGTTTTCTATCTCTCAATCAACCACTGCAGTTCGGTTCTCTGGACTTCCAAGGTTTCATCAACCATCAGGAGAAGAAGGAAAAATGATTGGAGCTTTAACAATCTGCTCTTTTAACCAGTGTGTGTGTCCAGGGGAGAGCGCGAACGCAGTCCCCCACTACCATAAATTATGCAGTCGAGATTCCCACATTTGGGGAATTCGCAGGGGTCAGCACAACCGGAGTGCAATGGCCGAGCCTCGCCCTGGGTGAACCACCTCCCTGATCATGGTGTCTCCCCTGCCAGGTAAGTATGAATTCCCGGGCCTCCAGTCAGAGGCACCCTGTCCCTCTTCGCAATCCTCACCAACGGTCGGACAATCGAACACACACCTGATTCAACTCATCAGCTCGTTAGCAAAAGACTCCAAGAGATAAGAGAGACATCAAAAATGTGCAGTGACGGGCTTCTTTTTTTTCTTCTTTTCTTTTTTTCATGCTCCGGAACCGGCTCCATGAGCCAAAGATCGATTTAATACGCAGTCCCCGGATAGTGGACGAATCAGATATGAAACTGATAAGAACAGAGTTTATTTATTTATTTATTTATTTTTGAATTTGTTATTTTCACACCACCGTTACCAGTATTGGATATGATCACCTACGACAGCCATACACAGCAATATACACTACTTCCATGAACATCTGCTGTCACACAAGACTAAAACATTTCTCTCATTGAACACTTTAAAGGGGGTGCACCGTTCCCAGAAGTACTGCAATACCGGGTCGATGCGTGGAGTGGACGGAGCAAGCCCCTATTCCATCTCCCAGTTCCAAAAATCAATTTAATATATGGTGCCCGGGTAGGGCACGTATCAGATATTAAACTGATAAGAACAGATACTACACTTGATCTTAGCCAAAAGGCCGAGAAGCGATGCCGCAATGACGCCGAGGCGGGGGAGCCGCCAAAGGCCACGCCCACCTGGGCCGCGGCGAGAGGGCCTAAGGTCGCCAACAAACAAGCTCACCGAAAACGGATCACAACGGAGTGCACAACACGACACTTTGGAGTGCAACCTGGGATTTTGGATCATCATCGTTCAAAAGCACGGAATGGCTCGTAACTCCTAAACCGTCCGTCGCAGACCCAAGTGTCTTACATCACCGGAATCCTTGGCTCGGGCCGAACGAGACGCACGCCTCGGATCGGATGGTCGCGCTGGCGAGATTTTCGGGTATTTGGGATTTTCCGAAAAACCTACTTTTGCACAGTAGTCCTGGGTCGTTTGCCCAATCTGACCCAAAGCGGTGCCGAAAGATTCTCTGGAGTCTGACTGCCGACAGTGACCGGGAAAAAAGTCGGAATTTCGATTCACGTTGGCGACGGGACGCCAAGACGTTGGCGGTGGGCGAGGCGGGCTTTACTTGAATGGCTATAACTCTCCGACGGCAAAGAGACAATTACACCCAAGTGGGTACACCTGTGTACGGGCTCAGCCTGTGGTCACGTGAAAAGGGATGTGGCGACTGGCCACTTGGTGGCGCTGTAAACAGAAAAAAACAACAGCTTGAATACGGCCATAGACGACTGTGTATCACGTGATTTTTCACACGTGCACAAGGTATTCATACCACATGATAGAACTCCTCATTCTGAACAACTTTGGACCACTGCTGTCAATCAAAGCGTTCGTTAAATATTGGAGATTATGTGAAGAATGAAAAAAAAACAAGCCTCCCAGGTTGTTTTCTATCTCTCAATCAACCACTGCAGTTCGGTTCTCTGGACTTCCAAGGTTTCATCAACCATCAGGAGAAGAAGGAAAAATGATTGGAGCTTTAACAATCTGCTCTTTTAACCAGTGTGTGTGTCCAGGGGAGAGCGCGAACGCAGTCCCCCACTACCATAAATTATGCAGTCGAGATTCCCACATTTGGGGAATTCGCAGGGGTCAGCACAACCGGAGTGCAATGGCCGAGCCTCGCCCTGGGTGAACCACCTCCCTGATCATGGTGTCTCCCCTGCCAGGTAAGTATGAATTCCCGGGCCTCCAGTCAGAGGCACCCTGTCCCTCTTCGCAATCCTCACCAACGGTCGGACAATCGAACACACACCTGATTCAACTCATCAGCTCGTTAGCAAAAGACTCCAAGAGATAAGAGAGACATCAAAAATGTGCAGTGACGGGCTTCTTTTTTTTCTTCTTTTCTTTTTTTCATGCTCCGGAACCGGCTCCATGAGCCAAAGATCGATTTAATACGCAGTCCCCGGATAGTGGACGAATCAGATATGAAACTGATAAGAACAGAGTTTATTTATTTATTTATTTATTTTTGAATTTGTTATTTTCACACCACCGTTACCAGTATTGGATATGATCACCTACGACAGCCATACACAGCAATATACACTACTTCCATGAACATCTGCTGTCACACAAGACTAAAACATTTCTCTCATTGAACACTTTAAAGGGGGTGCACCGTTCCCAGAAGTACTGCAATACCGGGTCGATGCGTGGAGTGGACGGAGCAAGCCCCTATTCCATCTCCCAGTTCCAAAAATCAATTTAATATATGGTGCCCGGGTAGGGCACGTATCAGATATTAAACTGATAAGAACAGATACTACACTTGATCTTAGCCAAAAGGCCGAGAAGCGATGCCGCAATGACGCCGAGGCGGGGGAGCCGCCAAAGGCCACGCCCACCTGGGCCGCGGCGAGAGGGCCTAAGGTCGCCAACAAACAAGCTCACCGAAAACGGATCACAACGGAGTGCACAACACGACACTTTGGAGTGCAACCTGGGATTTTGGATCATCATCGTTCAAAAGCACGGAATGGCTCGTAACTCCTAAACCGTCCGTCGCAGACCCAAGTGTCTTACATCACCGGAATCCTTGGCTCGGGCCGAACGAGACGCACGCCTCGGATCGGATGGTCGCGCTGGCGAGATTTTCGGGTATTTGGGATTTTCCGAAAAACCTACTTTTGCACAGTAGTCCTGGGTCGTTTGCCCAATCTGACCCAAAGCGGTGCCGAAAGATTCTCTGGAGTCTGACTGCCGACAGTGACCGGGAAAAAAGTCGGAATTTCGATTCACGTTGGCGACGGGACGCCAAGACGTTGGCGGTGGGCGAGGCGGGCTTTACTTGAATGGCTATAACTCTCCGACGGCAAAGAGACAATTACACCCAAGTGGGTACACCTGTGTACGGGCTCAGCCTGTGGTCACGTGAAAAGGGATGTGGCGACTGGCCACTTGGTGGCGCTGTAAACAGAAAAAAACAACAGCTTGAATACGGCCATAGACGACTGTGTATCACGTGATTTTTCACACGTGCACAAGGTATTCATACCACATGATAGAACTCCTCATTCTGAACAACTTTGGACCACTGCTGTCAATCAAAGCGTTCGTTAAATATTGGAGATTATGTGAAGAATGAAAAAAAAACAAGCCTCCCAGGTTGTTTTCTATCTCTCAATCAACCACTGCAGTTCGGTTCTCTGGACTTCCAAGGTTTCATCAACCATCAGGAGAAGAAGGAAAAATGATTGGAGCTTTAACAATCTGCTCTTTTAACCAGTGTGTGTGTCCAGGGGAGAGCGCGAACGCAGTCCCCCACTACCATAAATTATGCAGTCGAGATTCCCACATTTGGGGAATTCGCAGGGGTCAGCACAACCGGAGTGCAATGGCCGAGCCTCGCCCTGGGTGAACCACCTCCCTGATCATGGTGTCTCCCCTGCCAGGTAAGTATGAATTCCCGGGCCTCCAGTCAGAGGCACCCTGTCCCTCTTCGCAATCCTCACCAACGGTCGGACAATCGAACACACACCTGATTCAACTCATCAGCTCGTTAGCAAAAGACTCCAAGAGATAAGAGAGACATCAAAAATGTGCAGTGACGGGCTTCTTTTTTTTCTTCTTTTCTTTTTTTCATGCTCCGGAACCGGCTCCATGAGCCAAAGATCGATTTAATACGCAGTCCCCGGATAGTGGACGAATCAGATATGAAACTGATAAGAACAGAGTTTATTTATTTATTTATTTATTTTTGAATTTGTTATTTTCACACCACCGTTACCAGTATTGGATATGATCACCTACGACAGCCATACACAGCAATATACACTACTTCCATGAACATCTGCTGTCACACAAGACTAAAACATTTCTCTCATTGAACACTTTAAAGGGGGTGCACCGTTCCCAGAAGTACTGCAATACCGGGTCGATGCGTGGAGTGGACGGAGCAAGCCCCTATTCCATCTCCCAGTTCCAAAAATCAATTTAATATATGGTGCCCGGGTAGGGCACGTATCAGATATTAAACTGATAAGAACAGATACTACACTTGATCTTAGCCAAAAGGCCGAGAAGCGATGCCGCAATGACGCCGAGGCGGGGGAGCCGCCAAAGGCCACGCCCACCTGGGCCGCGGCGAGAGGGCCTAAGGTCGCCAACAAACAAGCTCACCGAAAACGGATCACAACGGAGTGCACAACACGACACTTTGGAGTGCAACCTGGGATTTTGGATCATCATCGTTCAAAAGCACGGAATGGCTCGTAACTCCTAAACCGTCCGTCGCAGACCCAAGTGTCTTACATCACCGGAATCCTTGGCTCGGGCCGAACGAGACGCACGCCTCGGATCGGATGGTCGCGCGGGCGAGATTTTCGGGTATTTGGGATTTTCCGAAAAACCTACTTTTGCACAGTAGTCCTGGGTCGTTTGCCCAATCTGACCCAAAGCGGTGCCGAAAGATTCTCTGGAGTCTGACTGCCGACAGTGACCGGGAAAAAAGTCGGAATTTCGATTCACGTTGGCGACGGGACGCCAAGACGTTGGCGGTGGGCGAGGCGGGCTTTACTTGAATGGCTATAACTCTCCGACGGCAAAGAGACAATTACACCCAAGTGGGTACACCTGTGTACGGGCTCAGCCTGTGGTCACGTGAAAAGGGATGTGGCGACTGGCCACTTGGTGGCGCTGTAAACAGAAAAAAACAACAGCTTGAATACGGCCATAGACGACTGTGTATCACGTGATTTTTCACACGTGCACAAGGTATTCATACCACATGATAGAACTCCTCATTCTGAACAACTTTGGACCACTGCTGTCAATCAAAGCGTTCGTTAAATATTGGAGATTATGTGAAGAATGAAAAAAAAACAAGCCTCCCAGGTTGTTTTCTATCTCTCAATCAACCACTGCAGTTCGGTTCTCTGGACTTCCAAGGTTTCATCAACCATCAGGAGAAGAAGGAAAAATGATTGGAGCTTTAACAATCTGCTCTTTTAACCAGTGTGTGTGTCCAGGGGAGAGCGCGAACGCAGTCCCCCACTACCATAAATTATGCAGTCGAGATTCCCACATTTGGGGAATTCGCAGGGGTCAGCACAACCGGAGTGCAATGGCCGAGCCTCGCCCTGGGTGAACCACCTCCCTGATCATGGTGTCTCCCCTGCCAGGTAAGTATGAATTCCCGGGCCTCCAGTCAGAGGCACCCTGTCCCTCTTCGCAATCCTCACCAACGGTCGGACAATCGAACACACACCTGATTCAACTCATCAGCTCGTTAGCAAAAGACTCCAAGAGATAAGAGAGACATCAAAAATGTGCAGTGACGGGCTTCTTTTTTTTCTTCTTTTCTTTTTTTCATGCTCCGGAACCGGCTCCATGAGCCAAAGATCGATTTAATACGCAGTCCCCGGATAGTGGACGAATCAGATATGAAACTGATAAGAACAGAGTTTATTTATTTATTTATTTATTTTTGAATTTGTTATTTTCACACCACCGTTACCAGTATTGGATATGATCACCTACGACAGCCATACACAGCAATATACACTACTTCCATGAACATCTGCTGTCACACAAGACTAAAACATTTCTCTCATTGAACACTTTAAAGGGGGTGCACCGTTCCCAGAAGTACTGCAATACCGGGTCGATGCGTGGAGTGGACGGAGCAAGCCCCTATTCCATCTCCCAGTTCCAAAAATCAATTTAATATATGGTGCCCGGGTAGGGCACGTATCAGATATTAAACTGATAAGAACAGATACTACACTTGATCTTAGCCAAAAGGCCGAGAAGCGATGCCGCAATGACGCCGAGGCGGGGGAGCCGCCAAAGGCCACGCCCACCTGGGCCGCGGCGAGAGGGCCTAAGGTCGCCAACAAACAAGCTCACCGAAAACGGATCACAACGGAGTGCACAACACGACACTTTGGAGTGCAACCTGGGATTTTGGATCATCATCGTTCAAAAGCACGGAATGGCTCGTAACTCCTAAACCGTCCGTCGCAGACCCAAGTGTCTTACATCACCGGAATCCTTGGCTCGGGCCGAACGAGACGCACGCCTCGGATCGGATGGTCGCGCGGGCGAGATTTTCGGGTATTTGGGATTTTCCGAAAAACCTACTTTTGCACAGTAGTCCTGGGTCGTTTGCCCAATCTGACCCAAAGCGGTGCCGAAAGATTCTCTGGAGTCTGACTGCCGACAGTGACCGGGAAAAAAGTCGGAATTTCGATTCACGTTGGCGACGGGACGCCAAGACGTTGGCGGTGGGCGAGGCGGGCTTTACTTGAATGGCTATAACTCTCCGACGGCAAAGAGACAATTACACCCAAGTGGGTACACCTGTGTACGGGCTCAGCCTGTGGTCACGTGAAAAGGGATGTGGCGACTGGCCACTTGGTGGCGCTGTAAACAGAAAAAAACAACAGCTTGAATACGGCCATAGACGACTGTGTATCACGTGATTTTTCACACGTGCACAAGGTATTCATACCACATGATAGAACTCCTCATTCTGAACAACTTTGGACCACTGCTGTCAATCAAAGCGTTCGTTAAATATTGGAGATTATGTGAAGAATGAAAAAAAAACAAGCCTCCCAGGTTGTTTTCTATCTCTCAATCAACCACTGCAGTTCGGTTCTCTGGACTTCCAAGGTTTCATCAACCATCAGGAGAAGAAGGAAAAATGATTGGAGCTTTAACAATCTGCTCTTTTAACCAGTGTGTGTGTCCAGGGGAGAGCGCGAACGCAGTCCCCCACTACCATAAATTATGCAGTCGAGATTCCCACATTTGGGGAATTCGCAGGGGTCAGCACAACCGGAGTGCAATGGCCGAGCCTCGCCCTGGGTGAACCACCTCCCTGATCATGGTGTCTCCCCTGCCAGGTAAGTATGAATTCCCGGGCCTCCAGTCAGAGGCACCCTGTCCCTCTTCGCAATCCTCACCAACGGTCGGACAATCGAACACACACCTGATTCAACTCATCAGCTCGTTAGCAAAAGACTCCAAGAGATAAGAGAGACATCAAAAATGTGCAGTGACGGGCTTCTTTTTTTTCTTCTTTTCTTTTTTTCATGCTCCGGAACCGGCTCCATGAGCCAAAGATCGATTTAATACGCAGTCCCCGGATAGTGGACGAATCAGATATGAAACTGATAAGAACAGAGTTTATTTATTTATTTATTTATTTTTGAATTTGTTATTTTCACACCACCGTTACCAGTATTGGATATGATCACCTACGACAGCCATACACAGCAATATACACTACTTCCATGAACATCTGCTGTCACACAAGACTAAAACATTTCTCTCATTGAACACTTTAAAGGGGGTGCACCGTTCCCAGAAGTACTGCAATACCGGGTCGATGCGTGGAGTGGACGGAGCAAGCCCCTATTCCATCTCCCAGTTCCAAAAATCAATTTAATATATGGTGCCCGGGTAGGGCACGTATCAGATATTAAACTGATAAGAACAGATACTACACTTGATCTTAGCCAAAAGGCCGAGAAGCGATGCCGCAATGACGCCGAGGCGGGGGAGCCGCCAAAGGCCACGCCCACCTGGGCCGCGGCGAGAGGGCCTAAGGTCGCCAACAAACAAGCTCACCGAAAACGGATCACAACGGAGTGCACAACACGACACTTTGGAGTGCAACCTGGGATTTTGGATCATCATCGTTCAAAAGCACGGAATGGCTCGTAACTCCTAAACCGTCCGTCGCAGACCCAAGTGTCTTACATCACCGGAATCCTTGGCTCGGGCCGAACGAGACGCACGCCTCGGATCGGATGGTCGCGCGGGCGAGATTTTCGGGTATTTGGGATTTTCCGAAAAACCTACTTTTGCACAGTAGTCCTGGGTCGTTTGCCCAATCTGACCCAAAGCGGTGCCGAAAGATTCTCTGGAGTCTGACTGCCGACAGTGACCGGGAAAAAAGTCGGAATTTCGATTCACGTTGGCGACGGGACGCCAAGACGTTGGCGGTGGGCGAGGCGGGCTTTACTTGAATGGCTATAACTCTCCGACGGCAAAGAGACAATTACACCCAAGTGGGTACACCTGTGTACGGGCTCAGCCTGTGGTCACGTGAAAAGGGATGTGGCGACTGGCCACTTGGTGGCGCTGTAAACAGAAAAAAACAACAGCTTGAATACGGCCATAGACGACTGTGTATCACGTGATTTTTCACACGTGCACAAGGTATTCATACCACATGATAGAACTCCTCATTCTGAACAACTTTGGACCACTGCTGTCAATCAAAGCGTTCGTTAAATATTGGAGATTATGTGAAGAATGAAAAAAAAACAAGCCTCCCAGGTTGTTTTCTATCTCTCAATCAACCACTGCAGTTCGGTTCTCTGGACTTCCAAGGTTTCATCAACCATCAGGAGAAGAAGGAAAAATGATTGGAGCTTTAACAATCTGCTCTTTTAACCAGTGTGTGTGTCCAGGGGAGAGCGCGAACGCAGTCCCCCACTACCATAAATTATGCAGTCGAGATTCCCACATTTGGGGAATTCGCAGGGGTCAGCACAACCGGAGTGCAATGGCCGAGCCTCGCCCTGGGTGAACCACCTCCCTGATCATGGTGTCTCCCCTGCCAGGTAAGTATGAATTCCCGGGCCTCCAGTCAGAGGCACCCTGTCCCTCTTCGCAATCCTCACCAACGGTCGGACAATCGAACACACACCTGATTCAACTCATCAGCTCGTTAGCAAAAGACTCCAAGAGATAAGAGAGACATCAAAAATGTGCAGTGACGGGCTTCTTTTTTTTCTTCTTTTCTTTTTTTCATGCTCCGGAACCGGCTCCATGAGCCAAAGATCGATTTAATACGCAGTCCCCGGATAGTGGACGAATCAGATATGAAACTGATAAGAACAGAGTTTATTTATTTATTTATTTATTTTTGAATTTGTTATTTTCACACCACCGTTACCAGTATTGGATATGATCACCTACGACAGCCATACACAGCAATATACACTACTTCCATGAACATCTGCTGTCACACAAGACTAAAACATTTCTCTCATTGAACACTTTAAAGGGGGTGCACCGTTCCCAGAAGTACTGCAATACCGGGTCGATGCGTGGAGTGGACGGAGCAAGCCCCTATTCCATCTCCCAGTTCCAAAAATCAATTTAATATATGGTGCCCGGGTAGGGCACGTATCAGATATTAAACTGATAAGAACAGATACTACACTTGATCTTAGCCAAAAGGCCGAGAAGCGATGCCGCAATGACGCCGAGGCGGGGGAGCCGCCAAAGGCCACGCCCACCTGGGCCGCGGCGAGAGGGCCTAAGGTCGCCAACAAACAAGCTCACCGAAAACGGATCACAACGGAGTGCACAACACGACACTTTGGAGTGCAACCTGGGATTTTGGATCATCATCGTTCAAAAGCACGGAATGGCTCGTAACTCCTAAACCGTCCGTCGCAGACCCAAGTGTCTTACATCACCGGAATCCTTGGCTCGGGCCGAACGAGACGCACGCCTCGGATCGGATGGTCGCGCTGGCGAGATTTTCGGGTATTTGGGATTTTCCGAAAAACCTACTTTTGCACAGTAGTCCTGGGTCGTTTGCCCAATCTGACCCAAAGCGGTGCCGAAAGATTCTCTGGAGTCTGACTGCCGACAGTGACCGGGAAAAAAGTCGGAATTTCGATTCACGTTGGCGACGGGACGCCAAGACGTTGGCGGTGGGCGAGGCGGGCTTTACTTGAATGGCTATAACTCTCCGACGGCAAAGAGACAATTACACCCAAGTGGGTACACCTGTGTACGGGCTCAGCCTGTGGTCACGTGAAAAGGGATGTGGCGACTGGCCACTTGGTGGCGCTGTAAACAGAAAAAAACAACAGCTTGAATACGGCCATAGACGACTGTGTATCACGTGATTTTTCACACGTGCACAAGGTATTCATACCACATGATAGAACTCCTCATTCTGAACAACTTTGGACCACTGCTGTCAATCAAAGCGTTCGTTAAATATTGGAGATTATGTGAAGAATGAAAAAAAAACAAGCCTCCCAGGTTGTTTTCTATCTCTCAATCAACCACTGCAGTTCGGTTCTCTGGACTTCCAAGGTTTCATCAACCATCAGGAGAAGAAGGAAAAATGATTGGAGCTTTAACAATCTGCTCTTTTAACCAGTGTGTGTGTCCAGGGGAGAGCGCGAACGCAGTCCCCCACTACCATAAATTATGCAGTCGAGATTCCCACATTTGGGGAATTCGCAGGGGTCAGCACAACCGGAGTGCAATGGCCGAGCCTCGCCCTGGGTGAACCACCTCCCTGATCATGGTGTCTCCCCTGCCAGGTAAGTATGAATTCCCGGGCCTCCAGTCAGAGGCACCCTGTCCCTCTTCGCAATCCTCACCAACGGTCGGACAATCGAACACACACCTGATTCAACTCATCAGCTCGTTAGCAAAAGACTCCAAGAGATAAGAGAGACATCAAAAATGTGCAGTGACGGGCTTCTTTTTTTTCTTCTTTTCTTTTTTTCATGCTCCGGAACCGGCTCCATGAGCCAAAGATCGATTTAATACGCAGTCCCCGGATAGTGGACGAATCAGATATGAAACTGATAAGAACAGAGTTTATTTATTTATTTATTTATTTTTGAATTTGTTATTTTCACACCACCGTTACCAGTATTGGATATGATCACCTACGACAGCCATACACAGCAATATACACTACTTCCATGAACATCTGCTGTCACACAAGACTAAAACATTTCTCTCATTGAACACTTTAAAGGGGGTGCACCGTTCCCAGAAGTACTGCAATACCGGGTCGATGCGTGGAGTGGACGGAGCAAGCCCCTATTCCATCTCCCAGTTCCAAAAATCAATTTAATATATGGTGCCCGGGTAGGGCACGTATCAGATATTAAACTGATAAGAACAGATACTACACTTGATCTTAGCCAAAAGGCCGAGAAGCGATGCCGCAATGACGCCGAGGCGGGGGAGCCGCCAAAGGCCACGCCCACCTGGGCCGCGGCGAGAGGGCCTAAGGTCGCCAACAAACAAGCTCACCGAAAACGGATCACAACGGAGTGCACAACACGACACTTTGGAGTGCAACCTGGGATTTTGGATCATCATCGTTCAAAAGCACGGAATGGCTCGTAACTCCTAAACCGTCCGTCGCAGACCCAAGTGTCTTACATCACCGGAATCCTTGGCTCGGGCCGAACGAGACGCACGCCTCGGATCGGATGGTCGCGCTGGCGAGATTTTCGGGTATTTGGGATTTTCCGAAAAACCTACTTTTGCACAGTAGTCCTGGGTCGTTTGCCCAATCTGACCCAAAGCGGTGCCGAAAGATTCTCTGGAGTCTGACTGCCGACAGTGACCGGGAAAAAAGTCGGAATTTCGATTCACGTTGGCGACGGGACGCCAAGACGTTGGCGGTGGGCGAGGCGGGCTTTACTTGAATGGCTATAACTCTCCGACGGCAAAGAGACAATTACACCCAAGTGGGTACACCTGTGTACGGGCTCAGCCTGTGGTCACGTGAAAAGGGATGTGGCGACTGGCCACTTGGTGGCGCTGTAAACAGAAAAAAACAACAGCTTGAATACGGCCATAGACGACTGTGTATCACGTGATTTTTCACACGTGCACAAGGTATTCATACCACATGATAGAACTCCTCATTCTGAACAACTTTGGACCACTGCTGTCAATCAAAGCGTTCGTTAAATATTGGAGATTATGTGAAGAATGAAAAAAAAACAAGCCTCCCAGGTTGTTTTCTATCTCTCAATCAACCACTGCAGTTCGGTTCTCTGGACTTCCAAGGTTTCATCAACCATCAGGAGAAGAAGGAAAAATGATTGGAGCTTTAACAATCTGCTCTTTTAACCAGTGTGTGTGTCCAGGGGAGAGCGCGAACGCAGTCCCCCACTACCATAAATTATGCAGTCGAGATTCCCACATTTGGGGAATTCGCAGGGGTCAGCACAACCGGAGTGCAATGGCCGAGCCTCGCCCTGGGTGAACCACCTCCCTGATCATGGTGTCTCCCCTGCCAGGTAAGTATGAATTCCCGGGCCTCCAGTCAGAGGCACCCTGTCCCTCTTCGCAATCCTCACCAACGGTCGGACAATCGAACACACACCTGATTCAACTCATCAGCTCGTTAGCAAAAGACTCCAAGAGATAAGAGAGACATCAAAAATGTGCAGTGACGGGCTTCTTTTTTTTCTTCTTTTCTTTTTTTCATGCTCCGGAACCGGCTCCATGAGCCAAAGATCGATTTAATACGCAGTCCCCGGATAGTGGACGAATCAGATATGAAACTGATAAGAACAGAGTTTATTTATTTATTTATTTATTTTTGAATTTGTTATTTTCACACCACCGTTACCAGTATTGGATATGATCACCTACGACAGCCATACACAGCAATATACACTACTTCCATGAACATCTGCTGTCACACAAGACTAAAACATTTCTCTCATTGAACACTTTAAAGGGGGTGCACCGTTCCCAGAAGTACTGCAATACCGGGTCGATGCGTGGAGTGGACGGAGCAAGCCCCTATTCCATCTCCCAGTTCCAAAAATCAATTTAATATATGGTGCCCGGGTAGGGCACGTATCAGATATTAAACTGATAAGAACAGATACTACACTTGATCTTAGCCAAAAGGCCGAGAAGCGATGCCGCAATGACGCCGAGGCGGGGGAGCCGCCAAAGGCCACGCCCACCTGGGCCGCGGCGAGAGGGCCTAAGGTCGCCAACAAACAAGCTCACCGAAAACGGATCACAACGGAGTGCACAACACGACACTTTGGAGTGCAACCTGGGATTTTGGATCATCATCGTTCAAAAGCACGGAATGGCTCGTAACTCCTAAACCGTCCGTCGCAGACCCAAGTGTCTTACATCACCGGAATCCTTGGCTCGGGCCGAACGAGACGCACGCCTCGGATCGGATGGTCGCGCTGGCGAGATTTTCGGGTATTTGGGATTTTCCGAAAAACCTACTTTTGCACAGTAGTCCTGGGTCGTTTGCCCAATCTGACCCAAAGCGGTGCCGAAAGATTCTCTGGAGTCTGACTGCCGACAGTGACCGGGAAAAAAGTCGGAATTTCGATTCACGTTGGCGACGGGACGCCAAGACGTTGGCGGTGGGCGAGGCGGGCTTTACTTGAATGGCTATAACTCTCCGACGGCAAAGAGACAATTACACCCAAGTGGGTACACCTGTGTACGGGCTCAGCCTGTGGTCACGTGAAAAGGGATGTGGCGACTGGCCACTTGGTGGCGCTGTAAACAGAAAAAAACAACAGCTTGAATACGGCCATAGACGACTGTGTATCACGTGATTTTTCACACGTGCACAAGGTATTCATACCACATGATAGAACTCCTCATTCTGAACAACTTTGGACCACTGCTGTCAATCAAAGCGTTCGTTAAATATTGGAGATTATGTGAAGAATGAAAAAAAAACAAGCCTCCCAGGTTGTTTTCTATCTCTCAATCAACCACTGCAGTTCGGTTCTCTGGACTTCCAAGGTTTCATCAACCATCAGGAGAAGAAGGAAAAATGATTGGAGCTTTAACAATCTGCTCTTTTAACCAGTGTGTGTGTCCAGGGGAGAGCGCGAACGCAGTCCCCCACTACCATAAATTATGCAGTCGAGATTCCCACATTTGGGGAATTCGCAGGGGTCAGCACAACCGGAGTGCAATGGCCGAGCCTCGCCCTGGGTGAACCACCTCCCTGATCATGGTGTCTCCCCTGCCAGGTAAGTATGAATTCCCGGGCCTCCAGTCAGAGGCACCCTGTCCCTCTTCGCAATCCTCACCAACGGTCGGACAATCGAACACACACCTGATTCAACTCATCAGCTCGTTAGCAAAAGACTCCAAGAGATAAGAGAGACATCAAAAATGTGCAGTGACGGGCTTCTTTTTTTTCTTCTTTTCTTTTTTTCATGCTCCGGAACCGGCTCCATGAGCCAAAGATCGATTTAATACGCAGTCCCCGGATAGTGGACGAATCAGATATGAAACTGATAAGAACAGAGTTTATTTATTTATTTATTTATTTTTGAATTTGTTATTTTCACACCACCGTTACCAGTATTGGATATGATCACCTACGACAGCCATACACAGCAATATACACTACTTCCATGAACATCTGCTGTCACACAAGACTAAAACATTTCTCTCATTGAACACTTTAAAGGGGGTGCACCGTTCCCAGAAGTACTGCAATACCGGGTCGATGCGTGGAGTGGACGGAGCAAGCCCCTATTCCATCTCCCAGTTCCAAAAATCAATTTAATATATGGTGCCCGGGTAGGGCACGTATCAGATATTAAACTGATAAGAACAGATACTACACTTGATCTTAGCCAAAAGGCCGAGAAGCGATGCCGCAATGACGCCGAGGCGGGGGAGCCGCCAAAGGCCACGCCCACCTGGGCCGCGGCGAGAGGGCCTAAGGTCGCCAACAAACAAGCTCACCGAAAACGGATCACAACGGAGTGCACAACACGACACTTTGGAGTGCAACCTGGGATTTTGGATCATCATCGTTCAAAAGCACGGAATGGCTCGTAACTCCTAAACCGTCCGTCGCAGACCCAAGTGTCTTACATCACCGGAATCCTTGGCTCGGGCCGAACGAGACGCACGCCTCGGATCGGATGGTCGCGCTGGCGAGATTTTCGGGTATTTGGGATTTTCCGAAAAACCTACTTTTGCACAGTAGTCCTGGGTCGTTTGCCCAATCTGACCCAAAGCGGTGCCGAAAGATTCTCTGGAGTCTGACTGCCGACAGTGACCGGGAAAAAAGTCGGAATTTCGATTCACGTTGGCGACGGGACGCCAAGACGTTGGCGGTGGGCGAGGCGGGCTTTACTTGAATGGCTATAACTCTCCGACGGCAAAGAGACAATTACACCCAAGTGGGTACACCTGTGTACGGGCTCAGCCTGTGGTCACGTGAAAAGGGATGTGGCGACTGGCCACTTGGTGGCGCTGTAAACAGAAAAAAACAACAGCTTGAATACGGCCATAGACGACTGTGTATCACGTGATTTTTCACACGTGCACAAGGTATTCATACCACATGATAGAACTCCTCATTCTGAACAACTTTGGACCACTGCTGTCAATCAAAGCGTTCGTTAAATATTGGAGATTATGTGAAGAATGAAAAAAAAACAAGCCTCCCAGGTTGTTTTCTATCTCTCAATCAACCACTGCAGTTCGGTTCTCTGGACTTCCAAGGTTTCATCAACCATCAGGAGAAGAAGGAAAAATGATTGGAGCTTTAACAATCTGCTCTTTTAACCAGTGTGTGTGTCCAGGGGAGAGCGCGAACGCAGTCCCCCACTACCATAAATTATGCAGTCGAGATTCCCACATTTGGGGAATTCGCAGGGGTCAGCACAACCGGAGTGCAATGGCCGAGCCTCGCCCTGGGTGAACCACCTCCCTGATCATGGTGTCTCCCCTGCCAGGTAAGTATGAATTCCCGGGCCTCCAGTCAGAGGCACCCTGTCCCTCTTCGCAATCCTCACCAACGGTCGGACAATCGAACACACACCTGATTCAACTCATCAGCTCGTTAGCAAAAGACTCCAAGAGATAAGAGAGACATCAAAAATGTGCAGTGACGGGCTTCTTTTTTTTCTTCTTTTCTTTTTTTCATGCTCCGGAACCGGCTCCATGAGCCAAAGATCGATTTAATACGCAGTCCCCGGATAGTGGACGAATCAGATATGAAACTGATAAGAACAGAGTTTATTTATTTATTTATTTATTTTTGAATTTGTTATTTTCACACCACCGTTACCAGTATTGGATATGATCACCTACGACAGCCATACACAGCAATATACACTACTTCCATGAACATCTGCTGTCACACAAGACTAAAACATTTCTCTCATTGAACACTTTAAAGGGGGTGCACCGTTCCCAGAAGTACTGCAATACCGGGTCGATGCGTGGAGTGGACGGAGCAAGCCCCTATTCCATCTCCCAGTTCCAAAAATCAATTTAATATATGGTGCCCGGGTAGGGCACGTATCAGATATTAAACTGATAAGAACAGATACTACACTTGATCTTAGCCAAAAGGCCGAGAAGCGATGCCGCAATGACGCCGAGGCGGGGGAGCCGCCAAAGGCCACGCCCACCTGGGCCGCGGCGAGAGGGCCTAAGGTCGCCAACAAACAAGCTCACCGAAAACGGATCACAACGGAGTGCACAACACGACACTTTGGAGTGCAACCTGGGATTTTGGATCATCATCGTTCAAAAGCACGGAATGGCTCGTAACTCCTAAACCGTCCGTCGCAGACCCAAGTGTCTTACATCACCGGAATCCTTGGCTCGGGCCGAACGAGACGCACGCCTCGGATCGGATGGTCGCGCTGGCGAGATTTTCGGGTATTTGGGATTTTCCGAAAAACCTACTTTTGCACAGTAGTCCTGGGTCGTTTGCCCAATCTGACCCAAAGCGGTGCCGAAAGATTCTCTGGAGTCTGACTGCCGACAGTGACCGGGAAAAAAGTCGGAATTTCGATTCACGTTGGCGACGGGACGCCAAGACGTTGGCGGTGGGCGAGGCGGGCTTTACTTGAATGGCTATAACTCTCCGACGGCAAAGAGACAATTACACCCAAGTGGGTACACCTGTGTACGGGCTCAGCCTGTGGTCACGTGAAAAGGGATGTGGCGACTGGCCACTTGGTGGCGCTGTAAACAGAAAAAAACAACAGCTTGAATACGGCCATAGACGACTGTGTATCACGTGATTTTTCACACGTGCACAAGGTATTCATACCACATGATAGAACTCCTCATTCTGAACAACTTTGGACCACTGCTGTCAATCAAAGCGTTCGTTAAATATTGGAGATTATGTGAAGAATGAAAAAAAAACAAGCCTCCCAGGTTGTTTTCTATCTCTCAATCAACCACTGCAGTTCGGTTCTCTGGACTTCCAAGGTTTCATCAACCATCAGGAGAAGAAGGAAAAATGATTGGAGCTTTAACAATCTGCTCTTTTAACCAGTGTGTGTGTCCAGGGGAGAGCGCGAACGCAGTCCCCCACTACCATAAATTATGCAGTCGAGATTCCCACATTTGGGGAATTCGCAGGGGTCAGCACAACCGGAGTGCAATGGCCGAGCCTCGCCCTGGGTGAACCACCTCCCTGATCATGGTGTCTCCCCTGCCAGGTAAGTATGAATTCCCGGGCCTCCAGTCAGAGGCACCCTGTCCCTCTTCGCAATCCTCACCAACGGTCGGACAATCGAACACACACCTGATTCAACTCATCAGCTCGTTAGCAAAAGACTCCAAGAGATAAGAGAGACATCAAAAATGTGCAGTGACGGGCTTCTTTTTTTTCTTCTTTTCTTTTTTTCATGCTCCGGAACCGGCTCCATGAGCCAAAGATCGATTTAATACGCAGTCCCCGGATAGTGGACGAATCAGATATGAAACTGATAAGAACAGAGTTTATTTATTTATTTATTTATTTTTGAATTTGTTATTTTCACACCACCGTTACCAGTATTGGATATGATCACCTACGACAGCCATACACAGCAATATACACTACTTCCATGAACATCTGCTGTCACACAAGACTAAAACATTTCTCTCATTGAACACTTTAAAGGGGGTGCACCGTTCCCAGAAGTACTGCAATACCGGGTCGATGCGTGGAGTGGACGGAGCAAGCCCCTATTCCATCTCCCAGTTCCAAAAATCAATTTAATATATGGTGCCCGGGTAGGGCACGTATCAGATATTAAACTGATAAGAACAGATACTACACTTGATCTTAGCCAAAAGGCCGAGAAGCGATGCCGCAATGACGCCGAGGCGGGGGAGCCGCCAAAGGCCACGCCCACCTGGGCCGCGGCGAGAGGGCCTAAGGTCGCCAACAAACAAGCTCACCGAAAACGGATCACAACGGAGTGCACAACACGACACTTTGGAGTGCAACCTGGGATTTTGGATCATCATCGTTCAAAAGCACGGAATGGCTCGTAACTCCTAAACCGTCCGTCGCAGACCCAAGTGTCTTACATCACCGGAATCCTTGGCTCGGGCCGAACGAGACGCACGCCTCGGATCGGATGGTCGCGCTGGCGAGATTTTCGGGTATTTGGGATTTTCCGAAAAACCTACTTTTGCACAGTAGTCCTGGGTCGTTTGCCCAATCTGACCCAAAGCGGTGCCGAAAGATTCTCTGGAGTCTGACTGCCGACAGTGACCGGGAAAAAAGTCGGAATTTCGATTCACGTTGGCGACGGGACGCCAAGACGTTGGCGGTGGGCGAGGCGGGCTTTACTTGAATGGCTATAACTCTCCGACGGCAAAGAGACAATTACACCCAAGTGGGTACACCTGTGTACGGGCTCAGCCTGTGGTCACGTGAAAAGGGATGTGGCGACTGGCCACTTGGTGGCGCTGTAAACAGAAAAAAACAACAGCTTGAATACGGCCATAGACGACTGTGTATCACGTGATTTTTCACACGTGCACAAGGTATTCATACCACATGATAGAACTCCTCATTCTGAACAACTTTGGACCACTGCTGTCAATCAAAGCGTTCGTTAAATATTGGAGATTATGTGAAGAATGAAAAAAAAACAAGCCTCCCAGGTTGTTTTCTATCTCTCAATCAACCACTGCAGTTCGGTTCTCTGGACTTCCAAGGTTTCATCAACCATCAGGAGAAGAAGGAAAAATGATTGGAGCTTTAACAATCTGCTCTTTTAACCAGTGTGTGTGTCCAGGGGAGAGCGCGAACGCAGTCCCCCACTACCATAAATTATGCAGTCGAGATTCCCACATTTGGGGAATTCGCAGGGGTCAGCACAACCGGAGTGCAATGGCCGAGCCTCGCCCTGGGTGAACCACCTCCCTGATCATGGTGTCTCCCCTGCCAGGTAAGTATGAATTCCCGGGCCTCCAGTCAGAGGCACCCTGTCCCTCTTCGCAATCCTCACCAACGGTCGGACAATCGAACACACACCTGATTCAACTCATCAGCTCGTTAGCAAAAGACTCCAAGAGATAAGAGAGACATCAAAAATGTGCAGTGACGGGCTTCTTTTTTTTCTTCTTTTCTTTTTTTCATGCTCCGGAACCGGCTCCATGAGCCAAAGATCGATTTAATACGCAGTCCCCGGATAGTGGACGAATCAGATATGAAACTGATAAGAACAGAGTTTATTTATTTATTTATTTATTTTTGAATTTGTTATTTTCACACCACCGTTACCAGTATTGGATATGATCACCTACGACAGCCATACACAGCAATATACACTACTTCCATGAACATCTGCTGTCACACAAGACTAAAACATTTCTCTCATTGAACACTTTAAAGGGGGTGCACCGTTCCCAGAAGTACTGCAATACCGGGTCGATGCGTGGAGTGGACGGAGCAAGCCCCTATTCCATCTCCCAGTTCCAAAAATCAATTTAATATATGGTGCCCGGGTAGGGCACGTATCAGATATTAAACTGATAAGAACAGATACTACACTTGATCTTAGCCAAAAGGCCGAGAAGCGATGCCGCAATGACGCCGAGGCGGGGGAGCCGCCAAAGGCCACGCCCACCTGGGCCGCGGCGAGAGGGCCTAAGGTCGCCAACAAACAAGCTCACCGAAAACGGATCACAACGGAGTGCACAACACGACACTTTGGAGTGCAACCTGGGATTTTGGATCATCATCGTTCAAAAGCACGGAATGGCTCGTAACTCCTAAACCGTCCGTCGCAGACCCAAGTGTCTTACATCACCGGAATCCTTGGCTCGGGCCGAACGAGACGCACGCCTCGGATCGGATGGTCGCGCTGGCGAGATTTTCGGGTATTTGGGATTTTCCGAAAAACCTACTTTTGCACAGTAGTCCTGGGTCGTTTGCCCAATCTGACCCAAAGCGGTGCCGAAAGATTCTCTGGAGTCTGACTGCCGACAGTGACCGGGAAAAAAGTCGGAATTTCGATTCACGTTGGCGACGGGACGCCAAGACGTTGGCGGTGGGCGAGGCGGGCTTTACTTGAATGGCTATAACTCTCCGACGGCAAAGAGACAATTACACCCAAGTGGGTACACCTGTGTACGGGCTCAGCCTGTGGTCACGTGAAAAGGGATGTGGCGACTGGCCACTTGGTGGCGCTGTAAACAGAAAAAAACAACAGCTTGAATACGGCCATAGACGACTGTGTATCACGTGATTTTTCACACGTGCACAAGGTATTCATACCACATGATAGAACTCCTCATTCTGAACAACTTTGGACCACTGCTGTCAATCAAAGCGTTCGTTAAATATTGGAGATTATGTGAAGAATGAAAAAAAAACAAGCCTCCCAGGTTGTTTTCTATCTCTCAATCAACCACTGCAGTTCGGTTCTCTGGACTTCCAAGGTTTCATCAACCATCAGGAGAAGAAGGAAAAATGATTGGAGCTTTAACAATCTGCTCTTTTAACCAGTGTGTGTGTCCAGGGGAGAGCGCGAACGCAGTCCCCCACTACCATAAATTATGCAGTCGAGATTCCCACATTTGGGGAATTCGCAGGGGTCAGCACAACCGGAGTGCAATGGCCGAGCCTCGCCCTGGGTGAACCACCTCCCTGATCATGGTGTCTCCCCTGCCAGGTAAGTATGAATTCCCGGGCCTCCAGTCAGAGGCACCCTGTCCCTCTTCGCAATCCTCACCAACGGTCGGACAATCGAACACACACCTGATTCAACTCATCAGCTCGTTAGCAAAAGACTCCAAGAGATAAGAGAGACATCAAAAATGTGCAGTGACGGGCTTCTTTTTTTTCTTCTTTTCTTTTTTTCATGCTCCGGAACCGGCTCCATGAGCCAAAGATCGATTTAATACGCAGTCCCCGGATAGTGGACGAATCAGATATGAAACTGATAAGAACAGAGTTTATTTATTTATTTATTTATTTTTGAATTTGTTATTTTCACACCACCGTTACCAGTATTGGATATGATCACCTACGACAGCCATACACAGCAATATACACTACTTCCATGAACATCTGCTGTCACACAAGACTAAAACATTTCTCTCATTGAACACTTTAAAGGGGGTGCACCGTTCCCAGAAGTACTGCAATACCGGGTCGATGCGTGGAGTGGACGGAGCAAGCCCCTATTCCATCTCCCAGTTCCAAAAATCAATTTAATATATGGTGCCCGGGTAGGGCACGTATCAGATATTAAACTGATAAGAACAGATACTACACTTGATCTTAGCCAAAAGGCCGAGAAGCGATGCCGCAATGACGCCGAGGCGGGGGAGCCGCCAAAGGCCACGCCCACCTGGGCCGCGGCGAGAGGGCCTAAGGTCGCCAACAAACAAGCTCACCGAAAACGGATCACAACGGAGTGCACAACACGACACTTTGGAGTGCAACCTGGGATTTTGGATCATCATCGTTCAAAAGCACGGAATGGCTCGTAACTCCTAAACCGTCCGTCGCAGACCCAAGTGTCTTACATCACCGGAATCCTTGGCTCGGGCCGAACGAGACGCACGCCTCGGATCGGATGGTCGCGCTGGCGAGATTTTCGGGTATTTGGGATTTTCCGAAAAACCTACTTTTGCACAGTAGTCCTGGGTCGTTTGCCCAATCTGACCCAAAGCGGTGCCGAAAGATTCTCTGGAGTCTGACTGCCGACAGTGACCGGGAAAAAAGTCGGAATTTCGATTCACGTTGGCGACGGGACGCCAAGACGTTGGCGGTGGGCGAGGCGGGCTTTACTTGAATGGCTATAACTCTCCGACGGCAAAGAGACAATTACACCCAAGTGGGTACACCTGTGTACGGGCTCAGCCTGTGGTCACGTGAAAAGGGATGTGGCGACTGGCCACTTGGTGGCGCTGTAAACAGAAAAAAACAACAGCTTGAATACGGCCATAGACGACTGTGTATCACGTGATTTTTCACACGTGCACAAGGTATTCATACCACATGATAGAACTCCTCATTCTGAACAACTTTGGACCACTGCTGTCAATCAAAGCGTTCGTTAAATATTGGAGATTATGTGAAGAATGAAAAAAAAACAAGCCTCCCAGGTTGTTTTCTATCTCTCAATCAACCACTGCAGTTCGGTTCTCTGGACTTCCAAGGTTTCATCAACCATCAGGAGAAGAAGGAAAAATGATTGGAGCTTTAACAATCTGCTCTTTTAACCAGTGTGTGTGTCCAGGGGAGAGCGCGAACGCAGTCCCCCACTACCATAAATTATGCAGTCGAGATTCCCACATTTGGGGAATTCGCAGGGGTCAGCACAACCGGAGTGCAATGGCCGAGCCTCGCCCTGGGTGAACCACCTCCCTGATCATGGTGTCTCCCCTGCCAGGTAAGTATGAATTCCCGGGCCTCCAGTCAGAGGCACCCTGTCCCTCTTCGCAATCCTCACCAACGGTCGGACAATCGAACACACACCTGATTCAACTCATCAGCTCGTTAGCAAAAGACTCCAAGAGATAAGAGAGACATCAAAAATGTGCAGTGACGGGCTTCTTTTTTTTCTTCTTTTCTTTTTTTCATGCTCCGGAACCGGCTCCATGAGCCAAAGATCGATTTAATACGCAGTCCCCGGATAGTGGACGAATCAGATATGAAACTGATAAGAACAGAGTTTATTTATTTATTTATTTATTTTTGAATTTGTTATTTTCACACCACCGTTACCAGTATTGGATATGATCACCTACGACAGCCATACACAGCAATATACACTACTTCCATGAACATCTGCTGTCACACAAGACTAAAACATTTCTCTCATTGAACACTTTAAAGGGGGTGCACCGTTCCCAGAAGTACTGCAATACCGGGTCGATGCGTGGAGTGGACGGAGCAAGCCCCTATTCCATCTCCCAGTTCCAAAAATCAATTTAATATATGGTGCCCGGGTAGGGCACGTATCAGATATTAAACTGATAAGAACAGATACTACACTTGATCTTAGCCAAAAGGCCGAGAAGCGATGCCGCAATGACGCCGAGGCGGGGGAGCCGCCAAAGGCCACGCCCACCTGGGCCGCGGCGAGAGGGCCTAAGGTCGCCAACAAACAAGCTCACCGAAAACGGATCACAACGGAGTGCACAACACGACACTTTGGAGTGCAACCTGGGATTTTGGATCATCATCGTTCAAAAGCACGGAATGGCTCGTAACTCCTAAACCGTCCGTCGCAGACCCAAGTGTCTTACATCACCGGAATCCTTGGCTCGGGCCGAACGAGACGCACGCCTCGGATCGGATGGTCGCGCTGGCGAGATTTTCGGGTATTTGGGATTTTCCGAAAAACCTACTTTTGCACAGTAGTCCTGGGTCGTTTGCCCAATCTGACCCAAAGCGGTGCCGAAAGATTCTCTGGAGTCTGACTGCCGACAGTGACCGGGAAAAAAGTCGGAATTTCGATTCACGTTGGCGACGGGACGCCAAGACGTTGGCGGTGGGCGAGGCGGGCTTTACTTGAATGGCTATAACTCTCCGACGGCAAAGAGACAATTACACCCAAGTGGGTACACCTGTGTACGGGCTCAGCCTGTGGTCACGTGAAAAGGGATGTGGCGACTGGCCACTTGGTGGCGCTGTAAACAGAAAAAAACAACAGCTTGAATACGGCCATAGACGACTGTGTATCACGTGATTTTTCACACGTGCACAAGGTATTCATACCACATGATAGAACTCCTCATTCTGAACAACTTTGGACCACTGCTGTCAATCAAAGCGTTCGTTAAATATTGGAGATTATGTGAAGAATGAAAAAAAAACAAGCCTCCCAGGTTG
Organism: Leuciscus leuciscus; assembly: GCF_965113295.1. Taxonomy (NCBI): domain Eukaryota; kingdom Metazoa; phylum Chordata; class Actinopteri; order Cypriniformes; family Leuciscidae; genus Leuciscus; species Leuciscus leuciscus. Next base: position 37,799,143 of record NC_138742.1, on the reverse strand, counting down.
TTTTCTATCTCTCAATCAACCACTGCAGTTCGGTTCTCTGGACTTCCAAGGTTTCATCAACCATCAGGAGAAGAAGGAAAAATGATTGGAGCTTTAACAATCTGCTCTTTTAACCAGTGTGTGTGTCCAGGGGAGAGCGCGAACGCAGTCCCCCACTACCATAAATTATGCAGTCGAGATTCCCACATTTGGGGAATTCGCAGGGGTCAGCACAACCGGAGTGCAATGGCCGAGCCTCGCCCTGGGTGAACCACCTCCCTGATCATGGTGTCTCCCCTGCCAGGTAAGTATGAATTCCCGGGCCTCCAGTCAGAGGCACCCTGTCCCTCTTCGCAATCCTCACCAACGGTCGGACAATCGAACACACACCTGATTCAACTCATCAGCTCGTTAGCAAAAGACTCCAAGAGATAAGAGAGACATCAAAAATGTGCAGTGACGGGCTTCTTTTTTTTCTTCTTTTCTTTTTTTCATGCTCCGGAACCGGCTCCATGAGCCAAAGATCGATTTAATACGCAGTCCCCGGATAGTGGACGAATCAGATATGAAACTGATAAGAACAGAGTTTATTTATTTATTTATTTATTTTTGAATTTGTTATTTTCACACCACCGTTACCAGTATTGGATATGATCACCTACGACAGCCATACACAGCAATATACACTACTTCCATGAACATCTGCTGTCACACAAGACTAAAACATTTCTCTCATTGAACACTTTAAAGGGGGTGCACCGTTCCCAGAAGTACTGCAATACCGGGTCGATGCGTGGAGTGGACGGAGCAAGCCCCTATTCCATCTCCCAGTTCCAAAAATCAATTTAATATATGGTGCCCGGGTAGGGCACGTATCAGATATTAAACTGATAAGAACAGATACTACACTTGATCTTAGCCAAAAGGCCGAGAAGCGATGCCGCAATGACGCCGAGGCGGGGGAGCCGCCAAAGGCCACGCCCACCTGGGCCGCGGCGAGAGGGCCTAAGGTCGCCAACAAACAAGCTCACCGAAAACGGATCACAACGGAGTGCACAACACGACACTTTGGAGTGCAACCTGGGATTTTGGATCATCATCGTTCAAAAGCACGGAATGGCTCGTAACTCCTAAACCGTCCGTCGCAGACCCAAGTGTCTTACATCACCGGAATCCTTGGCTCGGGCCGAACGAGACGCACGCCTCGGATCGGATGGTCGCGCTGGCGAGATTTTCGGGTATTTGGGATTTTCCGAAAAACCTACTTTTGCACAGTAGTCCTGGGTCGTTTGCCCAATCTGACCCAAAGCGGTGCCGAAAGATTCTCTGGAGTCTGACTGCCGACAGTGACCGGGAAAAAAGTCGGAATTTCGATTCACGTTGGCGACGGGACGCCAAGACGTTGGCGGTGGGCGAGGCGGGCTTTACTTGAATGGCTATAACTCTCCGACGGCAAAGAGACAATTACACCCAAGTGGGTACACCTGTGTACGGGCTCAGCCTGTGGTCACGTGAAAAGGGATGTGGCGACTGGCCACTTGGTGGCGCTGTAAACAGAAAAAAACAACAGCTTGAATACGGCCATAGACGACTGTGTATCACGTGATTTTTCACACGTGCACAAGGTATTCATACCACATGATAGAACTCCTCATTCTGAACAACTTTGGACCACTGCTGTCAATCAAAGCGTTCGTTAAATATTGGAGATTATGTGAAGAATGAAAAAAAAACAAGCCTCCCAGGTTGTTTTCTATCTCTCAATCAACCACTGCAGTTCGGTTCTCTGGACTTCCAAGGTTTCATCAACCATCAGGAGAAGAAGGAAAAATGATTGGAGCTTTAACAATCTGCTCTTTTAACCAGTGTGTGTGTCCAGGGGAGAGCGCGAACGCAGTCCCCCACTACCATAAATTATGCAGTCGAGATTCCCACATTTGGGGAATTCGCAGGGGTCAGCACAACCGGAGTGCAATGGCCGAGCCTCGCCCTGGGTGAACCACCTCCCTGATCATGGTGTCTCCCCTGCCAGGTAAGTATGAATTCCCGGGCCTCCAGTCAGAGGCACCCTGTCCCTCTTCGCAATCCTCACCAACGGTCGGACAATCGAACACACACCTGATTCAACTCATCAGCTCGTTAGCAAAAGACTCCAAGAGATAAGAGAGACATCAAAAATGTGCAGTGACGGGCTTCTTTTTTTTCTTCTTTTCTTTTTTTCATGCTCCGGAACCGGCTCCATGAGCCAAAGATCGATTTAATACGCAGTCCCCGGATAGTGGACGAATCAGATATGAAACTGATAAGAACAGAGTTTATTTATTTATTTATTTATTTTTGAATTTGTTATTTTCACACCACCGTTACCAGTATTGGATATGATCACCTACGACAGCCATACACAGCAATATACACTACTTCCATGAACATCTGCTGTCACACAAGACTAAAACATTTCTCTCATTGAACACTTTAAAGGGGGTGCACCGTTCCCAGAAGTACTGCAATACCGGGTCGATGCGTGGAGTGGACGGAGCAAGCCCCTATTCCATCTCCCAGTTCCAAAAATCAATTTAATATATGGTGCCCGGGTAGGGCACGTATCAGATATTAAACTGATAAGAACAGATACTACACTTGATCTTAGCCAAAAGGCCGAGAAGCGATGCCGCAATGACGCCGAGGCGGGGGAGCCGCCAAAGGCCACGCCCACCTGGGCCGCGGCGAGAGGGCCTAAGGTCGCCAACAAACAAGCTCACCGAAAACGGATCACAACGGAGTGCACAACACGACACTTTGGAGTGCAACCTGGGATTTTGGATCATCATCGTTCAAAAGCACGGAATGGCTCGTAACTCCTAAACCGTCCGTCGCAGACCCAAGTGTCTTACATCACCGGAATCCTTGGCTCGGGCCGAACGAGACGCACGCCTCGGATCGGATGGTCGCGCTGGCGAGATTTTCGGGTATTTGGGATTTTCCGAAAAACCTACTTTTGCACAGTAGTCCTGGGTCGTTTGCCCAATCTGACCCAAAGCGGTGCCGAAAGATTCTCTGGAGTCTGACTGCCGACAGTGACCGGGAAAAAAGTCGGAATTTCGATTCACGTTGGCGACGGGACGCCAAGACGTTGGCGGTGGGCGAGGCGGGCTTTACTTGAATGGCTATAACTCTCCGACGGCAAAGAGACAATTACACCCAAGTGGGTACACCTGTGTACGGGCTCAGCCTGTGGTCACGTGAAAAGGGATGTGGCGACTGGCCACTTGGTGGCGCTGTAAACAGAAAAAAACAACAGCTTGAATACGGCCATAGACGACTGTGTATCACGTGATTTTTCACACGTGCACAAGGTATTCATACCACATGATAGAACTCCTCATTCTGAACAACTTTGGACCACTGCTGTCAATCAAAGCGTTCGTTAAATATTGGAGATTATGTGAAGAATGAAAAAAAAACAAGCCTCCCAGGTTGTTTTCTATCTCTCAATCAACCACTGCAGTTCGGTTCTCTGGACTTCCAAGGTTTCATCAACCATCAGGAGAAGAAGGAAAAATGATTGGAGCTTTAACAATCTGCTCTTTTAACCAGTGTGTGTGTCCAGGGGAGAGCGCGAACGCAGTCCCCCACTACCATAAATTATGCAGTCGAGATTCCCACATTTGGGGAATTCGCAGGGGTCAGCACAACCGGAGTGCAATGGCCGAGCCTCGCCCTGGGTGAACCACCTCCCTGATCATGGTGTCTCCCCTGCCAGGTAAGTATGAATTCCCGGGCCTCCAGTCAGAGGCACCCTGTCCCTCTTCGCAATCCTCACCAACGGTCGGACAATCGAACACACACCTGATTCAACTCATCAGCTCGTTAGCAAAAGACTCCAAGAGATAAGAGAGACATCAAAAATGTGCAGTGACGGGCTTCTTTTTTTTCTTCTTTTCTTTTTTTCATGCTCCGGAACCGGCTCCATGAGCCAAAGATCGATTTAATACGCAGTCCCCGGATAGTGGACGAATCAGATATGAAACTGATAAGAACAGAGTTTATTTATTTATTTATTTATTTTTGAATTTGTTATTTTCACACCACCGTTACCAGTATTGGATATGATCACCTACGACAGCCATACACAGCAATATACACTACTTCCATGAACATCTGCTGTCACACAAGACTAAAACATTTCTCTCATTGAACACTTTAAAGGGGGTGCACCGTTCCCAGAAGTACTGCAATACCGGGTCGATGCGTGGAGTGGACGGAGCAAGCCCCTATTCCATCTCCCAGTTCCAAAAATCAATTTAATATATGGTGCCCGGGTAGGGCACGTATCAGATATTAAACTGATAAGAACAGATACTACACTTGATCTTAGCCAAAAGGCCGAGAAGCGATGCCGCAATGACGCCGAGGCGGGGGAGCCGCCAAAGGCCACGCCCACCTGGGCCGCGGCGAGAGGGCCTAAGGTCGCCAACAAACAAGCTCACCGAAAACGGATCACAACGGAGTGCACAACACGACACTTTGGAGTGCAACCTGGGATTTTGGATCATCATCGTTCAAAAGCACGGAATGGCTCGTAACTCCTAAACCGTCCGTCGCAGACCCAAGTGTCTTACATCACCGGAATCCTTGGCTCGGGCCGAACGAGATGCACGCCTCGGATCGGATGGTCGCGCTGGCGAGATTTTCAGGTATTTGGGATTTTCCGAAAAACCTACTTTTGCACAGTAGTCCTGGGTCGTTTGCCCAATCTGACCCAAAGCGGTGCCGAAAGATTCTCTGGAGTCTGACTGCCGACAGTGACCGGGAAAAAAGTCGGAATTTCGATTCACGTTGGCGACGGGACGCCAAGACGTTGGCGGTGGGCGAGGCGGGCTTTACTTGAATGGCTATAACTCTCCGACGGCAAAGAGACAATTACACCCAAGTGGGTACACCTGTGTACGGGCTCAGCCTGTGGTCACGTGAAAAGGGATGTGGCGACTGGCCACTTGGTGGCGCTGTAAACAGAAAAAAACAACAGCTTGAATACGGCCATAGACGACTGTGTATCACGTGATTTTTCACACGTGCACAAGGTATTCATACCACATGATAGAACTCCTCATTCTGAACAACTTTGGACCACTGCTGTCAATCAAAGCGTTCGTTAAATATTGGAGATTATGTGAAGAATGAAAAAAAAACAAGCCTCCCAGGTTGTTTTCTATCTCTCAATCAACCACTGCAGTTCGGTTCTCTGGACTTCCAAGGTTTCATCAACCATCAGGAGAAGAAGGAAAAATGATTGGAGCTTTAACAATCTGCTCTTTTAACCAGTGTGTGTGTCCAGGGGAGAGCGCGAACGCAGTCCCCCACTACCATAAATTATGCAGTCGAGATTCCCACATTTGGGGAATTCGCAGGGGTCAGCACAACCGGAGTGCAATGGCCGAGCCTCGCCCTGGGTGAACCATGGTGTCTCCCCTGCCAGGTAAGTATGAATTCCCGGGCCTCCAGTCAGAGGCACCCTGTCCCTCTTCGCAATCCTCACCAACGGTCGGACAATCGAACACACACCTGATTCAACTCATCAGCTCGTTAGCAAAAGACTCCAAGAGATAAGAGAGACATCAAAAATGTGCAGTGACGGGCTTCTTTTTTTTCTTCTTTTCTTTTTTTCATGCTCCGGAACCGGCTCCATGAGCCAAAGATCGATTTAATACGCAGTCCCCGGATAGTGGACGAATCAGATATGAAACTGATAAGAACAGAGTTTATTTATTTATTTATTTATTTTTGAATTTGTTATTTTCACACCACCGTTACCAGTATTGGATATGATCACCTACGACAGCCATACACAGCAATATACACTACTTCCATGAACATCTGCTGTCACACAAGACTAAAACATTTCTCTCATTGAACACTTTAAAGGGGGTGCACCGTTCCCAGAAGTACTGCAATACCGGGTCGATGCGTGGAGTGGACGGAGCAAGCCCCTATTCCATCTCCCAGTTCCAAAAATCAATTTAATATATGGTGCCCGGGTAGGGCACGTATCAGATATTAAACTGATAAGAACAGATTTTTTCTTTCGAAAAAAGTTTATTGACACATTTTCATTCTTTACATTTCCTCATTTTTCTTTAAAAAATTGCACATGTCTTGTAAAACAAAAATGACACAATTAAGGGTTAAAAATCAGTATTGGGTGGTGTGTCGTGTGAAAGTCCATGTGTGTAAAATGTTGGTTTAAAAGAAGGTAAAATGAATGAAAATAAATAGCAATAAATGATGTAAACAATAAAACATGCCAACTAAAACATCATCTCTTGTACAGGATCGCGGGTGAGTCCCTATCAAGATTGTCCATTCACTCCAGGTCTCCAGAACAGGCCCCGGACCTCCCGCTTCCGGTGCCCAGCGGAGATCCCCTCCCTCCGGCCCGCTGGCCCGCTGTTCCCGTAGCCGGTGTGGTGAGGGTGCATCTACGGGCGGCCAGGTACGGTGGTGGCCGGGACCTTTCCATGCGACCCCAGCCCCCCCATCCGAATGACGACGTCCGGCGCCTCCTGCAGCGTTGATCTTATAAGTTGCTCGCACGCGTGGAGGGGCACCGTAACGCGTTTCCCCACCAGCAGGTTTCTGGTGGTCCAGATGGCATCCTTGATATGGTTGAGGGTGAGCCAGAGCGAGGTAAATTGTTTTGATGTGAGGTCCTTCAAGCCCTGACCCACCCCCAGGATGGCGAGCTTGTATTCCATCTGGACACTACCCGCTGGCAGGCACGGGAAAACCAGGGGGCTGGTCCTGGCCCACAGGTCCCGCGCAGCACCGCACTCCCAGAGCAGATGGTAGACGGTCTCCGGGGAACCACATCCGGACCGTGGGCAGATGGAGTTTTTGGCCATGCCTCTGGAGTGCATGACCGCCCTGACCGGGAGGATCTCATGAGCCACCATCCACGATAAGTCCTTATGCCTGTTCTGGAGAGCTGGGTGGGCTGCGTTCCTCCAAACATCTTTGGCCTCACCTAGTGTGAGGCCTGGAACCGGACTCACCGATTCCCGATCCTGCACAAGAGAGATAAGAGACTTGTGGTTAGTTAAAATGGTGGCATCATTGGTCTCTAAAAGGTACTTTTTTAAAAATTTCTTTATAAAACTGTATTCTTTAGGCAAGTTAAAAGACACTGGACATTTAAGATCAATGGGTAAAATTTTCAAAGTTCTTAGGTAAGACCCCATCCAGAATCGGGTCATGGCTGCTGTCTTGTGTTCTCTGGATGGGGTCAGGGCGTATTGGATGTGGAGGGCGGCAAAGCGGCTGCCTAAAAACAGGTGGGGGTCTGGGAGGCCTTTCCCGCCATTCTCTTTTTTCTTTTTGACGACCTCCCTCTTTAGTCGTTCCCACTTGGACCCCCACAGGAAATAAAATACCGCCCTCTCCAGGTTGGCCAGGAATCGTCTTGGGGGACTAAAAACAGAACAGACAAGTAAAATCAGTGGTAAAATCACGGATTTAAAAATTAAAATCTTGCCTTCTAACGTCAATTGTCTTAGTCCCCAAAACCCCAGTCTTTGCCTGACTTTCCCTAACATGTCAGTCCAGTTTCCCTGTCCTCCACCCTCTTTGTCAAATTTGACTCCTAAAATTTTCATGTTATTGTCTTTAAAATTCAAATCAAGTCCACCTGTGTCCACGTCACCCCACGGCCCGAAGAGCTGGGCCTCGGACTTACTCCTATTGAGCTTGGCGCCCGAGGCCCGACCGTACCAGTCAGTCAAGTCCATTGCTCTTCGTACTGATAAAAAGTCAGTCGCTAAAAGGGTCACGTCATCCATATATAAAACACAGGTCGCCGTCAGTCCACCAGTTCCGGGGATGTCTAGTCCTTTAATCCATTTGTCCCTTCTCAAGATTTGTGCCAGTGGCTCAATGCAAGCCACATACAGAAGGGGAGATAAAGGACACCCCTGACGGACGCCGCTGTAGAGTTTTACAGCTTTGGATAAATGCCCATTAACCGAAATCCTGCTAGACAGATCGTTGTAAAGCAATCCCACCCAGGCTATAAACCTCCCGGGAAAACCCATTTTTCCCAGTACCTGAAGCAGGTACTGGTGCGAGACGCGGTCAAAGGCTTTTTCGAAATCTAAATTTAGGACTACTAGCCGAATGTTTCTGTCTCTCGCAAAACAGATGGCGTCTCTGATCAGTACCAGGCTGTCCGTGATCTTCCTGCCGGGCACAGCGCATGCTTGATCCAGGTGGATTACGTCCTCTAAAACAGTCGACATACGTGTAGCTAAAATCTTACTAAAAAGTTTACAATCATAATTTAAAAGAGTGATTGGTCGCCAGTTTCTCAAGTCAGTCTTGTCTCCTTTTTTGTGTAGTAGAGTAACTATCCCTACTCTAAAGCTGTCCGGAAGTCTGTCAAGAGTCTCAAATTCTTTAAAAACTGTCAATACGTCGTGTGCTAAAATGTCCCAGAAAGTCAGATAAAACTCAAAGGGGAGTCCATCCATGCCTGGGGACTTCCCCTTTTTAAAACCTTTTAGTGCTTTGTGCATTTCTAAAAGAGTAAAATCCTGGGATAAAAGCACATCTGGACTCTTTACCTTTTTGTCTAAAAACCCTAAAACTTCCTCTAAGATGCCATTGTGTACCTCTTTAGTGCTATATAAATTATTGTAAAAACGTTCAATTTCCCCTAAAATCTGATCTGTTGTATTTACTTCCCCCCCTGTAAAAGTTTTTAAAGTATTAATCGACCCTCCCCGTGTTATTGTCTTTTTAAAAAAATATCTAGTACACTTTTCCCCTTCTTCTATTTCTCTCTCCTTACATCTTAAAATGACACCTTTACTCTGAGTTTCGGACAAATCTGACATTTCTTTCTTTACTTCTTTGATTTCATTTGTAAAATCCATTCCACGGTTTAAAAGGTTAAAATATCTCTGCAGTCTTTTTTGCAGCCCCATCATGCGTCTTTTTTCTTTGTTCTTTTTTCCTTTTCCAATTTGTTTAAAAAACCGTCCTGTCCTTTGTTTCACCATCTCCCACCACTGTGCACGTGAGTCGTAAAAGTCCTGGAGGGTCTGCCATTGGCTGAACTGCTCCCTATACTCTTCAACCACTTCCTCATCCTCTAATAGGGAGCAGTTCAGCTTCCACAGCCCTCCCCCTACAGTCACACCCGTGGGTAGTGAAAGGGTGCAGGAGAGCATCATGTGATCAGAAAAGAAGAGGGGGGTCAATGTAGCATCGGTCGGCGGGCAGTCCCTTGTAAAAACATAGTCAATTCGAGAGGCTCTGGCGCCGTCACCACTGAACCAGGTGAAGCCCTCCTCTCTTTGATGCATTGTTTTAAAGCAGTCAACTAACTTAAAATCTTTGACTATATTTTGTAATAAAACCGATGTCTTATCGACCTTAAAATCCTCTCCTACCCTTTTTCTGTCCTTTCTTGATAGAACACAATTAAAATCCCCTGCTACCACTAGGGGCGCCCTACCTAGCATGTGGGGCTGCAGGTCTTCTAAAAGCTCATACCTATTGTTTTTCCCTGTAAAACCATACACATTTAAAATGTTAAAATCCTTACCTAAAAAGGTCAGATTAGCTAAAATTGCCCGCCCATCCCTCACCACAGTGCTGTCCTTCACCAAAATATTGGGATTTTTAATTAAAATAGCAACACCGTCATTTTTGTTAAAATTGGACCCACTCCAGATGGATAGTCCTGGGGTCCAAATCTCCTCCCACTTCCTGTAGTTTGTTAAAAAGGGCAGACCACATTCTTGCAATAAAAACACATCTGACTTAAAAGATTTTAAAAAGGATAACACACTCTGTGCTCGTATATTGCTCTTCACACTTCTCACATTGATTGTGGAGATAGTGAGAGCCATGAGCAATATGGTTAAAAGGGTGTGAGACATTTAAAAGCAACCAAGTGACTACAGAGATATAATTAAAATCATGTTACATCTTGTTGCATTTGCCTTTCCTTTTCCCCAGAAGACCTGGGATCAGGGGAGCAAGTGCTTGACGCCACGGGGCTCGCAGAGAGTACCTCTTGCGACTCCTTTGGCGACGATGTTCTCAGCTTAAAATGCAGAAAAGAGACTTCATTTGGAGAATCTGCGGGCCACATACGGTCTAGATCTTCCGTGGGAGAACTATCTAGCCGATGCGCTACCCGCAGCTTTTTCTCCTCTGTTTGAACCAGAGGAGATCTCGCAGTTCTTTTCTGCACTTGAGCATTTGGGAGTGAAAAAACACTTTCACTCCCACTGGAGGGCATACTCACCTCCGAGACGGTGTTGAGGGAGGAAACCGTTTCATCCTCTCCGCTTTCTGTTTCATTTCCTTTTTCTTGTTCGGGAGTGGTTTCCTCCCCCTGTTCCGTATCAATCCGTGACTCTGCCCCTGTGGCCGCCCCACTTCCTTTTTCCTGACCAATCCCTGAGGCTGGCTGAGAATTTGAAATTCCCGCCAAAACCTCAGGGACCGCCTCCTCCTCCCTTTGTTCTTTTGTTTGCCATGCTTGTGGGGCGGCCATTTTGTTGCTTTTAAGTTTGTTGGCGAAACTTTTTGGGCAATCTCTGTAGAGATGGTTTGATTCTCCACACAGGTTGCACCGCCTGCCATTGGTACACTCCTCAAAGTTGTGACCAATTTCTCTGCATTTCCCACATATAATTTCCTGGCATGCTTCAGCTAAGTGCCCAAACTTTCCACACTTCCTGCATAATTTGGGCATGCCCTGGTAATGAATGTAGCCTCTGTTCTCGCCAAGCACAATCATTGAAGGCAGATGATTCAGGCCCTGGTAGCCCCCGGCGTCTTCCCATTGTTTAATGGGAATTCGCCAAGAGCATGTCCAGATGCCGTCCTCATCTAAAACCTTAACTGGCTGGCTTCGAACGGTGCAAAATCTACCCAGCCATACACAAATGTCTTCCCCAGTCACTGTCTCATTAAACATTCTAACAATCACAGTTTTAAGTGTGTTATCAGAGAGCTTTTCAACAGTAAACATAGAGAACTGGGATTTAGCTGCTTCAAATCTGTGCCAAAACTCATTCAGGTGGGAAACCGCTCTAAAGCTAACATCATAACCTTTGTTGAGGGGCAGAGTCACAATACAATTTAAATCCTCAGGTTTAAAATTTAAAGTCTTTTGGATCAGCTTCCTGGAGAAATCAAGACGTGACATCCCCAGTAGCTTCCCCTCAACCTCTTTAAAAAGGAAACGCACGCTGTGGTGCCTCCGCATGCCGGCACGAGCAGCCGACATGGTGGAGACACCAACAGCCTAAAAACTTAAAGGAACAATAAATAAATAAATAGATAAATAGATAAAATGTCTTACCTTAAAACTGTACAGTCGTAAAAACAGCTGGATCAATGTACCTCCTAAAAGTTGTGTGGCTCGGGATACAAGGCTAATCTCGAGCCAAGAAACCTCCAAGAGGCGATCGCTGTCTCCACCTGACGACCAGATACGTGATCTTAGCCAAAAGGCCGAGAAGCGATGCCGCAATGACGCCGAGGCGGGGGAGCCGCCAAAGGCCACGCCCACCTGGGCCGCGGCGAGAGGGCCTAAGGTCGCCAACAAACAAGCTCACCGAAAACGGATCACAACGGAGTGCACAACACGACACTTTGGAGTGCAACCTGGGATTTTGGATCATCATCGTTCAAAAGCACGGAATGGCTCGTAACTCCTAAACCGTCCGTCGCAGACCCAAGTGTCTTACATCACCGGAATCCTTGGCTCGGGCCGAACGAGACGCACGCCTCGGATCGGATGGTCGCGCTGGCGAGATTTTCGGGTATTTGGGATTTTCCGAAAAACCTACTTTTGCACAGTAGTCCTGGGTCGTTTGCCCAATCTGACCCAAAGCGGTGCCGAAAGATTCTCTGGAGTCTGACTGCCGACAGTGACCGGGAAAAAAGTCGGAATTTCGATTCACGTTGGCGACGGGACGCCAAGACGTTGGCGGTGGGCGAGGCGGGCTTTACTTGAATGGCTATAACTCTCCGACGGCAAAGAGACAATTACACCCAAGTGGGTACACCTGTGTACGGGCTCAGCCTGTGGTCACGTGAAAAGGGATGTGGCGACTGGCCACTTGGTGGCGCTGTAAACAGAAAAAAACAACAGCTTGAATACGGCCATAGACGACTGTGTATCACGTGATTTTTCACACGTGCACAAGGTATTCATACCACATGATAGAACTCCTCATTCTGAACAACTTTGGACCACTGCTGTCAATCAAAGCGTTCGTTAAATATTGGAGATTATGTGAAGAATGAAAAAAAAAGAAGAAAAAAAAACAAGCCTCCCAGGTTGTTTTCTATCTCTCAATCAACCACTGCAGTTCGGTTCTCTGGACTACCAAGGTTTCATCAACCATCAGGAGAAGAAGGAAAAATGATTGGAGCTTTAACAATCTGCTCTTTTAACCAGTGTGTGTGTCCAGGGGAGAGCGCGAACGCAGTCCCCCACTACCATAAATTATGCAGTCGAGATTCCCACATTTGGGGAATTCGCAGGGGTCAGCACAACCGGAGTGCAATGGCCGAGCCTCGCCCTGGGTGAACCACCTCCCTGATCATGGTGTCTCCCCTGCCAGGTAAGTATGAATTCCCGGGCCTCCAGTCAGAGGCACCCTGTCCCTCTTCGCAATCCTCACCAACGGTCGGACAATCGAACACACACCTGATTCAACTCATCAGCTCGTTAGCAAAAGACTCCAAGAGATAAGAGAGACATCAAAAATGTGCAGTGACGGGCTTCTTTTTTTTCTTCTTTTCTTTTTTTCATGCTCCGGAACCGGCTCCATGAGCCAAAGATCGATTTAATACGCAGTCCCCGGATAGTGGACGAATCAGATATGAAACTGATAAGAACAGAGTTTATTTATTTATTTATTTATTTTTGAATTTGTTATTTTCACACCACCGTTACCAGTATTGGATATGATCACCTACGACAGCCATACACAGCAATATACACTACTTCCATGAACATCTGCTGTCACACAAGACTAAAACATTTCTCTCATTGAACACTTTAAAGGGGGTGCACCGTTCCCAGAAGTACTGCAATACCGGGTCGATGCGTGGAGTGGACGGAGCAAGCCCCTATTCCATCTCCCAGTTCCAAAAATCAATTTAATATATGGTGCCCGGGTAGGGCACGTATCAGATATTAAACTGATAAGAACAGATTTTTTTCTTTCGAAAAAAGTTTATTGACACATTTTCATTCTTTACATTTTCTCATTTTTCTTTTAAAAATTACACATGTCTTATAAAACAAAAATGACACAATTAAGGGTTAAAAATCAGTATTGGGTGGTGTGTCGTGTGAAAGTCCATGTGTGTAAAATGTTGGTTTAAAAGAAGGTAAAATGAATGAAAATAAATAGCAATAAATGATGTAAAACAATAAAACATGCCAACTAAAACATCATCTCTTGTACAGGATCGCGGGTGAGTCCCTATCAAGATTGTCCATTCACTCCAGGTCTCCAGAACAGGCTCCGGACCTCCCGCTTCCGGTGCCCAGCGGAGATCCCCTCCCTCCGGCCCGCTGGCCCGCTGTTCCCGTAGCCGGTGTGGTGAGGGTGCATCTACGGGCGGCCAGGTACGGTGGTGGCCGGGACCTTTCCATGCGACCCCAGCCCCCCCATCCGAATGACGACGTCCGGCGCCTCCTGCAGCGTTGATCTTATAAGTTGCTCGCACGCGTGGAGGGGCACCGTAACGCGTTTCCCCACCAGCAGGTTTCTGGTGGTCCAGATGGCATCCTTGATATGGTTGAGGGTGAGCCAGAGCGAGGTAAATTGTTTTGATGTGAGGTCCTTCAAGCCCTGACCCACCCCCAGGATGGCGAGCTTGTATTCCATCTGGACACTACCCGCTGGCAGGCACGGGAAAACCAGGGGGCTGGTCCTGGCCCACAGGTCCCGCGCAGCACCGCACTCCCAGAGCAGATGGTAGACGGTCTCCGGGGAACCACATCCGGACCGTGGGCAGATGGAGTTTTTGGCCATGCCTCTGGAGTGCATGACCGCTGACCGGGAGGATCTCATGAGCCACCATCCACGATAAGTCCTTATGCCTGTTCTGGAGAGCTGGGTGGGCTGCGTTCCTCCAAACATCTTTGGCCTCACCTAGTGTGAGGCCTGGAACCGGACTCACCGATTCCCGATCCTGCACAAGAGAGATAAGAGACTTGTGGTTAGTTAAAATGGTGGCATCATTGGTCTCTAAAAGGTACTTTTTTAAAAATTTCTTTATAAAACTGTATTCTTTAGGCAAGTTAAAAGACACTGGACATTTAAGATCAATGGGTAAAATTTTCAAAGTTCTTAGGTAAGACCCCATCCAGAATCGGGTCATGGCTGCTGTCTTGTGTTCTCTGGATGGGGTCAGGGCGTATTGGATGTGGAGGGCGGCAAAGCGGCTGCCTAAAAACAGGTGGGGGTCTGGGAGGCCTTTCCCGCCATTCTCTTTTTTCTTTTTGACGACCTCCCTCTTTAGTCGTTCCCACTTGGACCCCCACAGGAAATAAAATACCGCCCTCTCCAGGTTGGCCAGGAATCGTCTTGGGGGACTAAAAACAGAACAGACAAGTAAAATCAGTGGTAAAATCACGGATTTAAAAATTAAAATCTTGCCTTCTAACGTCAATTGTCTTAGTCCCCAAAACCCCAGTCTTTGCCTGACTTTCCCTAACATGTCAGTCCAGTTTCCCTGTCCTCCACCCTCTTTGTCAAATTTGACTCCTAAAATTTTCATGTTATTGTCTTTAAAATTCAAATCAAGTCCACCTGTGTCCACGTCACCCCACGGCCCGAAGAGCTGGGCCTCGGACTTGCTCCTATGGAGCTTGGCGCCCGAGGCCCGACCGTACCAGTCAGTCAAGTCCATTGCTCTTCGTACTGATACAAGGTCAGTCGCTAAAAGGGTCACGTCATCCATATATAAAACACAGGTCGCCGTCAGTCCACCAGTTCCTGGGATGTCTAGTCCTTTAATCCATTTATCCCTTCTCAAGATTTGTGCCAGTGGCTCAATACAAGCCACATACAGAAGGGGAGATAAAGGACACCCCTGTCGGACGCCGCTGTAGAGTTTTACAGCTTTGGATAAATGCCCATTAACCAAAATACTGCTAGACAGATCGTTGTACAGCAATCCCACCCAGGCTATAAACCTCCCAGGAAACCCCATTTTTCCCAGTACCTGAAGCAGGTACTGGTGCGAGACGCGGTCAAAGGCTTTTTCAAAATCTAAATTTAGGACTACTAGCCGAATGTTTCTGTCTCTCGCATAACAGATGGCGTCTCTGATCAGTACCAGGCTGTCCGTGATCTTCCTGCCGGGCACAGCACATGCTTGATCCAGGTGGATTACGTCCTCTAAAACAGTCGACATACGTGTAGCTAAAATCTTACTAAAAAGTTTGCAATCATAATTTAAAAGGGTGATTGGTCGCCAGTTTCTCAAGTCAGTCTTGTCTCCTTTTTTGTGTAGTAAAGTGACTATCCCTACTCTAAAGCTGTCCGGAAGTCTGTCAAGAGTCTCAAATTCTTTAAAAACTGTCAATAAGTCGTGTGCTAAAATGTCCCAGAAAGTCAGATAAAACTCAAAGGGGAGTCCATCCATACCTGGGGACTTCCCCTTTTTAAAACCTTTTAAAGCTTTGTGCATTTCTAAAAGAGTAAAATCTTGGGATAAAAGCACATCTGGACTCTTTACCTTTTTATCTAAAAATCCTAAAACTTCCTCTAAGATGCCATTGTGTACCTCTTTAGTGCTGTATAAATTATTGTAAAAACTTTCAATTTCCCCTAAAATCAGATCTGTTGTATTTACCTCCCCACCTGTAAAAGTTTTTAAAGTATTGATTGACCCTCCCCGTGTTATTGTCTTTTTAAAAAAATATCTAGTACACTTTTCCCCTTCTTCTATTTCTCTCTCCTTACATCTTAAAATGACACCTTTACTCTTAGTTTCGGACAAATCTGACATTTCTTTCTTTACTTCTTTTATTTCTTCTGTAAAATCCAATCCACTGTTTAAAAGGTTAAAATATCTCTGCAGTCTTTTTTGCAGCCCCATCATGCGTCTTTTTTCTTTGTTCTTTTTATCTTTTCCAATTTGTTTAAAAAACCGTCCTGTCTTTTGTTTCACCATCTCCCACCACTGTGCACGTGAGTCGTAAAAGTCCTGGAGGGTCTGCCATTGGCTGAACTGCTCCCTATACTCTTTGACCACTTCCTCATCCTCCAATAGGGAGCAGTTCAGCTTCCACAGCCCTCCCCCTACAGTCACACCTGTGGGTAGTGAAAGAGTGCAGGACAGCATCATGTGATCAGAGAAGAAGAGGGGGGTCAATGTAGCATCGGTCGGCGGGCAGTCCCTTGTAAAAACATAGTCAATTCGAGAGGCTCTGGCACCGTCACCACTGAACCAGGTGAAGCCCTCCTCTCTTTGATGCATTGTTTTAAAGCAGTCAACTAACTTAAAATCTTTGACTATATTTTGCAATAAAACCGATGTCTTGTCGACCTTAAAATCCTCTCCTACCCTCTTTCTGTCCTTTCTTGATAAAACACAATTAAAATCCCCTGCTACCACTAGGGGAGCCCTACCTAGCATGTGGGGCTGCAGGTCTTCTAAAAGCTCATACCTGTTGTTTTTTCCTGTAAAACCATACACATTTAAAATGTTAAAATCCTTACCTAAAAAAGTCAGATTAGCTAAAATTGCCCGCCCATCCCTCACCACAGTGCTGCCCTTCACCAAAACATTGGGATTTTTAATTAAAATAGCAACACCGTCATTTTTGTTAAAATTGGACCCACACCAGATGGAAGGTCCTGGGGTCCAAATCTCCTCCCACTTCCTGTAATTTGTTAAAAAAGGCAGACCACATTCTTGCAATAAAAACACATCTGACTTAAAAGATTTTAAAAGGGATAACACGCTCTGTGCTCGTATATTACTCTTCACACTTCTCACATTGATTGTGGAGATAGTGAGAGCCATGAGCAGTATGGTTAAAAAGGTGTGAGACATTTAAAAGAAAACCATGGGACTACAGAGATATAATTAAAATCATGTTACATCTTGTTGCACTTGCCTTTCCTTTTGCCCAGAGAACCTGGGATCAAGGGGGAAAGTGCTTGACGCCTCAGGGCTCGCAGAGAGGACCTCTTGCGACTCCTTTGGCGACGATGTTCTTAGCTTGAAATGCAGAAAAGAGACTTCATTTGGAGATTCTGCGGGCCAGATACGGTCTAGATCTTCCATGGGGGAACTATCTAGCCGATGCGCTACCCGCAGCTTTTTCTCCTCTGTTTGAACCCGAGGAGATCTCGCAGTTCTTTTCTGCACTTGAGCATTAGGGAGCGAACAGTCTGTTTCACTCCCACTAGTGGACACACTAACCTCAGACACGGTTACTAGGGAGGAAGCCATTTCCTCCTCTACATCCTCCATACTGTCATCTTTTTCATTTTGAGGATTGGCTTCCTCCCCCTCACCAACTGCCAGAATTGACTCCGCCCCTGTGGCCGCCCCACTTCCTCCTTCCTGTCCAATCCCTGAGGCTGGCTGGGGGTTTGAATTTCCCGCCAAAACCTCAGGGCCCGCCTCCTCAATTGTTTGTTCTTTGGGTGGGGCGGCCATTTTGTTGCTTTTTAACTTGTTGGCAAAACTTTTAGGGCAGTCTCTGTAGAGATGGGATGATTCTCCACAGAGGTTGCACTTTCTGCCATTTTGGCACTCTTCAAAAATGTGCCCAATTTCTCTGCACTTCCTACACACTACTTCTTGGCATGCCTCGGCGAGATGTCCAAGTTGACCACACTTGCGGCATAGCTTGGGCATCCCTTGGTAATGGATGTAGCCTCTATTCTCTCCCAACACAATCATTGAAGGTATTTGACTCAGGCCATGGTAGCTGTTGGGATCTGCCCATTGTTTTATGGGCACTCTCCACGCACAGCTCCAGATACCGTCTTCATCTAAAACCTTGACTGGTTGTCCACGAATAGAGCAATATCTTGCCAACCATACAGCAATGTCATCTCCACTTACTGTTTCATTAAACATCCTGACAATCACAGCCTTCAGTGAATTATCAGTCAGTTTTTCCACAGTGAACATGGAGAAATTGGCTTTACACATTTCAAACCGAGTCCAAAAAGTACTTAGCAAGGAAGCCGAAGCAAAGCTTACATCAAAACCATGATTCAGGGGCAGAGTCAACAGGCAGTTTATGTCCACAACTTTAAAACCAAGAATCTGTTGGATGCACTTCCTAGAAAAGTCCAATCTGGACATGGCCAGGAGAGTGCCATCCTCTTTTGCTTTGAATTTAAAACGCACGCTGTGGTGCCTCCTCACGCCGGCACGAGCAGCCGACATGTTGGAGGCACCACCAGCCTGCTGCGGCTAAAACTCAACAATAAATATACAATAAATAAATTAAAACCTGCTTACCTTAAAACAAGATTCCTCGCAGAAACGAGTCGTCACTTAAAAGCCGCTTGTCAATGTACCTCCTGAAGGATGTAGGTCCCGTGTGACAAGCCACACACGAAAGAATAAGAACAGATACTACACTTGATCTTAGCCAAAAGGCCGAGAAGCGATGCCGCAATGACGCCGAGGCGGGGGAGCCACCAAAGGCCACGCCCACCTGGGCCGCGGCGAGAGGGCCTAAGGTCGCCAACAAACAAGCTCACCGAAAACGGATCACAACGGAGTGCACAACACGACACTTTGGAGTGCAACCTGGGATTTTGGATCATCATCGTTCAAAAGCACGGAATGGCTCGTAACTCCTAAACCGTCCGTCGCAGACCCAAGTGTCTTACATCACCGGAATCCTTGGCTCGGGCCGAACGAGACGCACGCCTCGGATCGGATGGTCGCGCTGGCGAGATTTTCGGGTATTCAGATATTCAACAGCTTGAATATTTGGGATTTTCCGAAAAACCTACTTTTGCACAGTAGTCCTGGGTCGTTTGCCCAATCTGACCCAAAGCGGTGCCGAAAGATTCTCTGGAGTCTGACTGCCGACAGTGACCGGGAAAAAAGTCGGAATTTCGATTCACGTTGGCGACGGGACGCCAAGACGTTGGCGGTGGGCGAGGCGGGCTTTACTTGAATGGCTATAACTCTCCGACGGCAAAGAGACAATTACACCCAAGTGGGTACACCTGTGTACGGGCTCAGCCTGTGGTCACGTGAAAAGGGATGTGGCGACTGGCCACTTGGTGGCGCTGTAAACAGAAAAAAACAACAGCTTGAATACGGCCATAGACGACTGTGTATCACGTGATTTTTCACACGTGCACAAGGTATTCATACCACATGATAGAACTCCTCATTCTGAACAACTTTGGACCACTGCTGTCAATCAAAGCGTTCGTTAAATATTGGAGATTATGTGAAGAATGAAAAAAAAAGAAGAAAAAAAAACAAGCCTCCCAGGTTGTTTTCTATCTCTCAATCAACCACTGCAGTTCGGTTCTCTGGACTTCCAAGGTTTCATCAACCATCAGGAGAAGAAGGAAAAATGATTGGAGCTTTAACAATCTGCTCTTTTAACCAGTGTGTGTGTCCAGGGGAGAGCGCGAACGCAGTCCCCCACTACCATAAATTATGCAGTCGAGATTCCCACATTTGGGGAATTCGCAGGGGTCAGCACAACCGGAGTGCAATGGCCGAGCCTCGCCCTGGGTGAACCACCTCCCTGATCATGGTGTCTCCCCTGCCAGGTAAGTATGAATTCCCGGGCCTCCAGTCAGAGGCACCCTGTCCCTCTTCGCAATCCTCACCAACGGTCGGACAATCGAACACACACCTGATTCAACTCATCAGCTCGTTAGCAAAAGACTCCAAGAGATAAGAGAGACATCAAAAATGTGCAGTGACGGGCTTCTTTTTTTTCTTCTTTTCTTTTTTTCATGCTCCGGAACCGGCTCCATGAGCCAAAGATCGATTTAATACGCAGTCCCCGGATAGTGGACGAATCAGATATGAAACTGATAAGAACAGAGTTTATTTATTTATTTATTTATTTTTGAATTTGTTATTTTCACACCACCGTTACCAGTATTGGATATGATCACCTACGACAGCCATACACAGCAATATACACTACTTCCATGAACATCTGCTGTCACACAAGACTAAAACATTTCTCTCATTGAACACTTTAAAGGGGGTGCACCGTTCCCAGAAGTACTGCAATACCGGGTCGATGCGTGGAGTGGACGGAGCAAGCCCCTATTCCATCTCCCAGTTCCAAAAATCAATTTAATATATGGTGCCCGGGTAGGGCACGTATCAGATATTAAACTGATAAGAACAGATTTTTTTCTTTCGAAAAAAGTTTATTGACACATTTTCATTCTTTACATTTTCTCATTTTTCTTTTAAAAATTACACATGTCTTATAAAACAAAAATGACACAATTAAGGGTTAAAAATCAGTATTGGGTGGTGTGTCGTGTGAAAGTCCATGTGTGTAAAATGTTGGTTTAAAAGAAGGTAAAATGAATGAAAATAAATAGCAATAAATGATGTAAAACAATAAAACATGCCAACTAAAACATCATCTCTTGTACAGGATCGCGGGTGAGTCCCTATCAAGATTGTCCATTCACTCCAGGTCTCCAGAACAGGCTCCGGACCTCCCGCTTCCGGTGCCCAGCGGAGATCCCCTCCCTCCGGCCCGCTGGCCCGCTGTTCCCGTAGCCGGTGTGGTGAGGGTGCATCTACGGGCGGCCAGGTACGGTGGTGGCCGGGACCTTTCCATGCGACCCCAGCCCCCCCATCCGAATGACGACGTCCGGCGCCTCCTGCAGCGTTGATCTTATAAGTTGCTCGCACGCGTGGAGGGGCACCGTAACGCGTTTCCCCACCAGCAGGTTTCTGGTGGTCCAGATGGCATCCTTGATATGGTTGAGGGTGAGCCAGAGCGAGGTAAATTGTTTTGATGTGAGGTCCTTCAAGCCCTGACCCACCCCCAGGATGGCGAGCTTGTATTCCATCTGGACACTACCCGCTGGCAGGCACGGGAAAACCAGGGGGCTGGTCCTGGCCCACAGGTCCCGCGCAGCACCGCACTCCCAGAGCAGATGGTAGACGGTCTCCGGGGAACCACATCCGGACCGTGGGCAGATGGAGTTTTTGGCCATGCCTCTGGAGTGCATGACCGCTGACCGGGAGGATCTCATGAGCCACCATCCACGATAAGTCCTTATGCCTGTTCTGGAGAGCTGGGTGGGCTGCGTTCCTCCAAACATCTTTGGCCTCACCTAGTGTGAGGCCTGGAACCGGACTCACCGATTCCCGATCCTGCACAAGAGAGATAAGAGACTTGTGGTTAGTTAAAATGGTGGCATCATTGGTCTCTAAAAGGTACTTTTTTAAAAATTTCTTTATAAAACTGTATTCTTTAGGCAAGTTAAAAGACACTGGACATTTAAGATCAATGGGTAAAATTTTCAAAGTTCTTAGGTAAGACCCCATCCAGAATCGGGTCATGGCTGCTGTCTTGTGTTCTCTGGATGGGGTCAGGGCGTATTGGATGTGGAGGGCGGCAAAGCGGCTGCCTAAAAACAGGTGGGGGTCTGGGAGGCCTTTCCCGCCATTCTCTTTTTTCTTTTTGACGACCTCCCTCTTTAGTCGTTCCCACTTGGACCCCCACAGGAAATAAAATACCGCCCTCTCCAGGTTGGCCAGGAATCGTCTTGGGGGACTAAAAACAGAACAGACAAGTAAAATCAGTGGTAAAATCACGGATTTAAAAATTAAAATCTTGCCTTCTAACGTCAATTGTCTTAGTCCCCAAAACCCCAGTCTTTGCCTGACTTTCCCTAACATGTCAGTCCAGTTTCCCTGTCCTCCACCCTCTTTGTCAAATTTGACTCCTAAAATTTTCATGTTATTGTCTTTAAAATTCAAATCAAGTCCACCTGTGTCCACGTCACCCCACGGCCCGAAGAGCTGGGCCTCGGACTTGCTCCTATGGAGCTTGGCGCCCGAGGCCCGACCGTACCAGTCAGTCAAGTCCATTGCTCTTCGTACTGATACAAGGTCAGTCGCTAAAAGGGTCACGTCATCCATATATAAAACACAGGTCGCCGTCAGTCCACCAGTTCCTGGGATGTCTAGTCCTTTAATCCATTTATCCCTTCTCAAGATTTGTGCCAGTGGCTCAATACAAGCCACATACAGAAGGGGAGATAAAGGACACCCCTGTCGGACGCCGCTGTAGAGTTTTACAGCTTTGGATAAATGCCCATTAACCAAAATACTGCTAGACAGATCGTTGTACAGCAATCCCACCCAGGCTATAAACCTCCCAGGAAACCCCATTTTTCCCAGTACCTGAAGCAGGTACTGGTGCGAGACGCGGTCAAAGGCTTTTTCAAAATCTAAATTTAGGACTACTAGCCGAATGTTTCTGTCTCTCGCATAACAGATGGCGTCTCTGATCAGTACCAGGCTGTCCGTGATCTTCCTGCCGGGCACAGCACATGCTTGATCCAGGTGGATTACGTCCTCTAAAACAGTCGACATACGTGTAGCTAAAATCTTACTAAAAAGTTTGCAATCATAATTTAAAAGGGTGATTGGTCGCCAGTTTCTCAAGTCAGTCTTGTCTCCTTTTTTGTGTAGTAAAGTGACTATCCCTACTCTAAAGCTGTCCGGAAGTCTGTCAAGAGTCTCAAATTCTTTAAAAACTGTCAATAAGTCGTGTGCTAAAATGTCCCAGAAAGTCAGATAAAACTCAAAGGGGAGTCCATCCATACCTGGGGACTTCCCCTTTTTAAAACCTTTTAAAGCTTTGTGCATTTCTAAAAGAGTAAAATCTTGGGATAAAAGCACATCTGGACTCTTTACCTTTTTATCTAAAAATCCTAAAACTTCCTCTAAGATGCCATTGTGTACCTCTTTAGTGCTGTATAAATTATTGTAAAAACTTTCAATTTCCCCTAAAATCAGATCTGTTGTATTTACCTCCCCACCTGTAAAAGTTTTTAAAGTATTGATTGACCCTCCCCGTGTTATTGTCTTTTTAAAAAAATATCTAGTACACTTTTCCCCTTCTTCTATTTCTCTCTCCTTACATCTTAAAATGACACCTTTACTCTTAGTTTCGGACAAATCTGACATTTCTTTCTTTACTTCTTTTATTTCTTCTGTAAAATCCAATCCACTGTTTAAAAGGTTAAAATATCTCTGCAGTCTTTTTTGCAGCCCCATCATGCGTCTTTTTTCTTTGTTCTTTTTATCTTTTCCAATTTGTTTAAAAAACCGTCCTGTCTTTTGTTTCACCATCTCCCACCACTGTGCACGTGAGTCGTAAAAGTCCTGGAGGGTCTGCCATTGGCTGAACTGCTCCCTATACTCTTTGACCACTTCCTCATCCTCCAATAGGGAGCAGTTCAGCTTCCACAGCCCTCCCCCTACAGTCACACCTGTGGGTAGTGAAAGAGTGCAGGACAGCATCATGTGATCAGAGAAGAAGAGGGGGGTCAATGTAGCATCGGTCGGCGGGCAGTCCCTTGTAAAAACATAGTCAATTCGAGAGGCTCTGGCACCGTCACCACTGAACCAGGTGAAGCCCTCCTCTCTTTGATGCATTGTTTTAAAGCAGTCAACTAACTTAAAATCTTTGACTATATTTTGCAATAAAACCGATGTCTTGTCGACCTTAAAATCCTCTCCTACCCTCTTTCTGTCCTTTCTTGATAAAACACAATTAAAATCCCCTGCTACCACTAGGGGAGCCCTACCTAGCATGTGGGGCTGCAGGTCTTCTAAAAGCTCATACCTGTTGTTTTTTCCTGTAAAACCATACACATTTAAAATGTTAAAATCCTTACCTAAAAAAGTCAGATTAGCTAAAATTGCCCGCCCATCCCTCACCACAGTGCTGCCCTTCACCAAAACATTGGGATTTTTAATTAAAATAGCAACACCGTCATTTTTGTTAAAATTGGACCCACACCAGATGGAAGGTCCTGGGGTCCAAATCTCCTCCCACTTCCTGTAATTTGTTAAAAAAGGCAGACCACATTCTTGCAATAAAAACACATCTGACTTAAAAGATTTTAAAAGGGATAACACGCTCTGTGCTCGTATATTACTCTTCACACTTCTCACATTGATTGTGGAGATAGTGAGAGCCATGAGCAGTATGGTTAAAAAGGTGTGAGACATTTAAAAGAAAACCATGGGACTACAGAGATATAATTAAAATCATGTTACATCTTGTTGCACTTGCCTTTCCTTTTGCCCAGAGAACCTGGGATCAAGGGGGAAAGTGCTTGACGCCTCAGGGCTCGCAGAGAGGACCTCTTGCGACTCCTTTGGCGACGATGTTCTTAGCTTGAAATGCAGAAAAGAGACTTCATTTGGAGATTCTGCGGGCCAGATACGGTCTAGATCTTCCATGGGGGAACTATCTAGCCGATGCGCTACCCGCAGCTTTTTCTCCTCTGTTTGAACCCGAGGAGATCTCGCAGTTCTTTTCTGCACTTGAGCATTAGGGAGCGAACAGTCTGTTTCACTCCCACTAGTGGACACACTAACCTCAGACACGGTTACTAGGGAGGAAGCCATTTCCTCCTCTACATCCTCCATACTGTCATCTTTTTCATTTTGAGGATTGGCTTCCTCCCCCTCACCAACTGCCAGAATTGACTCCGCCCCTGTGGCCGCCCCACTTCCTCCTTCCTGTCCAATCCCTGAGGCTGGCTGGGGGTTTGAATTTCCCGCCAAAACCTCAGGGCCCGCCTCCTCAATTGTTTGTTCTTTGGGTGGGGCGGCCATTTTGTTGCTTTTTAACTTGTTGGCAAAACTTTTAGGGCAGTCTCTGTAGAGATGGGATGATTCTCCACAGAGGTTGCACTTTCTGCCATTTTGGCACTCTTCAAAAATGTGCCCAATTTCTCTGCACTTCCTACACACTACTTCTTGGCATGCCTCGGCGAGATGTCCAAGTTGACCACACTTGCGGCATAGCTTGGGCATCCCTTGGTAATGGATGTAGCCTCTACTCTCTCCCAACACAATCATTGAAGGTATTTGACTCAGGCCATGGTAGCTGTTGGGATCTGCCCATTGTTTTATGGGCACTCTCCACGCACAGCTCCAGATACCGTCTTCATCTAAAACCTTGACTGGTTGTCCACGAATAGAGCAATATCTTGCCAACCATACAGCAATGTCATCTCCACTTACTGTTTCATTAAACATCCTGACAATCACAGCCTTCAGTGAATTATCAGTCAGTTTTTCCACAGTGAACATGGAGAAATTGGCTTTACACATTTCAAACCGAGTCCAAAAAGTACTTAGCAAGGAAGCCGAAGCAAAGCTTACATCAAAACCATGATTCAGGGGCAGAGTCAACAGGCAGTTTATGTCCACAACTTTAAAACCAAGAATCTGTTGGATGCACTTCCTAGAAAAGTCCAATCTGGACATGGCCAGGAGAGTGCCATCCTCTTTTGCTTTGAATTTAAAACGCACGCTGTGGGGCCTCCTCACGCCGGCACGAGCAGCCGACATGTTGGAGGCACCACCAGCCTGCTGCGGCTAAAACTCAACAATAAATATACAATAAATAAATTAAAACCTGCTTACCTTAAAACAAGATTCCTCGCAGAAACGAGTCGTCACTTAAAAGCCGCTTGTCAATGTACCTCCTGAAGGATGTAGGTCCCGTGTGACAAGCCACACACGAAAGAATAAGAACAGATACTACACTTGATCTTAGCCAAAAGGCCGAGAAGCGATGCCGCAATGACGCCGAGGCGGGGGAGCCACCAAAGGCCACGCCCACCTGGGCCGCGGCGAGAGGGCCTAAGGTCGCCAACAAACAAGCTCACCGAAAACGGATCACAACGGAGTGCACAACACGACACTTTGGAGTGCAACCTGGGATTTTGGATCATCATCGTTCAAAAGCACGGAATGGCTCGTAACTCCTAAACCGTCCGTCGCAGACCCAAGTGTCTTACATCACCGGAATCCTTGGCTCGGGCCGAACGAGACGCACGCCTCGGATCGGATGGTCGCGCTGGCGAGATTTTCGGGTATTCAGATATTCAACAGCTTGAATATTTGGGATTTTCCGAAAAACCTACTTTTGCACAGTAGTCCTGGGTCGTTTGCCCAATCTGACCCAAAGCGGTGCCGAAAGATTCTCTGGAGTCTGACTGCCGACAGTGACCGGGAAAAAAGTCGGAATTTCGATTCACGTTGGCGACGGGACGCCAAGACGTTGGCGGTGGGCGAGGCGGGCTTTACTTGAATGGCTATAACTCTCCGACGGCAAAGAGACAATTACACCCAAGTGGGTACACCTGTGTACGGGCTCAGCCTGTGGTCACGTGAAAAGGGATGTGGCGACTGGCCACTTGGTGGCGCTGTAAACAGAAAAAAACAACAGCTTGAATACGGCCATAGACGACTGTGTATCACGTGATTTTTCACACGTGCACAAGGTATTCATACCACATGATAGAACTCCTCATTCTGAACAACTTTGGACCACTGCTGTCAATCAAAGCGTTCGTTAAATATTGGAGATTATGTGAAGAATGAAAAAAAAAGAAGAAAAAAAAACAAGCCTCCCAGGTTGTTTTCTATCTCTCAATCAACCACTGCAGTTCGGTTCTCTGGACTTCCAAGGTTTCATCAACCATCAGGAGAAGAAGGAAAAATGATTGGAGCTTTAACAATCTGCTCTTTTAACCAGTGTGTGTGTCCAGGGGAGAGCGCGAACGCAGTCCCCCACTACCATAAATTATGCAGTCGAGATTCCCACATTTGGGGAATTCGCAGGGGTCAGCACAACCGGAGTGCAATGGCCGAGCCTCGCCCTGGGTGAACCACCTCCCTGATCATGGTGTCTCCCCTGCCAGGTAAGTATGAATTCCCGGGCCTCCAGTCAGAGGCACCCTGTCCCTCTTCGCAATCCTCACCAACGGTCGGACAATCGAACACACACCTGATTCAACTCATCAGCTCGTTAGCAAAAGACTCCAAGAGATAAGAGAGACATCAAAAATGTGCAGTGACGGGCTTCTTTTTTTTCTTCTTTTCTTTTTTTCATGCTCCGGAACCGGCTCCATGAGCCAAAGATCGATTTAATACGCAGTCCCCGGATAGTGGACGAATCAGATATGAAACTGATAAGAACAGAGTTTATTTATTTATTTATTTATTTTTGAATTTGTTATTTTCACACCACCGTTACCAGTATTGGATATGATCACCTACGACAGCCATACACAGCAATATACACTACTTCCATGAACATCTGCTGTCACACAAGACTAAAACATTTCTCTCATTGAACACTTTAAAGGGGGTGCACCGTTCCCAGAAGTACTGCAATACCGGGTCGATGCGTGGAGTGGACGGAGCAAGCCCCTATTCCATCTCCCAGTTCCAAAAATCAATTTAATATATGGTGCCCGGGTAGGGCACGTATCAGATATTAAACTGATAAGAACAGATACTACACTTGATCTTAGCCAAAAGGCCGAGAAGCGATGCCGCAATGACGCCGAGGCGGGGGAGCCGCCAAAGGCCACGCCCACCTGGGCCGCGGCGAGAGGGCCTAAGGTCGCCAACAAACAAGCTCACCGAAAACGGATCACAACGGAGTGCACAACACGACACTTTGGAGTGCAACCTGGGATTTTGGATCATCATCGTTCAAAAGCACGGAATGGCTCGTAACTCCTAAACCGTCCGTCGCAGACCCAAGTGTCTTACATCACCGGAATCCTTGGCTCGGGCCGAACGAGACGCACGCCTCGGATCGGATGGTCGCGCTGGCGAGATTTTCGGGTATTCAGATATTCAACAGCTTGAATATTTGGGATTTTCCGAAAAACCTACTTTTGCACAGTAGTCCTGGGTCGTTTGCCCAATCTGACCCAAAGCGGTGCCGAAAGATTCTCTGGAGTCTGACTGCCGACAGTGACCGGGAAAAAAGTCGGAATTTCGATTCACGTTGGCGACGGGACGCCAAGACGTTGGCGGTGGGCGAGGCGGGCTTTACTTGAATGGCTATAACTCTCCGACGGCAAAGAGACAATTACACCCAAGTGGGTACACCTGTGTACGGGCTCAGCCTGTGGTCACGTGAAAAGGGATGTGGCGACTGGCCACTTGGTGGCGCTGTAAACAGAAAAAAACAACAGCTTGAATACGGCCATAGACGACTGTGTATCACGTGATTTTTCACACGTGCACAAGGTATTCATACCACATGATAGAACTCCTCATTCTGAACAACTTTGGACCACTGCTGTCAATCAAAGCGTTCGTTAAATATTGGAGATTATGTGAAGAATGAAAAAAAAAGAAGAAAAAAAACAAGCCTCCCAGGTTGTTTTCTATCTCTCAATCAACCACTGCAGTTCGGTTCTCTGGACTTCCAAGGTTTCATCAACCATCAGGAGAAGAAGGAAAAATGATTGGAGCTTTAACAATCTGCTCTTTTAATCAGTGTGTGTGTCCAGGGGAGAGCGCGAACGCAGTCCCCCACTACCATAAATTATGCAGTCGAGATTCCCACATTTGGGGAATTCGCAGGGGTCAGCACAACCGGAGTGCAATGGCCGAGCCTCGCCCTGGGTGAACCACCTCCCTGATCATGGTGTCTCCCCTGCCAGGTAAGTATGAATTCCCGGGCCTCCAGTCAGAGGCACCCTGTCCCTCTTCGCAATCCTCACCAACGGTCGGACAATCGAACACACACCTGATTCAACTCATCAGCTCGTTAGCAAAAGACTCCAAGAGATAAGAGAGACATCAAAAATGTGCAGTGACGGGCTTCTTTTTTTTCTTCTTTTCTTTTTTTCATGCTCCGGAACCGGCTCCATGAGCCAAAGATCGATTTAATACGCAGTCCCCGGATAGTGGACGAATCAGATATGAAACTGATAAGAACAGAGTTTATTTATTTATTTATTTATTTTTGAATTTGTTATTTTCACACCACCGTTACCAGTATTGGATATGATCACCTACGACAGCCATACACAGCAATATACACTACTTCCATGAACATCTGCTGTCACACAAGACTAAAACATTTCTCTCATTGAACACTTTAAAGGGGGTGCACCGTTCCCAGAAGTACTGCAATACCGGGTCGATGCGTGGAGTGGACGGAGCAAGCCCCTATTCCATCTCCCAGTTCCAAAAATCAATTTAATATATGGTGCCCGGGTAGGGCACGTATCAGATATTAAACTGATAAGAACAGATACTACACTTGATCTTAGCCAAAAGGCCGAGAAGCGATGCCGCAATGACGCCGAGGCGGGGGAGCCGCCAAAGGCCACGCCCACCTGGGCCGCGGCGAGAGGGCCTAAGGTCGCCAACAAACAAGCTCACCGAAAACGGATCACAACGGAGTGCACAACACGACACTTTGGAGTGCAACCTGGGATTTTGGATCATCATCGTTCAAAAGCACGGAATGGCTCGTAACTCCTAAACCGTCCGTCGCAGACCCAAGTGTCTTACATCACCGGAATCCTTGGCTCGGGCCGAACGAGACGCACGCCTCGGATCGGATGGTCGCGCTGGCGAGATTTTCGGGTATTCAGATATTCAACAGCTTGAATATTTGGGATTTTCCGAAAAACCTACTTTTGCACAGTAGTCCTGGGTCGTTTGCCCAATCTGACCCAAAGCGGTGCCGAAAGATTCTCTGGAGTCTGACTGCCGACAGTGACCGGGAAAAAAGTCGGAATTTCGATTCACGTTGGCGACGGGACGCCAAGACGTTGGCGGTGGGCGAGGCGGGCTTTACTTGAATGGCTATAACTCTCCGACGGCAAAGAGACAATTACACCCAAGTGGGTACACCTGTGTACGGGCTCAGCCTGTGGTCACGTGAAAAGGGATGTGGCGACTGGCCACTTGGTGGCGCTGTAAACAGAAAAAAACAACAGCTTGAATACGGCCATAGACGACTGTGTATCACGTGATTTTTCACACGTGCACAAGGTATTCATACCACATGATAGAACTCCTCATTCTGAACAACTTTGGACCACTGCTGTCAATCAAAGCGTTCGTTAAATATTGGAGATTATGTGAAGAATGAAAAAAAAAGAAGAAAAAAAACAAGCCTCCCAGGTTGTTTTCTATCTCTCAATCAACCACTGCAGTTCGGTTCTCTGGACTTCCAAGGTTTCATCAACCATCAGGAGAAGAAGGAAAAATGATTGGAGCTTTAACAATCTGCTCTTTTAATCAGTGTGTGTGTCCAGGGGAGAGCGCGAACGCAGTCCCCCACTACCATAAATTATGCAGTCGAGATTCCCACATTTGGGGAATTCGCAGGGGTCAGCACAACCGGAGTGCAATGGCCGAGCCTCGCCCTGGGTGAACCACCTCCCTGATCATGGTGTCTCCCCTGCCAGGTAAGTATGAATTCCCGGGCCTCCAGTCAGAGGCACCCTGTCCCTCTTCGCAATCCTCACCAACGGTCGGACAATCGAACACACACCTGATTCAACTCATCAGCTCGTTAGCAAAAGACTCCAAGAGATAAGAGAGACATCAAAAATGTGCAGTGACGGGCTTCTTTTTTTTCTTCTTTTCTTTTTTTCATGCTCCGGAACCGGCTCCATGAGCCAAAGATCGATTTAATACGCAGTCCCCGGATAGTGGACGAATCAGATATGAAACTGATAAGAACAGAGTTTATTTATTTATTTATTTATTTTTGAATTTGTTATTTTCACACCACCGTTACCAGTATTGGATATGATCACCTACGACAGCCATACACAGCAATATACACTACTTCCATGAACATCTGCTGTCACACAAGACTAAAACATTTCTCTCATTGAACACTTTAAAGGGGGTGCACCGTTCCCAGAAGTACTGCAATACCGGGTCGATGCGTGGAGTGGACGGAGCAAGCCCCTATTCCATCTCCCAGTTCCAAAAATCAATTTAATATATGGTGCCCGGGTAGGGCACGTATCAGATATTAAACTGATAAGAACAGATACTACACTTGATCTTAGCCAAAAGGCCGAGAAGCGATGCCGCAATGACGCCGAGGCGGGGGAGCCGCCAAAGGCCACGCCCACCTGGGCCGCGGCGAGAGGGCCTAAGGTCGCCAACAAATAAGCTCACCGAAAACGGATCACAACGGAGTGCACAACACGACACTTTGGAGTGCAACCTGGGATTTTGGATCATCATCGTTCAAAAGCACGGAATGGCTCGTAACTCCTAAACCGTCCATCGCAGACCCAAGTGTCTTACATCACCGGAATCCTTGGCTCGGGCCGAACGAGACGCACGCCTCGGATCGGATGGTCGCGCTGGCGAGATTTTCGGGTATTTGGGATTTTCCGAAAAACCTACTTTTGCACAGTAGTCCTGGGTCGTTTGCCCAATCTGACCCAAAGCGGTGTCGAAAGATTCTCTGGAGTCTGACTGCCGACAGTGACCGGGAAAAAAGTCGGAATTTCGATTCACGTTGGCGACGGGACGCCAAGACGTTGGCGGTGGGCGAGGCGGGCTTTACTTGAATGGCTATAACTCTCCGACGGCAAAGAGACAATTACACCCAAGTGGGTACACCTGTGTACGGGCTCAGCCTGTGGTCACGTGAAAAGGGATGTGGCGACTGGCCACTTGGTGGCGCTGTAAACAGAAAATAACAACAGCTTGAAAAGAACAACAGCAAGATGACTGTGTATCACGTGATTTTTCACACGTGCACAAGGTAAGGTATTCATACCACATGATAGAACTCCTCATTCTGAACAACTTTGGACCACTGCTGTCAATCAAAGCGTTCGTTAAATATTGGAGATTATGTGAAGAATGAAAAAAAAAGAAGAAAAAAAAACAAGCCTCCCAGGTTGTTTTCTATCTCTCTATCAACCACTGCAGTTCGGTTCTCTGGACTTCCAAGGTTTCATCAACCATCAGGAGAAGAAGGAAAAATGATTGGAGCTTTAACAATCTGCTCTTTTAATCAGTGTGTGTGTCCAGGGGAGAGCGCGAACGCAGTCCCCCACTACCATAAATTATGCAGTCGAGATTCCCACATTTGGGGAATTCGCAGGGGTCAGCACAACCGGAGTGCAATGGCCGAGCCTCGCCCCGGGGTGAACCACCTCCCTGATCATGGTGTCTCCCCTGCCAGGTAAGTATGAATTCCCGGGCCTCCAGTCAGAGGCACCCTGTCCCTCTTCGCAATCCTCACCAACGGTCGGACAATCGAACACACACCTGATTCAACTCATCAGCTCGTTAGCAAAAGACTCCAAGAGATAAGAGAGACATCAAAAATGTGCAGTGACGGGCTTCTTTTTTTTCTTCTTTTCTTTTTTTCATGCTCCATGAGCCAAAGATCGATTTAATACGCAGTCCACGGATAGTGGACGAATCAGATATGAAACTGATAAGAACAGAGTTTATTTATTTATTTATTTATTTTTGAATTTGTTATTTTCACACCACCGTTACCAGTATTGGATATGATCACCTACGACAGCCATACACAGCAATATACACTACTTCCATGAACATCTGCTGTCACACAAGACTAAAACATTTCTCTCATTGAACACTTTAAAGGGGGTGCACCGTTCCCAGAAGTACTGCAATACCGGGTCGATGCGTGGAGTGGACGGAGCAAGCCCCTATTCCATCTCCCAGTTCCAAAAATCAATTTAATATATGGTGCCCGGGTAGGGCACGTATCAGATATTAAACTGATAAGAACAGATTTTTTCTTTTGACATATTTTTATTGTAACAATTCTTTCATTTATACCATACATCTTTTTTGTAAACCACGTTTTTACAGAATGTTTACATAATTATTTGTTTTGTTTAAAGATAAATAAGATAAATAAACAGTTTCTGTTGTCCATGTATATAATTTAAATTAAAAGCATTCTGGTAAAACACATGGAGAAATTAATAAAAATGGTAATACATGAAATAAATATCTTGATAAAACAATTAAAACAAACTTAAAAACTCTCTCTTCCATTGTACAAGAACGGGTATGTCCTTATAAACCTTTTGAACCATCAACTCAGTTCCTCAAAACCAGTCCCAAAGACCTGGCCTTTCTGGGCCCAGAGGAGATCCTCTTAAACCGAGGCACCGCTGCTCCGCCGAAGATGTTGTGGGGGGCATCTACGGGCAGTCAAGGCTCGTGGCTGTGGGGACCTTCCCCTGTGAGGCTCTGGCCCCCACGTCCGAATGGCGACATGCGGTGTAGTCCTGCAGCCTTGATTTTGCCAGCTGGATGGTGGCGTGGAGGGACACCTGCATGCGCTTCCCTACCAGCAGGTTTCTGGAGGTCCAAATGGCGTCTTTAATGCAACAAATGGTGAGCCAGAGCGCGGTCTGTGTTTGTGCTGGCATTTGCTGGCTCACCTCACCTCTGACCATTGGGTAGTTTGGGACCCCCCCTGCTGGCAGGTACGGGAATTGCTGGGGGCCAGCTGTTGCCCACAGGTCCCTCACAGCGCTGCACTCCCAGAGCGCGTGCCTCACGGTCTCGGGCGCGCCACACCCGGGCCGCGGGCAGATGGGGTTCCTCGACATGCCTCGGGAGTGCATCACGGCCCTGACCGGGAGGATCTCATGGGCAACCATCCACGCCAGGTCCCGGTGTCGGTTCTGGAGAGCTGAGTGGGACACATTGCGCCAAACCTTTTGGGCTTCACTTAAGGTGAGCCCGCGCACTGGACACACTTGTTCCCGTTCCTGCACAAGGGAGAGGATAGAGCGGTGAATAGTTAAAACAGTCACGTTTTCTTTTTCCAAATTAAAATTCTTTAAAAACTTTTTTATGTGAGCGTATGCAGGGGGTTGGTCAAATGCAAGTGGTGTTGTCAAGTCTGTTGGTAAAATTTTGATGGATCTTAAAAAGGACCCCACCCAGAACCGGGCCATGGCTGCTGTTTTGTCTTGTCTGGATGGGGCCAGGGCATACTTTATGTGTAATGCAGTGTATTGGGCTCCTAAAAACAAATAAGGGTCTGGGACGCCTTTTCCTCCGTTTTTTGGTGCTTTCTTCATGGTTACTCTTTTTAGCCTCTCCCATTTGGATCCCCACAAAAAATAAAACATGGACCGGTCCAGGGATAAAAGAAAGAATCTAGGGGGAAAGAAAACAGAACATAGCAATAAAAACAATGGTAAAATCACAGCTTTTAGAATTAAAACCTTTCCTTCAAAAGTCAGCTGTCTCAGTCCCCAGAACCCCAATTTTTTCCTCACTTTTCCAGTCACATCATGCCAGTTTCCACTCCCTCCCCCGTCTCTGTCAAATTTGATGCCCAGTATTTTTATGTCTGTCTTTTTAAAAGTGATGTCCAGTCCAACAGTCTTGCTTGGTTCCCATGGGCCATAGAACTGCACCTGGGTCTTGTCTCTGTTCAGTCTAGCTCCAGACGCTTTCCCAAACCAGTCTGTCAAGTCCATTGTCCTCTGTATTGATGAAACGTCAGTGCATAAAAGATTGATATCGTCCATATATAAAACAGTCTTTGCAGTCAGTCCTCCAGTCCCGGGTATGGTCAGTCCCGTTATCCACTTGTCCCTTCTCAAGATCTGCGCTAGGGGTTCGATGCAAGCCACATACAGGAGAGGAGATAACGGACAGCCCTGACGGACACCACTGCGTACATCTATCGCTTTTGAAAGATTCCCATTAACTAGGATTCTGCTGGTTATATCCCTGTACAGCAATCCCACCCAAGCTAAGAATCTCCCAGGAAAGCCCATTTTCCCCAATACTTGAAACAAGTAATGGTGCGAGACTCTGTCAAATGCTTTTTCGAAATCTAGATTTAACACTATCAGCCGAATGTTTCTGTCTCTCGCATAACAGATGGTATCTCTTATCAGTACGAGGCTGTCTGTGATCTTCCTCCCAGGGACGGCGCAGGCTTGATCCGGGTGGATCAATTCTGCTAAAACTGTTGACATTCGTATTGTTAAAAGTTTGCTAAAAAGTTTACAGTCAAAGTTTAAAAGGGTTATAGGACGCCAGTTTTTTAGATCCGTCTTGTCATCTTTTTTGTGTAATAGTGTCATTATACCCATTCTAAAACTGTCTGGAAATCGGTCGAGGTTATCAAGGTCATTAAAAACAGCCAGTAGGTCTAGTCTTAAAATGTCCCAAAAGGTCAGATAAAATTCTAGGGGAAGTCCGTCGGCTCCGGGGGACTTCCCCCTTTTACATTTTTTTATACTTTTGTCCATCTCAGGGAGATTAAAATCATTTGTCAAACCTGCACTATCTTTTACAGTATTCTCTATAAAGGTTAGAGTTTCATTTAAAATCACATCATCACTTGCCTTTTCCCCATAGAGTTCCTCATAAAAACTTTCTACTACTGTTAAAATACCATTTGTGTCTGTCACCATTTCTCTTTCTTTATTTCTTAATTTCACCATGGCTCCACCTCTATTGAGTATTTTCTTAAAAAAGTATCTTGTGCATTTCTCTCCCTGCTCTATTTCCTTTTCTTTACTTCTAAAAATAATTCCTCTACTTTTAACTTCTGCCAGTTCAGACATTTCTTTTTTAACTTCTTTTATTTCATCATTAAAATCAAACCCCTGATTAAAAAGATGAAAATAGCGTTGTAACCTCTTTTGCAGTCCCACCATTTGTCTCTTTTCCTTACATGTTTTCTTTTTCCCTGCCCATCTAAAAAAAGTCTTGGTCTTTCCCTTCACCATCTCCCACCACTGTGCTCTTGAGTCAAATAAGTCTTGTAGGGTCTGCCAATTGCTATACTGCTCCCTGTATTCTTTTACTATTTCTGGGTCTTCCAACAGGGAGCGGTTTAGCTTCCACAGACCTCTACCTGTTGTCACACCGGGGGGAAGTGATAGGGTGCAAGAAAGCATAGTGTGATCTGAAAAGAAAAGAGGGGTTAATCTGGCATCCATTAATGACCAGTCTCTGGTAAAAATGTAATCAATGCGGGAGGCTCTGGTACCATCACCACTAAACCAGGTGTGGCCCACATTGTTGGGATGCATGGATTTAAAAGCGTCAGTCAGTCTAAAATCTTTTATTATGTTTTGCAATAAAACTGTAGTCTTGTCCTCTTTAAAATCCTCTGATGCCCCTTTCCTATCTTTCCTCTGTAAAACACAATTAAAATCTCCTGCAAAAATTAAAGGATTCTTGCCTAGTAAGTGGGACTGCAGATCTATTAAAAGGCTGTATCTGTCATTCTTTTCTGTGTTCCCATAAAAGTTTAGTACATTAAAATCCCTCCCTAAAAAAGTCAAATTGGCTAAAAGTGCCCGTCCATCTCTTAATATTGTGCTCCCCTTCACCAATATTTGTGTGTTTTTTATCAGGATGGCCACTCCGTCTGCTTTGTTTTGGTTTGAACCACTCCATAAGGAGGGTCCTTGCTGCCATTTATCTTCCCACTTCTTATAGTCTTTTAAAAAGGGTAAGGCACATTCCTGTAATAAAAACACATCAGAAGGCTGTGTACTTAAGAAATTTAAAACCATTTGTGCTCTCGTTTGTGACTTCACACTTCTCACGTTTACAGTTGAGATGGTGATGTTTGTGAGCATTAAAATGAGTATAAAAAAAGACAGATACAACATTTTAAAAGTTTTAAAAGTTTAAAAACAAACTATCCATTAAAAAACAAGTTTTCTTGTAAAACAAACTCTTCCTGCATTCCCACCAGAGGGGAGGCAGGGGGGTGAGTTTGTTTTCCTTCTGAGTCACAGGGTGAGCTCCTGGGTGTGGATGATTTCAGCTCAATCGCTAAGAAAGAAATCTCATTTGCTGTATGACTTGGAAATAATCTATTCAGATCGTCTGACGAGGAAGAGTCAGAGAATCTTCCCATTTTATCTTTCTCTATTTCTTTCAAGAGGGGGGAGTGTGCCACTCTCTTTTTCTTACTTGATTGAGCACAGGGGAGTTGATCGCTTAATTGACTTTTTGTTTGTACCTTGTCTGTGTCCTCCCCAGCATTTTCACTTACTTCTGTGTTGTCTTCACCTGTCTCTTCCATTTGATCTTCCTCACCCTGTTGTACTTCACTCCTTTGCTCCACCCCTTCGTTACCTCTGTCACCTGTTCCCTCTCCACCAATCACCAGATTTGGCGGGAAAATTGAATCTTTTGGCTCCGCCCCCTTGTTATCCTTTTGTCTGCTTTCCTCAACCGCCATTTTGTTTGCTTTAACTTTGTTAGCAAAAGACTTAGGGCAATCTCTGTAGAGGTGAGCGGAGTCTCCACAGAGATTGCAACTTCTGCCATTGGGGCACTCTTCAAAAGTGTGCCCAATTTCTCTGCATTTTTTACAAAACACCTTTTGACAAGCCTCTACCAGGTGCCCGAACTCTCCACACTTGCGGCACAGCTTGGGCATTCCCTGGTAGTGGATGTAGCCTCTGTTTTCACCAAGAACTATCATTGATGGCAGATGTCTTAGGCCCTGATAGCCCTGGGGATCTTCCCACTGTTTGATCGGGATTCTCCAGGAGCAGTTCCAAATACCATCCTCATCCACCACCTTCATAGCCTGGCTCTTTACAGTGCAAAATCTACCCAGCCATACACAAATGTCTTCTCCAGTCACAGTCTCATTGAACATCCTAACAATCACAACCTTGTGTGTGTTGTCAGATAGCTTCTCAACTTTAAACATGGAGAACTGGGTCTTTACCTTCTCAAATCTATGGCAAAATTCTGACAACAGTGCTGCATTTCTAAAACTAACATCAAAGCCTTTATTAAAAGGCAGGGATAAAATACAATTTAAATCTTGAGGTGCGTAATTCAAAGCTTTCTGAACATATTTCCGAGAAAAATCTAAACGGGAAATTTCAATCGGCTTGCCTTCATGTTCTAAAAGGGTAAAACGCACGCTGTGGTGCCTCCGCATGCCGGCACGAGCAGCCGACATGGTGGAGGCACCACAAGCCTGTTAAAACAAGAAGGATTAAAAATATTAATAGAGAGCGGGTTAAAAAGGAGAACAATAAATACTAAACAATAAACAATTAAAAAATACAGCAGAATGTCAAAATAAAAGAGCAATAAGAAGGACTTACTTTAAAATCAAAAGTTCACTCCAGGAGTTGTTCCAACAACGGAATAGAACGCCCGAAATGTCTCTCCACTGGATATAACCCTAAGCCACTAACCGGCAAAAGGCTCGCTCCTATAGAGAGTCGATCCCTGTCTCAACCCTTGAACTTGCCAAAAGGCCGAGAAGCGATGCCGCAATGACGCCGAGGCGGGGGAGCCGCCAAAGGCCACGCCCACCTGGGCCGCGGCGAGAGGGCCTAAGGTCGCCAACAAACAAGCTCACCGAAAACGGATCACAACGGAGTGCACAACACGACACTTTGGAGTGCAACCTGGGATTTTGGATCATCATCGTTCAAAAGCACGGAATGGCTCGTAACTCCTAAACCGTCCGTCGCAGACCCAAGTGTCTTACATCACCGGAATCCTTGGCTCGGGCCGAACGAGACGCACGCCTCGGATCGGATGGTCGCGCTGGCGAGATTTTCGGGTATTTGGGATTTTCCTTTTGCACAGTAGTCCTGGGTCGTTTGCCCAATCTGACCCAAAGCGGTGCCGAAAGATTCTCTGGAGTCTGACTGCCGACAGTGACCGGGAAAAAAGTCGGAATTTCGATTCACGTTGGCGACGGGACGCCAAGACGTTGGCGGTGGGCGAGGCGGGCTTTACTTGAATGGCTATAACTCTCCGACGGCAAAGAGACAATTACACCCAAGTGGGTACACCTGTGTACGGGCTCAGCCTGTGGTCACGTGAAAAGGGATGTGGCGACTGGCCACTTGGTGGCGCTGTAAACAGAAAAAAACAACAGCTTGAATACGGCCATAGACGACTGTGTATCACGTGATTTTTCACACGTGCACAAGGTATTCATACCACATGATAGAACTCCTCATTCTGAACAACTTTGGACCACTGCTGTCAATCAAAGCGTTCGTTAAATATTGGAGATTATGTGAAGAATGAAAAAAAAAGAAGAAAAAAAAACAAGCCTCCCAGGTTGTTTTCTATCTCTCAATCAACCACTGCAGTTCGGTTCTCTGGACTTCCAAGGTTTCATCAACCATCAGGAGAAGAAGGAAAAATGATTGGAGCTTTAACAATCTGCTCTTTTAACCAGTGTGTGTGTCCAGGGGAGAGCGCGAACGCAGTCCCCCACTACCATAAATTATGCAGTCGAGATTCCCACATTTGGGGAATTCGCAGGGGTCAGCACAACCGATTCATCCTGATTCAACTCATCAGCTCGTTAGCAAAAGACTCCAAGAGATAAGAGAGACATCAAAAATGTGCAGTGACGGGCTTCTTTTTTTTCTTCTTTTCTTTTTTTCATGCTCCGGAACCGGCTCCATGAGCCAAAGATCGATTTAATACGCAGTCCCCGGATAGTGGACGAATCAGATATGAAACTGATAAGAACAGAGTTTATTTATTTATTTATTTATTTTTGAATTTGTTATTTTCACACCACCGTTACCAGTATTGGATATGATCACCTACGACAGCCATACACAGCAATATACACTACTTCCATGAACATCTGCTGTCACACAAGACTAAAACATTTCTCTCATTGAACACTTTAAAGGGGGTGCACCGTTCCCAGAAGTACTGCAATACCGGGTCGATGCGTGGAGTGGACGGAGCAAGCCCCTATTCCATCTCCCAGTTCCAAAAATCAATTTAATATATGGTGCCCGGGTAGGGCACGTATCAGATATTAAACTGATAAGAACAGATACTACACTTGATCTTAGCCAAAAGGCCGAGAAGCGATGCCGCAATGACGCCGAGGCGGGGGAGTATTTTTTTTTATTTATTTATTTATTTTTTTATTTTTTTATTCACAATATTTTTCCACTTCACCCCACAAACACATATATTCCTCTTTCTCCATCCTTATTTTCCACATTTTAGTTTCCATTAACACCTTGTATTTCAACTCATACCACAACTGTTTTGATGTTCTACCTTCTTTTTTCTTTTTTACTTGAGCATTTCTTTCTTCCCACAATATCTCTTTACCGATACTTATCATACACCAAATTATTTCCCCTTTTTTACACTGTACCAACCCTTCTCCTCTTATAATTAAATCAGGATTCAAAACACTATCTATTATTACTAACCTTAACAATTGTTGTGTTCTTTTCCAAAAACAATGAGCTAAATAACATTCCCAAAAAACATGTTGCAGAGTCTCGACCCATGGGCAACCTCTTGGACAACATCTAATACGTGTGGATCCTTGATTATACAGTCTTTCTCTCACCGGCAATCTATTCAATGCTGCCAACCAATTCAGATCTTTCCTCTCATTACTTAGATCTTTATGCTGAATACATTCCCACTTAACTTTTTTCTTTCTCAATTCTGCTTTTTGTGTTACTACCATCTCCTCTTTTAAATCTTGATATAATTGTTTATGATTTTTTAGTACCTCTTCCTTTACACACCCAGGATGTGCTCTTAAAAACAAAATTAGCTTTTCATATTGCCAAGGTCTACTCTCAGCCTTTGGTCCTCTATTGTCTAAGGGAACGATTTTCCTTAATGGCAAAGCTGCCCACAATTTTACAAAATACATGGCTTTATGCTGCACATTGTCTATTAGCATCTTACATAAAAAACAAACATACAATACTTCTAACTTTAACGGAATACACACCACCTCTCTACCTCCCTCTTCTATCTCTAGATACATCTGTTCCCTCTTAACAGGTTCGTACTTCCCTCCCCATATAAATGAAAAGACCAACCTGGTCAAAATTAGTTTACTTTTGGTAGGAATTGGAAAGATTAGGGCTAAGTAAATCAAACTAGACAACAGGTCTATCTTAACTACTAACCCCTTCCCCGTAATACTAAGCTTTCTGCACTTCCAAATATTCAATTTCTTTTTCACCCTCTCAATTTTTTCCTCCCAGTTTAATTTAGCCGAATCTTTATGATAAAATGTAACCCCCAAAATTTTAATTCCCGTAGGACACACCGAAAAACCGTGCCTCACCTCTTTCCTTCCTTTCCATTTTCCACAAAACATTAATGATGATTTGGCATGATTTATGGCTGAGCCAGTAGCTGCACAGTACATTCCCAATATTTGTACAATTTTCTCCAGCCCTCTATCTGTAGATATAAATACAGTTGTATCGTCTGCATACTGAGACACTTTTACCCGTTCACCCAAACCTCCTGGAATGTGTACTCCCTCAATGTGTTGCTCATTCCTTATTCTTTCTGCTAAAGGCTCTATAAACAAGACATATAACAATGGAGACAATGGGCATCCCTGCCTCACGCCACCTCTTTGTTCAATCGGCTCACTCAAAAACCCATTTATCTTCACCCTACTATAGACTTTATTATATAGGACCCTAACCCATGAAATAAAGCCTTCCCCAACATTCATTTTCTCTAATACTTTAAATAAAAATTCATGGTTAACCCTATCAAACGCTTTCTCCTGGTCTAAACTCAGTAGGCATAAAGGCAGATCCCTCTCCTCCACCCAGCTAATGATATCTCTTATGAGTAATAAATTAAAAGAACCAGCCCTTCCCTTAACCCCACAAGTTTGATCTGGGTTCACTAATATTGCCATCACCTCTCGTAACCTATTTGTTAAACATTTGCTTAAGATTTTATAATCAGTTGTTAATACAGTTATTGGTCTCCAATTTCTAATATCTTTTTTTTCACCTTTCTTGTGGATTAGATGTATAACCCCAGAGCTCATGGACCCAACTAGCTTACCTGTCTTATACATCTCTCTGTATACCAACACCAAATCTCTTTTTATTATGTCCCAAAAGCACCCATAAAACTCTTTAGGCAACCCATCCCCCCCTGGTGTTTTATTTCCTTTCATGGAAGTAAGGGCTGCTTTAATTTCCTCTTCCTTAATCTCACCTTCTATTCCCTCCCTATGTTCCTCAGATAAAACTCTCTTTATACCTCCCAAAAATTCATCTCCCCTCCTCCCATCTACCTCTCTTTTAGAAAACAGGTCCTTATAAAAGGCACAAACATACTTAAATATGTTTTCTTTCCCTTTAACCTCTCCTTTTTCTGACATAAACCCATCAATTATTTCCCCTTTTTGTTTCTGTTTTATTGTTTGAAAAAAATATTTAGTTACTTTTTCATCTTTTTCCCTTTCTTCTATCTTTGCTAAAAATGCAAACTCCTTTGCCTTTTTAGTATAGTACCTTTTAATTTTCTCCTTTATCTCCGCAATTTCCTCCTCTCTCACCCCTAACCCTCCATTTTGATTAGCCATTATTTTTTGCAATCTATTATTATCCCTCCAAACCTCCTTTCTTTCCTGTCTTCTTTTCTTTTCTGTATATCTTATGCAAAAACCAGCAATTTCTATTTTCAGCACTTCCCACCATTCTAAAAGTGATACATACCCCACTTTAAACTCTTGCCATAATTTATAAAAATCTTTAAATTCCTTTCTAAAGATGTCATCTTCCAGCAGACTAATATTCATTTTCCAATAACCCTTACCCATATTTACCTCATTATTTACTATTGTGACTAACACCATTTCATGATCTGAACACCAACATGGTAAAATCCTCAGCTCTTTTATTTCTATCCCCTGTGTAATAAAAAAATAATCTAGTCTACCTCTATTCCCCCTCGTATTACCCCATGTAAACCCTGAATCGTCTTTATTACCTTTCCTATATGCATCCTGTAAGGAATGCTCTTTTAATTCCTTTTTTAAATAAATCCCTGAAAAGTCGACTTCCCCATTTTTTTCCAAACTATCCAAAGTTACATTAAAATCTCCTCCCATTATTACACATCTATTGGTATCCCACAAATTTGGTAAGTTTTTGAAAAACTCCAAACGTTTGCTTCTAACACAGGGTGCATATACGTTAATAAAACGAAATCTATACTCACCCCATCGTGGATCTAAACATTGTAATCTCCCCGGCACCAGTGAAACATAATTCTCTATCATAAATCTATTATTCCTAAACACAATCCCCAACCCATCCGAATGTACGTTCCCAATACTCCAATATGAGACCCCGGAAGTCCATTCTTTAGTAAAAGTTCTTGTATCTTCTTCACCTTTCAGATGACACTCTTGTAGGAACGCCACCTCAAAGTTCATGGATAGTAAGGAAAAGAACAAAGCGCCCCTCTTTCCAGCATCTCTCAGACCTCTCACATTGAGGGATACAAATTTTAAGTCTGTCATTTATGAAAATCAGCAGGTAATGATTTCTTTTTCTTTCCATTTCCTTTCCCCTTGTCTGTCCCTTCTACGAACCCAGTGGTCCCTATAAAAAGCTCCACATCTTCTCTCGATAGATAACCACCAGACAGCAACCCTGCCTCCACAACCTCCACCTCTTCCTCCAATGTTGACAAAGGAGGCACCAACGGGGATCCAGGCGTCGATGACCCACCCGCAATCTCAAACAAGCCCGCAGACTCCTCATCATCCATTTGATGCTCCAGCACACTAAACGGATTTAATGTCTCTATCTTGTTTTCTTCCTCGTTTCCTTCTAATTTCCTTTTATTTGTCCTAAGAGCAAACTTCCAAGACTCTTCAACTCCTTGCTCTTTCTCATCTTCAGTTCTGTCACCCCAGGAAGTATTGATTTTATGCTGTAAGGTGTCTGGGAT
Source organism: Leuciscus leuciscus (assembly GCF_965113295.1). Classification (NCBI taxonomy): domain Eukaryota; kingdom Metazoa; phylum Chordata; class Actinopteri; order Cypriniformes; family Leuciscidae; genus Leuciscus; species Leuciscus leuciscus. The sequence continues at coordinate 37,755,346 of NC_138742.1, read as the reverse complement.
CACTGTATCATGTAACTCAACACCCTCCTCTTCCATTTTCTCCGACTCCTCAATAGCTGGATTCGTTAGCTCAGCTAGGACAAGGCCTGAAACAGAGTTCCTTGTTGAAACCTCTCTCGCACCCTCCATTATTTCTGTATCTGTGGGTGAACCTATCTGGCTTACTACCTCATTTTGGCCAGTAGCTGCTCCATGGTATGCTTGTATTTCCTTAATAACAATCTCAATGGGCCTAAGGTCACCTCCTTCTTCTCCTCTTACTGCACCGGCATACGTTCTTTTCCGTTTTGGGCATGTCTTGAAGAGATGATCAGTATCCCCACACTCTTTGCACACTTTAGGTTTTGGACACTCCGAAGCAGCATGACCCGGATCCTTACAATTCAGACATCTTATATTGCATTGATATTCCAAGTGTCCAAATTCCTGGCATCTCCTACAATATTGAGGCTGACCAGAATACACTATGTATCCTCTTACCCCTGCAATCTTAAAACTGGCCGGAGGATGATGAAAACCCTGAAAACCAGCTGGGTCCTCGTTGAGTAACACTTGATACTGCCTTTGTCCATTCCACACCCCGAATCTGTCTCTTCTATATCTTGCCGTAGATATTATTCTGACATGATTTTGAAGAAAAGATTCCACCTCTTCATCTTCCATGTTCATGTCAAACATATTGATTGTCAAGATCCGGAAATTGTTTCTTCCCAAAGACTGCATTCTAAAATTATCCAGAGGATGCTCACCTTCTTTTTCTCTGACCTTTCCCAGAAATCCCTGGAACAGATTGCTGTCTTTCATCGTGACATCAAAATACTTATCTTTGCCATTTCTTTGAATTCCAAGAATCCCCGGAGGCTCAATCTTCAACAAATCAATGATGACTTTTTGGATGAATTCCTCCCTTTCTGACATCTCTTCTTCTCTGGATTCTTCCCAGTAGAGTCTCGCCGTGTTCTTTATCCTTCTCTCAAAAACTCCCTCCGCCATCTCTTCACCACTCTTTCACAAACCTTTTAGCCACCAAGAACTGCGGTCATGCCACTTGCACTTGATCTTAGCCAAAAGGCCGAGAAGCGATGCCGCAATGACGCCGAGGCGGGGGAGCCGCCAAAGGCCACGCCCACCATGGCCGCGGCGAGAGGGCCTAAGGTCGCCAACAAACAAGCTCACCGAAAACGGATCACAACGGAGTGCACAACACGACACTTTGGAGTGCAACCTGGGATTTTGGATCATCATCGTTCAAAAGCACGGAATGGCTCGTAACTCCTAAACCGTCCGTCGCAGACCCAAGTGTCTTACATCACCGGAATCCTTGGCTCGGGCCGAACGAGACGCACGCCTCGGATCGGATGGTCGCGCTGGCGAGATTTTCGGGTATTTGGGATTTTCCGAAAAACCTACTTTTGCACAGTAGTCCTGGGTCGTTTGCCCAATCTGACCCAAAGCGGTGCCGAAAGATTCTCTGGAGTCTGACTGCCGACAGTGACCGGGAAAAAAGTCGGAATTTCGATTCACGTTGGCGACGGGACGCCAAGACGTTGGCGGTGGGCGAGGCGGGCTTTACTTGAATGGCTATAACTCTCCGACGGCAAAGAGACAATTACACCCAAGTGGGTACACCTGTGTACGGGCTCAGCCTGTGGTCACGTGAAAAGGGATGTGGCGACTGGCCACTTGGTGGCGCTGTAAACAGAAAAAAACAACAGCTTGAATACGGCCATAGACGACTGTGTATCACGTGATTTTTCACACGTGCACAAGGTATTCATACCACATGATAGAACTCCTCATTCTGAACAACTTTGGACCACTGCTGTCAATCAAAGCGTTCGTTAAATATTGGAGATTATGTGAAGAATGAAAAAAAAACAAGCCTCCCAGGTTGTTTTCTATCTCTCAATCAACCACTGCAGTTCGGTTCTCTGGACTTCCAAGGTTTCATCAACCATCAGGAGAAGAAGGAAAAATGATTGGAGCTTTAACAATCTGCTCTTTTAACCAGTGTGTGTGTCCAGGGGAGAGCGCGAACGCAGTCCCCCACTACCATAAATTATGCAGTCGAGATTCCCACATTTGGGGAATTCGCAGGGGTCAGCACAACCGGAGTGCAATGGCCGAGCCTCGCCCTGGGTGAACCACCTCCCTGATCATGGTGTCTCCCCTGCCAGGTAAGTATGAATTCCCGGGCCTCCAGTCAGAGGCACCCTGTCCCTCTTCGCAATCCTCACCAACGGTCGGACAATCGAACACACACCTGATTCAACTCATCAGCTCGTTAGCAAAAGACTCCAAGAGATAAGAGAGACATCAAAAATGTGCAGTGACGGGCTTCTTTTTTTTCTTCTTTTCTTTTTTTCATGCTCCGGAACCGGCTCCATGAGCCAAAGATCGATTTAATACGCAGTCCCCGGATAGTGGACGAATCCGATATGAAACTGATAAGAACAGAGTTTATTTATTTATTTATTTATTTTTGAATTTGTTATTTTCACACCACCGTTACCAGTATTGGATATGATCACCTACGACAGCCATACACAGCAATATACACTACTTCCATGAACATCTGCTGTCACACAAGACTAAAACATTTCTCTCATTGAACACTTTAAAGGGGGTGCACCGTTCCCAGAAGTACTGCAATACCGGGTCGATGCGTGGAGTGGACGGAGCAAGCCCCTATTCCATCTCCCAGTTCCAAAAATCAATTTAATATATGGTGCCCGGGTAGGGCACGTATCAGATATTAAACTGATAAGAACAGATTTTTCTTTCGAAAAAAGTTTATTGACACATTTTCATTCTTTACATTTCCTCATTTTTCTTTTAAAAATTACACATGTCTTATAAAACAAAAATGACACAATTAAGGGTTAAAAATCAGTATTGGGTGGTGTGTCGTGTGAAAGTCCATGTGTGTAAAATGTTGGTTTAAAAGAAGGTAAAATGAATGAAAATAAATAGCAATAAATGATGTAAAACAATAAAACATGCCAACTAAAACATCATCTCTTGTACAGGCTCGCGGGTGAGTCCCTATCAAGATTGTCCATTCACTCCAGGTCTCCAGAACAGGCTCCGGACCTCCCGCTTCCGGTGCCCAGCGGAGATCCCCTCCCTCCGGCCCGCTGGCCCGCTGTTCCCGTAGCCGGTGTGGTGAGGGTGCATCTACGGGCGGCCAGGTACGGTGGTGGCCGGGACCTTTCCATGCGACCCCAGCCCCCCCATCCGAATGACGACGTCCGGCGCCTCCTGCAGCGTTGATCTTATAAGTTGCTCGCACGCGTGGAGGGGCACCGTAACGCGTTTCCCCACCAGCAGGTTTCTGGTGGTCCAGATGGCATCCTTGATATGGTTGAGGGTGAGCCAGAGCGAGGTAAATTGTTTTGATGTGAGGTCCTTCAAGCCCTGACCCACCCCCAGGATGGCGAGCTTGTATTCCATCTGGACACTACCCGCTGGCAGGCACGGGAAAACCAGGGGGCTGGTCCTGGCCCACAGGTCCCGCGCAGCACCGCACTCCCAGAGCAGATGGTAGACGGTCTCCGGGGAACCACATCCGGACCGTGGGCAGATGGAGTTTTTGGCCATGCCTCTGGAGTGCATGACCGCCCTGACCGGGAGGATCTCATGAGCCACCATCCACGATAAGTCCTTATGCCTGTTCTGGAGAGCTGGGTGGGCTGCGTTCCTCCAAACATCTTTGGCCTCACCTAGTGTGAGGCCTGGAACCGGACTCACCGATTCCCGATCCTGCACAAGAGAGATAAGAGACTTGTGGTTAGTTAAAATGGTGGCATCATTGGTCTCTAAAAGGTACTTTTTTAAAAATTTCTTTATAAAACTGTATTCTTTAGGCAAGTTAAAAGACACTGGACATTTAAGATCAATGGGTAAAATTTTCAAAGTTCTTAGGTAAGACCCCATCCAGAATCGGGTCATGGCTGCTGTCTTGTGTTCTCTGGATGGGGTCAGGGCGTATTGGATGTGGAGGGCGGCAAAGCGGCTGCCTAAAAACAGGTGGGGGTCTGGGAGGCCTTTCCCGCCATTCTCTTTTTTCTTTTTGACGACCTCCCTCTTTAGTCGTTCCCACTTGGACCCCCACAGGAAATAAAATACCGCCCTCTCCAGGTTGGCCAGGAATCGTCTTGGGGGACTAAAAACAGAACAGACAAGTAAAATCAGTGGTAAAATCACGGATTTAAAAATTAAAATCTTGCCTTCTAACGTCAATTGTCTTAGTCCCCAAAACCCCAGTCTTTGCCTGACTTTCCCTAACATGTCAGTCCAGTTTCCCTGTCCTCCACCCTCTTTGTCAAATTTGACTCCTAAAATTTTCATGTTATTGTCTTTAAAATTCAAATCAAGTCCACCTGTGTCCACGTCACCCCACGGCCCGAAGAGCTGGGCCTCGGACTTGCTCCTATTGAGCTTGGCGCCCGAGGCCCGACCGTACCAGTCAGTCAAGTCCATTGCTCTTCGTACTGATACAAGGTCAGTCGCTAAAAGGGTCACGTCATCCATATATAAAACACAGGTCGCCGTCAGTCCACCAGTTCCTGGGATGTCTAGTCCTTTAATCCATTTATCCCTTCTCAAGATTTGTGCCAGTGGCTCAATACAAGCCACATACAGAAGGGGAGATAAAGGACACCCCTGACGGACGCCGCTGTAGAGTTTTACAGCTTTGGATAAATGCCCATTAACCAAAATACTGCTAGACAGATCGTTGTACAGCAATCCCACCCAGGCTATAAACCTCCCAGGAAACCCCATTTTTCCCAGTACCTGAAGCAGGTACTGGTGCGAGACGCGGTCAAAGGCTTTTTCGAAATCTAAATTTAGGACTACTAGCCGAATGTTTCTGTCTCTCGCATAACAGATGGCGTCTCTGATCAGTACCAGGCTGTCCGTGATCTTCCTGCCGGGCACAGCACATGCTTGATCCAGGTGGATTACGTCCTCTAAAACAGTCGACATACGTGTAGCTAAAATCTTACTAAAAAGTTTGCAATCATAATTTAAAAGGGTGATTGGTCGCCAGTTTCTCAAGTCAGTCTTGTCTCCTTTTTTGTGTAGTAAAGTGACTATCCCTACTCTAAAGCTGTCCGGAAGTCTGTCAAGAGTCTCAAATTCTTTAAAAACTGTCAATAAGTCGTGTGCTAAAATGTCCCAGAAAGTCAGATAAAACTCAAACTCAACCACATCTGATAAGAACAGATTTTTTCTTTTGACATATTTTTATTGTAACAATTCTTTCATTTATACCATACATCTTTTTTTGTAAACCACGTTTTTACAGAATGTTTACATAATTATTTGTTCTGTTTAAAGATAAATAAAATAAATAAACAGTTTCTGTTGTCTATGTATATAATATAAAATAAAAGCATTCTGGTAAAACACATGGAGAAATGAATAAAAATGGTAATACATGAAATAAATAACTTGATAAAACAATTAAAACAAACTTAAAAACTCTCTCTTCCATTGTACAAGAACAGGTATGTCCTTATAAACCTTTTGAACCATCAACTCAGTTCCTCAAAACCAGTCCCAAAGACCTGGCCTTTCTGGGCCCAGAGGAGATCCTCTTAAACCGAGGCACCGCTGCTCCGCCGAAGATGTTGTGGGGGGCATCTACGGGCAGTCAGGGCTCGTGGCTGTGGGGACCTTCCCCTGTGAGGCTCTGGCCCCCACGTCCGAATGGCGACATGCGGTGTAGTCCTGCAGCCTTGATTTTGCCAGCTGGATGGTGGCGTGGAGGGACACCTGCATGCGCTTCCCTACCAGCAGGTTTCTGGAGGTCCAAATGGCGTCTTTAATGCAACAGATGGTGAGCCAGAGCTTGGTCTGTGTTTGTGCTGGCATTTGCTGGCTCACCTCACCTCTGACCATTGGGTAGTTTGGGACCCCCCCTGCTGGCAGGTACGGGAATTGCTGGGGGCCAGCTGTTGCCCACAGGTCCCTCACAGCGCTGCACTCCCAGAGCGCGTGCCTCACGGTCTCGGGCGCGCCACACCCGGGCCGCGGGCAGATGGGGTTCCTCGACATGCCTCGGGAGTGCATCACGGCCCTGACCGGGAGGATCTCATGGGCAACCATCCACGCCAGGTCCCGGTGTCGGTTCTGGAGAGCTGAGTGGGACACATTGCGCCAAAGCTTTTGGGCTTCACTTAAGGTGAGCCCGCGCACTGGACACACTTGTTCCTGTTCCTGCACAAGGGAGAGGATAGAGCGGTGATTAGTTAAAACAGTCACGTTTTCTTTTTCCAAATTAAAATTCTTTAAAAACTTTTTTATGTGAGCGTATGCAGGGGGTTGGTCAAATGCAAGTGGTATTGTCAAGTCTGTTGGTAAAATTTTGATGGATCTTAAAAAGGACCCCACCCAGAACCGGGCCATGGCTGCTGTTTTGTCTTGTCTGGATGGGGCCAGGGCATACTTTATGTGTAGTGCAGTGTATTGGGCTCCTAAAAACAAATAGGGGTCTGGGACGCCTTTTCCTCCGTTTTTTGGTGCTTTCTTCATGGTTACTCTTTTTAGCCTCTCCCATTTGGATCCCCACAAAAAATAAAACATGGACCGGTCCAGGGATAAAAGAAAGAATCTAGGGGGAAAGAAAACAGAACATAGCAATAAAAACAATGGTAAAATCACAGCTTTTAGAATTAAAACCTTTCCTTCATAAGTCAGCTGTCTCAGTCCCCAGAACCCCAATTTTTTCCTCACTTTTCCAATCACATCATGCCAGTTTCCACTCCCTCCCCCGTCTCTGTCAAATTTGATGCCCAGTATTTTTATGTCTGTCTTTTTAAAAGTGATGTCCAGTCCAACAGTCTTGCTTGGTTCCCATGGGCCATAGAACTGCACCTGGGTCTTGTCTCTGTTTAGTCTAGCTCCAGACGCTTTCCCAAACCAGTCTGTCAAGTCCATTGTCCTCTGTATTGATGAAACGTCAGTGCATAAAAGATTGATATCGTCCATATATAAAACAGTCTTTGCAGTCAGTCCTCCGGTCCCAGGTATGGTCAGACCCGTTATCCACTTGTCCCTTCTCAAGATCTGCGCTAGGGGTTCGATGCAAGCCACATACAGGAGAGGAGATAACGGACAGCCCTGACGGACACCACTGCGTACATCTATCGCTTTTGAAAGATTCCCATTAACTAGGATTCTGCTGGTTATATCCCTGTACAGCAATCCCACCCAAGCTAAGAATCTCCCAGGAAAGCCCATTTTCCCCAATACTTGAAACAAGTAATGGTGCGAGACTCTGTCAAATGCTTTTTCGAAATCTAGATTTAACACTATCAGCCGAATGTTTCTGTCTCTCGCATAACAGATGGTATCTCTTATCAGTACGAGGCTGTCTGTGATCTTCCTCCCAGGGACGGCGCAGGCTTGATCCGGGTGGATCAATTCTGCTAAAACTGTTGACATTCGTATTGTTAAAAGTTTGCTAAAAAGTTTACAGTCAAAGTTTAAAAGGGTTATAGGACGCCAGTTTTTTAGATCCGTCTTGTCATCTTTTTTGTGTAATAGTGTCGTTATACCCATTCTAAAACTGTCTGGAAGTCGATCGAGGTTATCAAGGTCATTAAAAATAGCCAGTAGGTCTAGTCTTAAAATGTCCCAAAAGGTCAGATAAAATTCTAGGGGAAGTCCGTCGGCTCCGGGGGACTTCCCCCTTTTGAATTTTTTTATACTTTTGTCCATCTCAGGGAGATTAAAATCATTTGTCAAACCTGCACTATCTTTTACAGTATTCTCTATAAAGGTTAGAGTTTCATTTAAAATCACATCATCACTTGCCTTTTCCCCATAGAGTTCCTCATAAAAACTTTCTACTACCGTTAAAATACCATTTGTGTCTGTCATCATTTCTCTTTCTTTATTTCTTAATTTCACCATGGCTCCACCTCTATTGAGTATTTTCTTAAAAAAGTATCTTGTGCATTTCTCTCCCTGCTCTATTTCCTTTTCTTTACTTCTAAAAATAATTCCTCTACTTTTAACTTCTGCCAGTTCAGACATTTCTTTTTTAACTTCTTTTATTTCATCATTAAAATCAAACCCCTGATTAAAAAGATGAAAATAGCGTTGTAACCTCTTTTGCAGTCCCACCATTTGTCTCTTTTCCTTACATGTTTTCTTTTTCCCTGCCCATCTAAAAAAAGTCTTGGTCTTTCCCTTCACCATCTCCCACCACTGTGCTCTTGAGTCAAATAAGTCTTGTAGGGTCTGCCAATTGCTATACTGCTCCCTGTATTCTTTTACTATTTCTGGGTCTTCCAACAGGGAGCAGTTTAGCTTCCATAGACCTCTACCTGTTGTCACACCGGGGGGAAGTGATAGGGTGCAAGAAAGCATAGTGTGATCTGAAAAGAAAAGAGGGGTTAATCTGGCATCCATTAATGACCAGTCTCTGGTAAAAATGTAATCAATGCGGGAGGCTCTGGTACCATCACCACTAAACCAGGTGTGGCCCACATTGTTGGGATGCATGGATTTAAAAGCGTCAGTCAGTCTAAAATCTTTTATTATATTTTGCAATAAAACTGTAGTCTTGTCCTCTTTAAAATCCTCTGCTGCCCCTTTCCTATCTTTCCTCTGTAAAACACAATTAAAATCTCCTGCAAAAATTAAAGGATTCTTGCCTAGTAAGTGGGACTGCAGATCTATTAAAAGGCTATATCTGTCATTCTTTTCTGTGTTCCCATAAAAGTTTAGTACATTAAAATCCCTCCCTAAAAAAGTCAAATTGGCTAAAAGTGCCCGTCCGTCTCTTAATATTGTGCTCCCCTTCACCAATATTTGTGTGTTTTTTATCAGGATGGCCACTCCGTCTGCTTTGTTTTGGTTTGAACCACTCCATAAGGAGGGTCCTTGCTGCCATTTATCTTCCCACTTCTTATAGTCTTTTAAAAAGGGTAAGGCACATTCCTGTAATAAAAACACATCAGAAGGCTGTGTACTTAAGAAATTTAAAACCATTTGTGCTCTCGTTTGTGACTTCACACTCCTCACGTTTACAGTTGAGATGGTGATGTTCGTGAGCATTAAAATGAGTATAAAAGAAGACAGATACAACATTTTAAAAGTTTAAAAAATTTAAAAACAAACTATCCATTAAAAAACAAGTTTTCTTGTAAAACAAACTCTTCCTGCATTCCCACCAGAGGGGAGGCAGGGGGGTGAGTTTGTTTTCCTTCTGAGTCACAGGGTGAGCTCCTGGGTGTGGATGATTTCAGCTCAAACGCTAAGAAAGAAATCTCATTTGCTGTCTGACTTGGAAATAATCTATTCAGATCGTCTGACGAGGAAGAGTCAGAGAATCTTCCCATTTTATCTTTCTCTATTTCTTTCAAGAGAGGGGAGTGTGCCACTCTCTTTTTCTTACTTGATTGAGCACAGGGGAGTTGATCGCTTAATTGACTTTTTGTTTGTACCTTGTCTGTGTCCTCCCCAGCATTTTCACTTACTTCTGTGTTGTCTTCACCTGTCTCTTCCATTTGATCTTCCTCACCCTGTTGTACTTCACTCCTTTGCTCCACCCCTTCGTTACCTCTGTCACCTGTTCCCTCTCCACCAATCACCAGATTTGGCGGGAAATTTGAATCTTTTGGCTCCGCCCCCTTGTTATCCTTTTGTCTGCTTTCCTCAACCGCCATTTTGTTTGCTTTAACTTTGTTAGCAAAAGACTTAGGGCAATCTCTGTAGAGGTGAGCGGAGTCTCCACAGAGATTGCAACTTCTGCCATTGGGGCACTCTTCAAAAGTGTGCCCAATTTCTCTGCATTTTTTACAAAACACCTTTTGACAAGCCTCTACCAGGTGCCCGAACTCTCCACACTTGCGGCACAGCTTGGGCATTCCCTGATAGTGGATGTAGCCTCTGTTTTCACCAAGAACTATCATTGATGGCAGATGTCTTAGGCCCTGATAGCCCTGGGGATCTTCCCACTGTTTGATCGGGATTCTCCAGGAGCAGTTCCAAATACCATCCTCATCCACCACCTTCATAGCCTGGCTCTTTACAGTGCAAAATCTACCCAGCCATACACAAATGTCTTCTCCAGTCACAGTCTCATTGAACATCCTAACAATCACAACCTTGTGTGTGTTGTCAGATAGCTTCTCAACTTTAAACATGGAGAACTGGGTCTTTACCTTCTCAAATCTATGGCAAAATTCTGACAACAGTGCTGCATTTCTAAAACTAACATCAAAGCCTTTATTAAAAGGCAGGGATAAAATACAATTTAAATCTTGAGGTGCGTAATTCAAAGCTTTCTGAACATATTTCCGAGAAAAATCTAAACGGGAAATGTCAACCGGCTTGCCTTCATGTTCTAAAAGGGTAAAACGCACGCTGTGGTGCCTCCGCATGCCGGCACGAGCAGCCGACATGGTGGAGGCACCACAAGCCTGTTAAAACGAGAAGAATTAAAAACAATAATAGAGAGCAGATTAAAAAGGAGAACAATAAATACTAAACAATAAACAATTTAAAAATACAGCAGAATGTCAAAATAAAAGAGCAATAAGAAGGACTTACTTTAAAATCAAAAGTTCACTCCAGGAGTTGTTCCAACAACGGAAAAAAACGCCCGAAATGTCTCTCCACTGGATATAACCCTAAGCCACTAAACCGGCAAAAGGCTCGCTCCTATAGAGAGTCGATCCCTGTCTCGACCCTTGAACTTGCCAAAAGGCCGAGAAGCGATGCCGCAATGACGCCGAGGCGGGGGAGCCACCAAAGGCCACGCCCACCTGGGCCGCGGCGAGAGGGCCTAAGGTCGCCAACAAACAAGCTCACCGAAAACGGATCACAACGGAGTGCACAACACGACACTTTGGAGTGCAACCTGGGATTTTGGATCATCATCGTTCAAAAGCACGGAATGGCTCGTAACTCCTAAACCGTCCGTCGCAGACCCAAGTGTCTTACATCACCGGAATCCTTGGCTCGGGCCGAACGAGACGCACGCCTCGGATCGGATGGTCGCGCTGGCGAGATTTTCGGGTATTTGGGATTTTCCTTTTGCACAGTAGTCCTGGGTCGTTTGCCCAATCTGACCCAAAGCGGTGCCGAAAGATTCTCTGGAGTCTGACTGCCGACAGTGACCGGGAAAAAAGTCGGAATTTCGATTCACGTTGGCGACGGGACGCCAAGACGTTGGCGGTGGGCGAGGCGGGCTTTACTTGAATGGCTATAACTCTCCGACGGCAAAGAGACAATTACACCCAAGTGGGTACACCTGTGTACGGGCTCAGCCTGTGGTCACGTGAAAAGGGATGTGGCGACTGGCCACTTGGTGGCGCTGTAAACAGAAAAAAACAACAGCTTGAATACGGCCATAGACGACTGTGTATCACGTGATTTTTCACACGTGCACAAGGTATTCATACCACATGATAGAACTCCTCATTCTGAACAACTTTGGACCACTGCTGTCAATCAAAGCGTTCGTTAAATATTGGAGATTATGTGAAGAATGAAAAAAAAAGAAGAAAAAAAAACAAGCCTCCCAGGTTGTTTTCTATCTCTCAATCAACCACTGCAGTTCGGTTCTCTGGACTTCCAAGGTTTCATCAACCATCAGGAGAAGAAGGAAAAATGATTGGAGCTTTAACAATCTGCTCTTTTAACCAGTGTGTGTGTCCAGGGGAGAGCGCGAACGCAGTCCCCCACTACCATAAATTATGCAGTCGAGATTCCCACATTTGGGGAATTCGCAGGGGTCAGCACAACCGGAGTGCAATGGCCGAGCCTCGCCCTGGGTGAACCACCTCCCTGATCATGGTGTCTCCCCTGCCAGGTAAGTATGAATTCCCAGGCCTCCAGTCAGAGGCACCCTGTCCCTCTTCGCAATCCTCACCAACGGTCGGACAATCGAACACACACCTGATTCAACTCATCAGCTCGTTAGCAAAAGACTCCAAGAGATAAGAGAGACATCAAAAATGTGCAGTGACGGGCTTCTTTTTTTTCTTCTTTTCTTTTTTTCATGCTCCGGAACCGGCTCCATGAGCCAAAGATCGATTTAATACGCAGTCCCCGGATAGTGGACGAATCAGATATGAAACTGATAAGAACAGAGTTTATTTATTTATTTATTTATTTTTGAATTTGTTATTTTCACACCACCGTTACCAGTATTGGATATGATCACCTACGACAGCCATACACAGCAATATACACTACTTCCATGAACATCTGCTGTCACACAAGACTAAAACATTTCTCTCATTGAACACTTTAAAGGGGGTGCACCGTTCCCAGAAGTACTGCAATACCGGGTCGATGCGTGGAGTGGACGGAGCAAGCCCCTATTCCATCTCCCAGTTCCAAAAATCAATTTAATATATGGTGCCCGGGTAGGGCACGTATCAGATATTAAACTGATAAGAACAGATTTTTCTTTTGACATATTTTTATTGTAACAATTCTTTCATTTATACCATACATCTTTTTTGTAAACCACGTTTTTACAGAATGTTTACATAATTATTTGTTTTGTTTAAAGATAAATAAGATAAATAAACAGTTTCTGTTGTCCATGTATATAATTTAAATTAAAAGCATTCTGGTAAAACACATGGAAAAATTAATAAAAATGGTAATACATGAAGTAAATATCTTGATAAAACAATTAAAACAAACTTAAAAACTCTCTCTTCCATTGTACAAGAACGGGTATGTCCTTATAAACCTTTTGAACCATCAACTCAGTTCCTCAAAACCAGTCCCAAAGACCTGGCCTTTCTGGGCCCAGAGGAGATCCTCTTAAACCGAGGCACCGCTGCTCCGCCGAAGATGTTGTGGGGGGCATCTACGGGCAGTCAGGGCTCGTGGCTGTGGGGACCTTCCCCTGTGAGGCTCTGGCCCCCACGTCCGAATGGCGACATGCGGTGTAGTCCTGCAGCCTTGATTTTGCCAGCTGGATGGTGGCGTGGAGGGACACCTGCATGCGCTTCCCTACCAGCAGGTTTCTGGAGGTCCAAATGGCGTCTTTAATGCAACAAATGGTGAGCCAGAGCGCGGTCTGTGTTTGTGCTGGCATTTGCTGGCTCACCTCACCTCTGACCATTGGGTAGTTTGGGACCCCCCCTGCTGGCAGGTACGGGAATTGCTGGGGGCCAGCTGTTGCCCACAGGTCCCTCACAGCGCTGCACTCCCAGAGCGCGTGCCTCACGGTCTCGGGCGCGCCACACCCGGGCCGCGGGCAGATGGGGTTCCTCGACATGCCTCGGGAGTGCATCACGGCCCTGACCGGGAGGATCTCATGGGCAACCATCCACGCCAGGTCCCGGTGTCGGTTCTGGAGAGCTGAGTGGGACACATTGCGCCAAACCTTTTGGGCTTCACTTAAGGTGAGCCCGCGCACTGGACACACTTGTTCCCGTTCCTGCACAAGGGAGAGGATAGAGCGGTGATTAGTTAAAACAGTCACGTTTTCTTTTTCCAAATTAAAATTCTTTAAAAACTTTTTTATGTGAGCGTATGCAGGGGGTTGGTCAAATGCAAGTGGTGTTGTCAAGTCTGTTGGTAAAATTTTGATGGATCTTAAAAAGGACCCCACCCAGAACCGGGCCATGGCTGCTGTTTTGTCTTGTCTGGATGGGGCCAGGGCATACTTTATGTGTAATGCAGTGTATTGGGCTCCTAAAAACAAATAAGGGTCTGGGACGCCTTTTCCTCCGTTTTTTGGTGCTTTCTTCATGGTTACTCTTTTTAGCCTCTCCCATTTGGATCCCCACAAAAAATAAAACATGGACCGGTCCAGGGATAAAAGAAAGAATCTAGGGGGAAAGAAAACAGAACATAGCAATAAAAACAATGGTAAAATCACAGCTTTTAGAATTAAAACCTTTCCTTCAAAAGTCAGCTGTCTCAGTCCCCAGAACCCCAATTTTTTCCTCACTTTTCCAGTCACATCATGCCAGTTTCCACTCCCTCCCCCGTCTCTGTCAAATTTGATGCCCAGTATTTTTATGTCTGTCTTTTTTAAAAGTGATGTCCAGTCCAACAGTCTTGCTTGGTTCCCATGGGCCATAGAACTGCACCTGGGTCTTGTCTCTGTTCAGTCTAGCTCCAGACGCTTTCCCAAACCAGTCTGTCAAGTCCATTGTCCTCTGTATTGATGAAACGTCAGTGCATAAAAGATTGATATCGTCCATATATAAAACAGTCTTTGCAGTCAGTCCTCCAGTCCCGGGTATGGTCAGTCCCGTTATCCACTTGTCCCTTCTCAAGATCTGCGCTAGGGGTTCGATGCAAGCCACATACAGGAGAGGAGATAACGGACAGCCCTGACGGACACCACTGCGTACATCTATCGCTTTTGAAAGATTCCCATTAACTAGGATTCTGCTGGTTATATCCCTGTACAGCAATCCCACCCAAGCTAAGAATCTCCCAGGAAAGCCCATTTTCCCCAATACTTGAAACAAGTAATGGTGCGAGACTCTGTCAAATGCTTTTTCGAAATCTAGATTTAACACTATCAGCCGAATGTTTCTGTCTCTCGCATAACAGATGGTATCTCTTATCAGTACGAGGCTGTCTGTGATCTTCCTCCCAGGGACGGCGCAGGCTTGATCCGGGTGGATCAATTCTGCTAAAACTGTTGACATTCGTATTGTTAAAAGTTTGCTAAAAAGTTTACAGTCAAAGTTTAAAAGGGTTATAGGACGCCAGTTTTTTAGATCCGTCTTGTCATCTTTTTTGTGTAATAATGTCATTATACCCATTCTAAAACTGTCTGGAAATCGGTCGAGGTTATCAAGGTCATTAAAAACAGCCAGTAGGTCTAGTCTTAAAATGTCCCAAAAGGTCAGATAAAATTCTAGGGGAAGTCCGTCGGCTCCGGGGGACTTCCCCCTTTTAAATTTTTTTATACTTTTGTCCATCTCAGGGAGATTAAAATCATTTGTCAAACCTGCACTATCTTTTACAGTATTCTCTATAAAGGTTAGAGTTTCATTTAAAATCACATCATCACTTGCCTTTTCCCCATAGAGTTCCTCATAAAAACTTTCTACTACTGTTAAAAAACCATTTGTGTCTGTCACCATTTCTCTTTCTTTATTTCTTAATTTCACCATGGCTCCACCTCTATTGAGTATTTTCTTAAAAAAGTATCTTGTGCATTTCTCTCCCTGCTCTATTTCCTTTTCTTTACTTCTAAAAATAATTCCTCTACTTTTAACTTCTGCCAGTTCAGACATTTCTTTTTTAACTTCTTTTATTTCATCATTAAAATCAAACCCCTGATTAAAAAGATGAAAATAGCGTTGTAACCTCTTTTGCAGTCCCACCATTTGTCTCTTTTCCTTACATGTTTTCTTTTTCCCTGCCCATCTAAAAAAAGTCTTGGTCTTTCCCTTCACCATCTCCCACCACTGTGCTCTTGAGTCAAATAAGTCTTGTAGGGTCTGCCAATTGCTATACTGCTCCCTGTATTCTTTTACTATTTCTGGGTCTTCCAACAGGGAGCGGTTTAGCTTCCACAGACCTCTACCTGTTGTCACACCGGGGGGAAGTGATAGGGTGCAAGAAAGCATAGTGTGATCTGAAAAGAAAAGAGGGGTTAATCTGGCATCCATTAATGACCAGTCTCTGGTAAAAATGTAATCAATGCGGGAGGCTCTGGTACCATCACCACTAAACCAGGTGTGGCCCACATTGTTGGGATGCATGGATTTAAAAGCGTCAGTCAGTCTAAAATCTTTTATTATGTTTTGCAATAAAACTGTAGTCTTGTCCTCTTTAAAATCCTCTGATGCCCCTTTCCTATCTTTCCTCTGTAAAACACAATTAAAATCTCCTGCAAAAATTAAAGGATTCTTGCCTAGTAAGTGGGACTGCAGATCTATTAAAAGGCTGTATCTGTCATTCTTTTCTGTGTTCCCATAAAAGTTTAGTACATTAAAATCCCTCCCTAAAAAAGTCAAATTGGCTAAAAGTGCCCGTCCATCTCTTAATATTGTGCTCCCCTTCACCAATATTTGTGTGTTTTTTATCAGGATGGCCACTCCGTCTGCTTTGTTTTGGTTTGAACCACTCCATAAGGAGGGTCCTTGCTGCCATTTATCTTCCCACTTCTTATAGTCTTTTAAAAAGGGTAAGGCACATTCCTGTAATAAAAACACATCAGAAGGCTGTGTACTTAAGAAATTTAAAACCATTTGTGCTCTCGTTTGTGACTTCACACTTCTCACGTTTACAGTTGAGATGGTGATGTTTGTGAGCATTAAAATGAGTATAAAAAAAGACAGATACAACATTTTAAAAGTTTTAAAGTTTAAAAACAAACTATCCATTAAAAAACAAGTTTTCTTGTAAAACAAACTCTTCCTGCATTCCCACCAGAGGGGAGGCAGGGGGGTGAGTTTGTTTTCCTTCTGAGTCACAGGGTGAGCTCCTGGGTGTGGATGATTTCAGCTCAATCGCTAAGAAAGAAATCTCATTTGCTGTATGACTTGGAAATAATCTATTCAGATCGTCTGACGAGGAAGAGTCAGAGAATCTTCCCATTTTATCTTTCTCTATTTCTTTCAAGAGGGGGGAGTGTGCCACTCTCTTTTTCTTACTTGATTGAGCACAGGGGAGTTGATCGCTTAATTGACTTTTTGTTTGTACCTTGTCTGTGTCCTCCCCAGCATTTTCACTTACTTCTGTGTTGTCTTCACCTGTCTCTTCCATTTGATCTTCCTCACCCTGTTGTACTTCACTCCTTTGCTCCACCCCTTCGTTACCTCTGTCACCTGTTCCCTCTCCACCAATCACCAGATTTGGCGGGAAAATTGAATCTTTTGGCTCCGCCCCCTTGTTATCCTTTTGTCTGCTTTCCTCAACCGCCATTTTGTTTGCTTTAACTTTGTTAGCAAAAGACTTAGGGCAATCTCTGTAGAGGTGAGCGGAGTCTCCACAGAGATTGCAACTTCTGCCATTGGGGCACTCTTCAAAAGTGTGCCCAATTTCTCTGCATTTTTTACAAAACACCTTTTGACAAGCCTCTACCAGGTGCCCGAACTCTCCACACTTGCGGCACAGCTTGGGCATTCCCTGGTAGTGGATGTAGCCTCTGTTTTCACCAAGAACTATCATTGATGGCAGATGTCTTAGGCCCTGATAGCCCTGGGGATCTTCCCACTGTTTGATCGGGATTCTCCAGGAGCAGTTCCAAATACCATCCTCATCCACCACCTTCATAGCCTGGCTCTTTACAGTGCAAAATCTACCCAGCCATACACAAATGTCTTCTCCAGTCACAGTCTCATTGAACATCCTAACAATCACAACCTTGTGTGTGTTGTCAGATAGCTTCTCAACTTTAAACATGGAGAACTGGGTCTTTACCTTCTCAAATCTATGGCAAAATTCTGACAACAGTGCTGCATTTCTAAAACTAACATCAAAGCCTTTATTAAAAGGCAGGGATAAAATACAATTTAAATCTTGAGGTGCGTAATTCAAAGCTTTCTGAACATATTTCCGAGAAAAATCTAAACGGGAAATTTCAATCGGCTTGCCTTCATGTTCTAAAAGGGTAAAACGCACGCTGTGGTGCCTCCGCATGCCGGCACGAGCAGCCGACATGGTGGAGGCACCACAAGCCTGTTAAAACGAGAAGGATTAAAAATATTAATAGAGAGCGGGTTAAAAAGGAGAACAATAAATACTAAACAATAAACAATTTAAAAATACAGCAGAATGTCAAAATAAAAGAGCAATAAGAAGGACTTACTTTAAAATCAAAAGTTCACTCTAGGAGTTGTTCCAACAACGGAATAGAACGCCCGAAATGTCTCTCCACTGGATATAACCCTAAGCCACTAAACCGGCAAAAGGCTCGCTCCTATAGAGAGTCGATCCCTGTCTCAACCCTTGAACTTGCCAAAAGGCCGAGAAGCGATGCCGCAATGACGCCGAGGCGGGGGAGCCGCCAAAGGCCACGCCCACCTGGGCCGCGGCGAGAGGGCCTAAGGTCGCCAACAAACAAGCTCACCGAAAACGGATCACAACGGAGTGCACAACACGACACTTTGGAGTGCAACCTGGGATTTTGGATCATCATCGTTCAAAAGCACGGAATGGCTCGTAACTCCTAAACCGTCCGTCGCAGACCCAAGTGTCTTACATCACCGGAATCCTTGGCTCGGGCCGAACGAGACGCACGCCTCGGATCGGATGGTCGCGCTGGCAAGATTTTCGGGTATTTGGGATTTTCCGAAAAACCTACTTTTGCACAGTAGTCCTGGGTCGTTTGCCCAATCTGACCCAAAGCGGTGCCGAAAGATTCTCTGGAGTCTGACTGCCGACAGTGACCGGGAAAAAAGTCGGAATTTCGATTCACGTTGGCGACGGGACGCCAAGACGTTGGCGGTGGGCGAGGCGGGCTTTACTTGAATGGCTATAACTCTCCGACGGCAAAGAGACAATTACACCCAAGTGGGTACACCTGTGTACGGGCTCAGCCTGTGGTCACGTGAAAAGGGATGTGGCGACTGGCCACTTGGTGGCGCTGTAAACAGAAAAAAACAACAGCTTGAATACGGCCATAGACGACTGTGTATCACGTGATTTTTCACACGTGCACAAGGTATTCATACCACATGATAGAACTCCTCATTCTGAACAACTTTGGACCACTGCTGTCAATCAAAGCGTTCGTTAAATATTGGAGATTATGTGAAGAATGAAAAAAAAACAAGCCTCCCAGGTTGTTTTCTATCTCTCAATCAACCACTGCAGTTCGGTTCTGTGGACTTCCAAGGTTTCATCAACCATCAGGAGAAGAAGGAAAAATGATTGGAGCTTTAACAATCTGCTCTTTTAACCAGTGTGTGTGTCCAGGGGAGAGCGCGAACGCAGTCCCCCACTACCATAAATTATGCAGTCGAGATTCCCACATTTGGGGAATTCGCAGGGGTCAGCACAACCGGAGTGCAATGGCCGAACCTCGCCCTGGGTGAACCACCTCCCTGATCATGGTGTCTCCCCTGCCAGGTAAGTATGAATTCCCGGGCCTCCAGTCAGAGGCACCCTGTCCCTCTTCGCAATCCTCACCAACGGTCGGACAATCGAACACACACCTGATTCAACTCATCAGCTCGTTAGCAAAAGACTCCAAGAGATAAGAGAGACATCAAAAATGTGCAGTGACGGGCTTCATTTTTTTCTTCTTTTCTTTTTTTCATGCTCCGGAACCGGCTCCATGAGCCAAAGATCGATTTAATACGCAGTCCCCGGATAGTGGACGAATCAGATATGAAACTGATAAGAACAGAGTTTATTTATTTATTTATTTATTTTTGAATTTGTTATTTTCACACCACCGTTACCAGTATTGGATATGATCACCTACGACAGCCATACACAGCAATATACACTACTTCCATGAACATCTGCTGTCACACAAGACTAAAACATTTCTCTCATTGAACACTTTAAAGGGGGTGCACCGTTCCCAGAAGTACTGCAATACCGGGTCGATGCGTGGAGTGGACGGAGCAAGCCCCTATTCCATCTCCCAGTTCCAAAAATCAATTTAATATATGGTGCCCGGGTAGGGCACGTATCAGATATTAAACTGATAAGAACAGATACTACACTTGATCTTAGCCAAAAGGCCGAGAAGCGATGCCGCAATGACGCCGAGGCGGGGGAGCCGCCAAAGGCCACGCCCACCTGGGCCGCGGCGAGAGGGCCTAAGGTCGCCAACAAACAAGCTCACCGAAAACGGATCACAACGGAGTGCACAACACGACACTTTGAGTGCAACCTGGGATTTTGGATCATCATCGTTCAAAAGCACGGAATGGCTCGTAACTCCTAAACCGTCCGTCGCAGACCCAAGTGTCTTACATCACCGGAATCCTTGGCTCGGGCCGAACGAGACGCACGCCTCGGATCGGATGGTCGCGCTGGCGAGATTTTCGGGTATTTGGGATTTTCCGAAAAACCTACTTTTGCACAGTAGTCCTGGGTCGTTTGCCCAATCTGACCCAAAGCGGTGCCGAAAGATTCTCTGGAGTCTGACTGCCGACAGTGACCGGGAAAAAAGTCGGAATTTCGATTCACGTTGGCGACGGGACGCCAAGACGTTGGCGGTGGGCGAGGCGGGCTTTACTTGAATGGCTATAACTCTCCGACGGCAAAGAGACAATTACACCCAAGTGGGTACACCTGTGTACGGGCTCAGCCTGTGGTCACGTGAAAAGGGATGTGGCGACTGGCCACTTGGTGGCGCTGTAAACAGAAAAAAACAACAGCTTGAATACGGCCATAGACGACTGTGTATCACGTGATTTTTCACACGTGCACAAGGTATTCATACCACATGATAGAACTCCTCATTCTGAACAACTTTGGACCACTGCTGTCAATCAAAGCGTTCGTTAAATATTGGAGATTATGTGAAGAATGAAAAAAAAAGAAGAAAAAAAAACAAGCCTCCCAGGTTGTTTTCTATCTCTCAATCAACCACTGCAGTTCGGTTCTCTGGACTTCCAAGGTTTCATCAACCATCAGGAGAAGAAGGAAAAATGATTGGAGCTTTAACAATCTGCTCTTTTAACCAGTGTGTGTGTCCAGGGGAGAGCGCGAACGCAGTCCCCCACTACCATAAATTATGCAGTCGAGATTCCCACATTTGGGGAATTCGCAGGGGTCAGCACAACCGGAGTGCAATGGCCGAGCATCGCCCTGGGTGAACCACCTCCCTGATCATGGTGTCTCCCCTGCCAGGTAAGTATGAATTCCCAGGCCTCCAGTCAGAGGCACCCTGTCCCTCTTCGCAATCCTCACCAACGGTCGGACAATCGAACACACACCTGATTCAACTCATCAGCTCGTTAGCAAAAGACTCCAAGAGATAAGAGAGACATCAAAAATGTGCAGTGACGGGCTTCTTTTTTTTCTTCTTTTCTTTTTTTCATGCTCCGGAACCGGCTCCATGAGCCAAAGATCGATTTAATACGCAGTCCCCGGATAGTGGACGAATCAGATATGAAACTGATAAGAACAGAGTTTATTTATTTATTTATTTATTTTTGAATTTGTTATTTTCACACCACCGTTACCAGTATTGGATATGATCACCTACGACAGCCATACACAGCAATATACACTACTTCCATGAACATCTGCTGTCACACAAGACTAAAACATTTCTCTCATTGAACACTTTAAAGGGGGTGCACCGTTCCCAGAAGTACTGCAATACCGGGTCGATGCGTGGAGTGGACGGAGCAAGCCCCTATTCCATCTCCCAGTTCCAAAAATCAATTTAATATATGGTGCCCGGGTAGGGCACGTATCAGATATTAAACTGATAAGAACAGATACTACACTTGATCTTAGCCAAAAGGCCGAGAAGCGATGCCGCAATGACGCCGAGGCGGGGGAGCCGCCAAAGGCCACGCCCACCTGGGCCGCGGCGAGAGGGCCTAAGGTCGCCAACAAACAAGCTCACCGAAAACGGATCACAACGGAGTGCACAACACGACACTTTGGAGTGCAACCTGGGATTTTGGATCATCATCGTTCAAAAGCACGGAATGGCTCGTAACTCCTAAACCGTCCGTCGCAGACCCAAGTGTCTTACATCACCGGAATCCTTGGCTCGGGCCGAACGAGACGCACGCCTCGGATCGGATGGTCGCGCTGGCGAGATTTTCGGGTATTTGGGATTTTCCGAAAAACCTACTTTTGCACAGTAGTCCTGGGTCGTTTGCCCAATCTGACCCAAAGCGGTGCCGAAAGATTCTCTGGAGTCTGACTGCCGACAGTGTCCGGGAAAAAAGTCGGAATTTCGATTCACGTTGGCGACGGGACGCCAAGACGTTGGCGGTGGGCGAGGCGGGCTTTACTTGAATGGCTATAACTCTCCGACGGCAAAGAGACAATTACACCCAAGTGGGTACACCTGTGTACGGGCTCAGCCTGTGGTCACGTGAAAAGGGATGTGGCGACTGGCCACTTGGTGGCGCTGTAAACAGAAAAAAACAACAGCTTGAATACGGCCATAGACGACTGTGTATCACGTGATTTTTCACACGTGCACAAGGTATTCATACCACATGATAGAACTCCTCATTCTGAACAACTTTGGACCACTGCTGTCAATCAAAGCGTTCGTTAAATATTGGAGATTATGTGAAGAATGAAAAAAAAAGAAGAAAAAAAAACAAGCCTCCCAGGTTGTTTTCTATCTCTCAATCAACCACTGCAGTTCGGTTCTCTGGACTTCCAAGGTTTCATCAACCATCAGGAGAAGAAGGAAAAATGATTGGAGCTTTAACAATCTGCTCTTTTAACCAGTGTGTGTGTCCAGGGGAGAGCGCGAACGCAGTCCCCCACTACCATAAATTATGCAGTCGAGATTCCCACATTTGGGGAATTCGCAGGGGTCAGCACAACCGGAGTGCAATGGCCGAGCCTCGCCCTGGGTGAACCACCTCCCTGATCATGGTGTCTCCCCTGCCAGGTAAGTATGAATTCCCAGGCCTCCAGTCAGAGGCACCCTGTCCCTCTTCGCAATCCTCACCAACGGTCGGACAATCGAACACACACCTGATTCAACTCATCAGCTCGTTAGCAAAAGACTCCAAGAGATAAGAGAGACATCAAAAATGTGCAGTGACGGGCTTCTTTTTTTTCTTCTTTTCTTTTTTTCATGCTCCGGAACCGGCTCCATGAGCCAAAGATCGATTTAATACGCAGTCCCCGGATAGTGGACGAATCAGATATGAAACTGATAAGAACAGAGTTTATTTATTTATTTATTTATTTTTGAATTTGTTATTTTCACACCACCGTTACCAGTATTGGATATGATCACCTACGACAGCCATACACAGCAATATACACTACTTCCATGAACATCTGCTGTCACACAAGACTAAAACATTTCTCTCATTGAACACTTTAAAGGGGGTGCACCGTTCCCAGAAGTACTGCAATACCGGGTCGATGCGTGGAGTGGACGGAGCAAGCCCCTATTCCATCTCCCAGTTCCAAAAATCAATTTAATATATGGTGCCCGGGTAGGGCACGTATCAGATATTAAACTGATAAGAACAGATACTACACTTGATCTTAGCCAAAAGGCCGAGAAGCGATGCCGCAATGACGCCGAGGCGGGGGAGCCGCCAAAGGCCACGCCCACCTGGGCCGCGGCGAGAGGGCCTAAGGTCGCCAACAAACAAGCTCACCGAAAACGGATCACAACGGAGTGCACAACACGACACTTTGGAGTGCAACCTGGGATTTTGGATCATCATCGTTCAAAAGCACGGAATGGCTCGTAACTCCTAAACCGTCCGTCGCAGACCCAAGTGTCTTACATCACCGGAATCCTTGGCTCGGGCCGGACGAGACGCACGCCTCGGATCGGATGGTCGCGCTGGCGAGATTTTCGGGTATTTGGGATTTTCCGAAAAACCTACTTTTGCACAGTAGTCCTGGGTCGTTTGCCCAATCTGACCCAAAGCGGTGCCGAAAGATTCTCTGGAGTCTGACTGCCGACAGTGACCGGGAAAAAAGTCGGAATTTCGATTCACGTTGGCGACGGGACGCCAAGACGTTGGCGGTGGGCGAGGCGGGCTTTACTTGAATGGCTATAACTCTCCGACGGCAAAGAGACAATTACACCCAAGTGGGTACACCTGTGTACGGGCTCAGCCTGTGGTCACGTGAAAAGGGATGTGGCGACTGGCCACTTGGTGGCGCTGTAAACAGAAAAAAACAACAGCTTGAATACGGCCATAGACGACTGTGTATCACGTGATTTTTCACACGTGCACAAGGTATTCATACCACATGATAGAACTCCTCATTCTGAACAACTTTGGACCACTGCTGTCAATCAAAGCGTTCGTTAAATATTGGAGATTATGTGAAGAATGAAAAAAAAAGAAGAAAAAAAAACAAGCCTCCCAGGTTGTTTTCTATCTCTCAATCAACCACTGCAGTTCGGTTCTCTGGACTTCCAAGGTTTCATCAACCATCAGGAGAAGAAGGAAAAATGATTGGAGCTTTAACAATCTGCTCTTTTAACCAGTGTGTGTGTCCAGGGGAGAGCGCGAACGCAGTCCCCCACTACCATAAATTATGCAGTCGAGATTCCCACATTTGGGGAATTCGCAGGGGTCAGCACAACCGGAGTGCAATGGCCGAGCCTCGCCCTGGGTGAACCACCTCCCTGATCATGGTGTCTCCCCTGCCAGGTAAGTATGAATTCCCGGGCCTCCAGTCAGAGGCACCCTGTCCCTCTTCGCAATCCTCACCAACGGTCGGACAATCGAACACACACCTGATTCAACTCATCAGCTCGTTAGCAAAAGACTCCAAGAGATAAGAGAGACATCAAAAATGTGCAGTGACGGGCTTCTTTTTTTTCTTCTTTTCTTTTTTTCATGCTCCGGAACCGGCTCCATGAGCCAAAGATCGATTTAATACGCAGTCCCCGGATAGTGGACGAATCAGATATGAAACTGATAAGAACAGAGTTTATTTATTTATTTATTTATTTTTGAATTTGTTATTTTCACACCACCGTTACCAGTATTGGATATGATCACCTACGACAGCCATACACAGCAATATACACTACTTCCATGAACATCTGCTGTCACACAAGACTAAAACATTTCTCTCATTGAACACTTTAAAGGGGGTGCACCGTTCCCAGAAGTACTGCAATACCGGGTCGATGCGTGGAGTGGACGGAGCAAGCCCCTATTCCATCTCCCAGTTCCAAAAATCAATTTAATATATGGTGCCCGGGTAGGGCACGTATCAGATATTAAACTGATAAGAACAGATACTACACTTGATCTTAGCCAAAAGGCCGAGAAGCGATGCCGCAATGACGCCGAGGCGGGGGAGCCGCCAAAGGCCACGCCCACCTGGGCCGCGGCGAGAGGGCCTAAGGTCGCCAACAAACAAGCTCACCGAAAACGGATCACAACGGAGTGCACAACACGACACTTTGGAGTGCAACCTGGGATTTTGGATCATCATCGTTCAAAAGCACGGAATGGCTCGTAACTCCTAAACCGTCCGTCGCAGACCCAAGTGTCTTACATCACCGGAATCCTTGGCTCGGGCCGGACGAGACGCACGCCTCGGATCGGATGGTCGCGCTTGCGAGATTTTCGGGTATTTGGGATTTTCCGAAAAACCTACTTTTGCACAGTAGTCCTGGGTCGTTTGCCCAATCTGACCCAAAGCGGTGCCGAAAGATTCTCTGGAGTCTGACTGCCGACAGTGACCGGGAAAAAAGTCGGAATTTCGATTCACGTTGGCGACGGGACGCCAAGACGTTGGCGGTGGGCGAGGCGGGCTTTACTTGAATGGCTATAACTCTCCGACGGCAAAGAGACAATTACACCCAAGTGGGTACACCTGTGTACGGGCTCAGCCTGTGGTCACGTGTAAAGGGATGTGGCGACTGGCCACTTGGTGGCGCTGTAAACAGAAAAAAACAACAGCTTGAATACGGCCATAGACGACTGTGTATCACGTGATTTTTCACACGTGCACAAGGTATTCATACCACATGATAGAACTCCTCATTCTGAACAACTTTGGACCACTGCTGTCAATCAAAGCGTTCGTTAAATATTGGAGATTATGTGAAGAATGAAAAAAAAAGAAGAAAAAAAAACAAGCCTCCCAGGTTGTTTTCTATCTCTCAATCAACCACTGCAGTTCGGTTCTCTGGACTTCCAAGGTTTCATCAACCATCAGGAGAAGAAGGAAAAATGATTGGAGCTTTAACAATCTGCTCTTTTAACCAGTGTGTGTGTCCAGGGGAGAGCGCGAACGCAGTCCCCCACTACCATAAATTATGCAGTCGAGATTCCCACATTTGGGGAATTCGCAGGGGTCAGCACAACCGGAGTGCAATGGCCGAGCCTCGCCCTGGGTGAACCACCTCCCTGATCATGGTGTCTCCCCTGCCAGGTAAGTATGAATTCCCGGGCCTCCAGTCAGAGGCACCCTGTCCCTCTTCGCAATCCTCACCAACGGTCGGACAATCGAACACACACCTGATTCAACTCATCAGCTCGTTAGCAAAAGACTCCAAGAGATAAGAGAGACATCAAAAATGTGCAGTGACGGGCTTCTTTTTTTTCTTCTTTTCTTTTTTTCATGCTCCGGAACCGGCTCCATGAGCCAAAGATCGATTTAATACGCAGTCCCCGGATAG
This sequence comes from Leuciscus leuciscus, assembly GCF_965113295.1. Taxonomy (NCBI): domain Eukaryota; kingdom Metazoa; phylum Chordata; class Actinopteri; order Cypriniformes; family Leuciscidae; genus Leuciscus; species Leuciscus leuciscus. Next base: position 37,729,107 of record NC_138742.1, on the reverse strand, counting down.
TGGACGAATCAGATATGAAACTGATAAGAACAGAGTTTATTTATTTATTTATTTATTTTTGAATTTGTTATTTTCACACCACCGTTACCAGTATTGGATATGATCACCTACGACAGCCATACACAGCAATATACACTACTTCCATGAACATCTGCTGTCACACAAGACTAAAACATTTCTCTCATTGAACACTTTAAAGGGGGTGCACCGTTCCCAGAAGTACTGCAATACCGGGTCGATGCGTGGAGTGGACGGAGCAAGCCCCTATTCCATCTCCCAGTTCCAAAAATCAATTTAATATATGGTGCCCGGGTAGGGCACGTATCAGATATTAAACTGATAAGAACAGATACTACACTTGATTTTAGCCAAAAGGCCGAGAAGCGATGCCGCAATGACGCCGAGGCGGGGGAGCCGCCAAAGGCCACGCCCACCTGGGCCGCGGCGAGAGGGCCTAAGGTCGCCAACAAACAAGCTCACCGAAAACGGATCACAACGGAGTGCACAACACGACACTTTGGAGTGCAACCTGGGATTTTGGATCATCATCGTTCAAAAGCACGGAATGGCTCGTAACTCCTAAACCGTCCGTCGCAGACCCAAGTGTCTTACATCACCGGAATCCTTGGCTCGGGCCGAACGAGACGCACGCCTCGGATCGGATGGTCGCGCTGGCGAGATTTTCGGGTATTTGGGATTTTCCGAAAAACCTACTTTTGCACAGTAGTCCTGGGTCGTTTGCCCAATCTGACCCAAAGCGGTGCCGAAAGATTCTCTGGAGTCTGACTGCCGACAGTGTCCGGGAAAAAAGTCGGAATTTCGATTCACGTTGGCGACGGGACGCCAAGACGTTGGCGGTGGGCGAGGCGGGCTTTACTTGAATGGCTATAACTCTCCGACGGCAAAGAGACAATTACACCCAAGTGGGTACACCTGTGTACGGGCTCAGCCTGTGGTCACGTGAAAAGGGATGTGGCGACTGGCCACTTGGTGGCGCTGTAAACAGAAAAAAACAACAGCTTGAATACGGCCATAGACGACTGTGTATCACGTGATTTTTCACACGTGCACAAGGTATTCATACCACATGATAGAACTCCTCATTCTGAACAACTTTGGACCACTGCTGTCAATCAAAGCGTTCGTTAAATATTGGAGATTATGTGAAGAATGAAAAAAAAAGAAGAAAAAAAAACAAGCCTCCCAGGTTGTTTTCTATCTCTCAATCAACCACTGCAGTTCGGTTCTCTGGACTTCCAAGGTTTCATCAACCATCAGGAGAAGAAGGAAAAATGATTGGAGCTTTAACAATCTGCTCTTTTAACCAGTGTGTGTGTCCAGGGGAGAGCGCGAACGCAGTCCCCCACTACCATAAATTATGCAGTCGAGATTCCCACATTTGGGGAATTCGCAGGGGTCAGCACAACCGGAGTGCAATGGCCGAGCCTCGCCCTGGGTGAACCACCTCCCTGATCATGGTGTCTCCCCTGCCAGGTAAGTATGAATTCCCAGGCCTCCAGTCAGAGGCACCCTGTCCCTCTTCGCAATCCTCACCAACGGTCGGACAATCGAACACACACCTGATTCAACTCATCAGCTCGTTAGCAAAAGACTCCAAGAGATAAGAGAGACATCAAAAATGTGCAGTGACGGGCTTCTTTTTTTTCTTCTTTTCTTTTTTTCATGCTCCGGAACCGGCTCCATGAGCCAAAGATCGATTTAATACGCAGTCCCCGGATAGTGGACGAATCAGATATGAAACTGATAAGAACAGAGTTTATTTATTTATTTATTTATTTTTGAATTTGTTATTTTCACACCACCGTTACCAGTATTGGATATGATCACCTACGACAGCCATACACTACTTCCATGAACATCTGCTGTCACACAAGACTAAAACATTTCTCTCATTGAACACTTTAAAGGGGGTGCACCGTTCCCAGAAGTACTGCAATACCGGGTCGATGCGTGGAGTGGACGGAGCAAGCCCCTATTCCATCTCCCAGTTCCAAAAATCAATTTAATATATGGTGCCCGGGTAGGGCACGTATCAGATATTAAACTGATAAGAACAGATACTACACTTGATCTTAGCCAAAAGGCCGAGAAGCGATGCCGCAATGACGCCGAGGCGGGGGAGCCGCCAAAGGCCACGCCCACCTGGGCCGCGGCGAGAGGGCCTAAGGTCGCCAACAAACAAGCTCACCGAAAACGGATCACAACGGAGTGCACAACACGACACTTTGGAGTGCAACCTGGGATTTTGGATCATCATCGTTCAAAAGCACGGAATGGCTCGTAACTCCTAAACCGTCCGTCGCAGACCCAAGTGTCTTACATCACCGGAATCCTTGGCTCGGGCCGAACGAGACGCACGCCTCGGATCGGATGGTCGCGCTGGCGAGATTTTCGGGTATTTGGGATTTTCCGAAAAACCTACTTTTGCACAGTAGTCCTGGGTCGTTTGCCCAATCTGACCCAAAGCGGTGCCGAAAGATTCTCTGGAGTCTGACTGCCGACAGTGTCCGGGAAAAAAGTCGGAATTTCGATTCACGTTGGCGACGGGACGCCAAGACGTTGGCGGTGGGCGAGGCGGGCTTTACTTGAATGGCTATAACTCTCCGACGGCAAAGAGACAATTACACCCAAGTGGGTACACCTGTGTACGGGCTCAGCCTGTGGTCACGTGAAAAGGGATGTGGCGACTGGCCACTTGGTGGCGCTGTAAACAGAAAAAAACAACAGCTTGAATACGGCCATAGACGACTGTGTATCACGTGATTTTTCACACGTGCACAAGGTATTCATACCACATGATAGAACTCCTCATTCTGAACAACTTTGGACCACTGCTGTCAATCAAAGCGTTCGTTAAATATTGGAGATTATGTGAAGAATGAAAAAAAAAGAAGAAAAAAAAACAAGCCTCCCAGGTTGTTTTCTATCTCTCAATCAACCACTGCAGTTCGGTTCTCTGGACTTCCAAGGTTTCATCAACCATCAGGAGAAGAAGGAAAAATGATTGGAGCTTTAACAATCTGCTCTTTTAACCAGTGTGTGTGTCCAGGGGAGAGCGCGAACGCAGTCCCCCACTACCATAAATTATGCAGTCGAGATTCCCACATTTGGGGAATTCGCAGGGGTCAGCACAACCGGAGTGCAATGGCCGAGCCTCGCCCTGGGTGAACCACCTCCCTGATCATGGTGTCTCCCCTGCCAGGTAAGTATGAATTCCCGGGCCTCCAGTCAGAGGCACCCTGTCCCTCTTCGCAATCCTCACCAACGGTCGGACAATCGAACACACACCTGATTCAACTCATCAGCTCGTTAGCAAAAGACTCCAAGAGATAAGAGAGACATCAAAAATGTGCAGTGACGGGCTTCTTTTTTTTCTTCTTTTCTTTTTTTCATGCTCCGGAACCGGCTCCATGAGCCAAAGATCGATTTAATACGCAGTCCCCGGATAGTGGACGAATCAGATATGAAACTGATAAGAACAGAGTTTATTTATTTATTTATTTATTTTTGAATTTGTTATTTTCACACCACCGTTACCAGTATTGGATATGATCACCTACGACAGCCATACACAGCAATATACACTACTTCCATGAACATCTGCTGTCACACAAGACTAAAACATTTCTCTCATTGAACACTTTAAAGGGGGTGCACCGTTCCCAGAAGTACTGCAATACCGGGTCGATGCGTGGAGTGGACGGAGCAAGCCCCTATTCCATCTCCCAGTTCCAAAAATCAATTTAATATATGGTGCCCGGGTAGGGCACGTATCAGATATTAAACTGATAAGAACAGATTTTTTTTTTTTTTTGACATATTTTTATTGTAACAATTCTTTCATTTATACCATACATCTTTTTTGTAAACCACGTTTTTACAGAATGTTTACATAATTATTTGTTTTGTTTAAAGATAAATAAGATAAATAAACAGTTTCTGTTGTCCATGTATATAATTTAAATTAAAAGCATTCTGGTAAAACACATGGAGAAATTAATAAAAATGGTAATACATGAAATAAATATCTTGATAAAACAATTAAAACAAACTTAAAAACTCTCTCTTCCATTGTACAAGAACGGGTATGTCCTTATAAACCTTTTGAACCATCAACTCAGTTCCTCAAAACCAGTCCCAAAGACCTGGCCTTTCTGGGCCCAGAGGAGATCCTCTTAAACCGAGGCACCGCTGCTCCGCCGAAGATGTTGTGGGGGGCATCTACGGGCAGTCAGGGCTCGTGGCTGTGGGGACCTTCCCCTGTGAGGCTCTGGCCCCCACGTCCGAATGGCGACATGCGGTGTAGTCCTGCAGCCTTGATTTTGCCAGCTGGATGGTGGCGTGGAGGGACACCTGCATGCGCTTCCCTACCAGCAGGTTTCTGGAGGTCCAAATGGCGTCTTTAATGCAACAAATGGTGAGCCAGAGCGCGGTCTGTGTTTGTGCTGGCATTTGCTGGCTCACCTCACCTCTGACCATTGGGTAGTTTGGGACCCCCCCTGCTGGCAGGTACGGGAATTGCTGGGGGCCAGCTGTTGCCCACAGGTCCCTCACAGCGCTGCACTCCCAGAGCGCGTGCCTCACGGTCTCGGGCACGCCACACCCGGGCCGCGGGCAGATGGGGTTCCTCGACATGCCTCGGGAGTGCATCACGGCCCTGACCGGGAGGATCTCATGGGCAACCATCCACGCCAGGTCCCGGTGTCGGTTCTGGAGAGCTGAGTGGGACACATTGCGCCAAACCTTTTGGGCTTCACTTAAGGTGAGCCCGCGCACTGGACACACTTGTTCCCGTTCCTGCACAAGGGAGAGGATAGAGCGGTGATTAGTTAAAACAGTCACGTTTTCTTTTTCCAAATTAAAATTCTTTAAAAACTTTTTTATGTGAGCGTATGCAGGGGGTTGGTCAAATGCAAGTGGTGTTGTCAAGTCTGTTGGTAAAATTTTGATGGATCTTAAAAAGGACCCCACCCAGAACCGGGCCATGGCTGCTGTTTTGTCTTGTCTGGATGGGGCCAGGGCATACTTTATGTGTAATGCAGTGTATTGGGCTCCTAAAAACAAATAAGGGTCTGGGACGCCTTTTCCTCCGTTTTTTGGTGCTTTCTTCATGGTTACTCTTTTTAGCCTCTCCCATTTGGATCCCCACAAAAAATAAAACATGGACCGGTCCAGGGATAAAAGAAAGAATCTAGGGGGAAAGAAAACAGAACATAGCAATAAAAACAATGGTAAAATCACAGCTTTTAGAATTAAAACCTTTCCTTCAAAAGTCAGCTGTCTCAGTCCCCAGAACCCCAATTTTTTCCTCACTTTTCCAGTCACATCATGCCAGTTTCCACTCCCTCCCCCGTCTCTGTCAAATTTGATGCCCAGTATTTTTATGTCTGTCTTTTTAAAAGTGATGTCCAGTCCAACAGTCTTGCTTGGTTCCCATGGGCCATAGAACTGCACCTGGGTCTTGTCTCTGTTCAGTCTAGCTCCAGACGCTTTCCCAAACCAGTCTGTCAAGTCCATTGTCCTCTGTATTGATGAAACGTCAGTGCATAAAAGATTGATATCGTCCATATATAAAACAGTCTTTGCAGTCAGTCCTCCAGTCCCGGGTATGGTCAGTCCCGTTATCCACTTGTCCCTTCTCAAGATCTGCGCTAGGGGTTCGATGCAAGCCACATACAGGAGAGGAGATAACGGACAGCCCTGACGGACACCACTGCGTACATCTATCGCTTTTGAAAGATTCCCATTAACTAGGATTCTGCTGGTTATATCCCTGTACAGCAATCCCACCCAAGCTAAGAATCTCCCAGGAAAGCCCATTTTCCCCAATACTTGAAACAAGTAATGGTGCGAGACTCTGTCAAATGCTTTTTCGAAATCTAGATTTAACACTATCAGCCGAATGTTTCTGTCTCTCGCATAACAGATGGTATCTCTTATCAGTACGAGGCTGTCTGTGATCTTCCTCCCAGGGACGGCGCAGGCTTGATCCGGGTGGATCAATTCTGCTAAAACTGTTGACATTCGTATTGTTAAAAGTTTGCTAAAAAGTTTACAGTCAAAGTTTAAAAGGGTTATAGGACGCCAGTTTTTTAGATCCGTCTTGTCATCTTTTTTGTGTAATAGTGTCATTATACCCATTCTAAAACTGTCTGGAAATCGGTCGAGGTTATCAAGGTCATTAAAAACAGCCAGTAGGTCTAGTCTTAAAATGTCCCAAAAGGTCAGATAAAATTCTAGGGGAAGTCCGTCGGCTCCGGGGGACTTCCCCCTTTTACATTTTTTTATACTTTTGTCCATCTCAGGGAGATTAAAATCATTTGTCAAACCTGCACTATCTTTTACAGTATTCTCTATAAAGGTTAGAGTTTCATTTAAAATCACATCATCACTTGCCTTTTCCCCATAGAGTTCCTCATAAAAACTTTCTACTACTGTTAAAATACCATTTGTGTCTGTCACCATTTCTCTTTCTTTATTTCTTAATTTCACCATGGCTCCACCTCTATTGAGTATTTTCTTAAAAAAGTATCTTGTGCATTTCTCTCCCTGCTCTATTTCCTTTTCTTTACTTCTAAAAATAATTCCTCTACTTTTAACTTCTGCCAGTTCAGACATTTCTTTTTTAACTTCTTTTATTTCATCATTAAAATCAAACCCCTGATTAAAAAGATGAAAATAGCGTTGTAACCTCTTTTGCAGTCCCACCATTTGTCTCTTTTCCTTACATGTTTTCTTTTTCCCTGCCCATCTAAAAAAAGTCTTGGTCTTTCCCTTCACCATCTCCCACCACTGTGCTCTTGAGTCAAATAAGTCTTGTAGGGTCTGCCAATTGCTATACTGCTCCCTGTATTCTTTTACTATTTCTGGGTCTTCCAACAGGGAGCGGTTTAGCTTCCACGGACCTCTACCTGTTGTCACACCGGGGGGAAGTGATAGGGTGCAAGAAAGCATAGTGTGATCTGAAAAGAAAAGAGGGGTTAATCTGGCATCCATTAATGACCAGTCTCTGGTAAAAATGTAATCAATGCGGGAGGCTCTGGTACCATCACCACTAAACCAGGTGTGGCCCACATTGTTGGGATGCATGGATTTAAAAGCGTCAGTCAGTCTAAAATCTTTTATTATGTTTTGCAATAAAACTGTAGTCTTGTCCTCTTTAAAATCCTCTGATGCCCCTTTCCTATCTTTCCTCTGTAAAACACAATTAAAATCTCCTGCAAAAATTAAAGGATTCTTGCCTAGTAAGTGGGACTGCAGATCTATTAAAAGGCTGTATCTGTCATTCTTTTCTGTGTTCCCATAAAGTTTAGTACATTAAAATCCCTCCCTAAAAAAAGTCAAATTGGCTAAAAGTGCCCGTCCATCTCTTAATATTGTGCTCCCCTTCACCAATATTTGTGTGTTTTTTATCAGGATGGCCACTCCGTCTGCTTTGTTTTGGTTTGAACCACTCCATAAGGAGGGTCCTTGCTGCCATTTATCTTCCCACTTCTTATAGTCTTTTAAAAAGGGTAAGGCACATTCCTGTAATAAAAACACATCAGAAGGCTGTGTACTTAAGAAATTTAAAACCATTTGTGCTCTCGTTTGTGACTTCACACTTCTCACGTTTACAGTTGAGATGGTGATGTTTGTGAGCATTAAAATGAGTATAAAAAAAGACAGATACAACATTTTAAAAGTTTTAAAAGTTTAAAAACAAACTATCCATTAAAAAACAAGTTTTCTTGTAAAACAAACTCTTCCTGCATTCCCACCAGAGGGGAGGCAGGGGGGTGAGTTTGTTTTCCTTCTGAGTCACAGGGTGAGCTCCTGGGTGTGGATGATTTCAGCTCAATCGCTAAGAAAGAAATCTCATTTGCTGTATGACTTGGAAATAATCTATTCAGATCGTCTGACGAGGAAGAGTCAGAGAATCTTCCCATTTTATCTTTCTCTATTTCTTTCAAGAGGGGGGAGTGTGCCACTCTCTTTTTCTTACTTGATTGAGCACAGGGGAGTTGATCGCTTAATTGACTTTTTGTTTGTACCTTGTCTGTGTCCTCCCCAGCATTTTCACTTACTTCTGTGTTGTCTTCACCTGTCTCTTCCATTTGATCTTCCTCACCCTGTTGTACTTCACTCCTTTGCTCCACCCCTTCGTTACCTCTGTCACCTGTTCCCTCTCCACCAATCACCAGATTTGGCGGGAAAATTTAATCTTTTGGCTCCGCCCCCTTGTTATCCTTTTGTCTGCTTTCCTCAACCGCCATTTTGTTTGCTTTAACTTTGTTAGCAAAAGACTTAGGGCAATCTCTGTAGAGGTGAGCGGAGTCTCCACAGAGATTGCAACTTCTGCCATTGGGGCACTCTTCAAAAGTGTGCCCAATTTCTCTGCATTTTTTACAAAACACCTTTTGACAAGCCTCTACCAGGTGCCCGAACTCTCCACACTTGCGGCACAGCTTGGGCATTCCCTGGTAGTGGATGTAGCCTCTGTTTTCACCAAGAACTATCATTGATGGCAGATGTCTTAGGCCCTGATAGCCCTGGGGATCTTCCCACTGTTTGATCGGGATTCTCCAGGAGCAGTTCCAAATACCATCCTCATCCACCACCTTCATAGCCTGGCTCTTTACAGTGCAAAATCTACCCAGCCATACACAAATGTCTTCTCCAGTCACAGTCTCATTGAACATCCTAACAATCACAACCTTGTGTGTGTTGTCAGATAGCTTCTCAACTTTAAACATGGAGAACTGGGTCTTTACCTTCTCAAATCTATGGCAAAATTCTGACAACAGTGCTGCATTTCTAAAACTAACATCAAAGCCTTTATTAAAAGGCAGGGATAAAATACAATTTAAATCTTGAGGTGCGTAATTCAAAGCTTTCTGAACATATTTCCGAGAAAAATCTAAACGGGAAATTTCAATCGGCTTGCCTTCATGTTCTAAAAGGGTAAAACGCACGCTGTGGTGCCTCCGCATGCCGGCACGAGCAGCCGACATGGTGGAGGCACCACAAGCCTGTTAAAACGAGAAGGATTAAAAATATTAATAGAGAGCGGGTTAAAAAGGAGAACAATAAATACTAAACAATTTAAAAATACAGCAGAATGTCAAAATAAAAGAGCAATAAGAAGGACTTACTTTAAAATCAAAAGTTCACTCCAGGAGTTGTTCCAACAACGGAATAGAACGCCCGAAATGTCTCTCCACTGGATATAACCCTAAGCCACTAAACCGGCAAAAGGCTCGCTCCTATAGAGAGTCGATCCCTGTCTCAACCCTTGAACTTGCCAAAAGGCCGAGAAGCGATGCCGCAATGACGCCGAGGCGGGGGAGCCGCCAAAGGCCACGCCCACCTGGGCCGCGGCGAGAGGGCCTAAGGTCGCCAACAAACAAGCTCACCGAAAACGGATCACAACGGAGTGCACAACACGACACTTTGGAGTGCAACCTGGGATTTTGGATCATCATCGTTCAAAAGCACGGAATGGCTCGTAACTCCTAAACCGTCCGTCGCAGACCCAAGTGTCTTACATCACCGGAATCCTTGGCTCGGGCCGGACGAGACGCACGCCTCGGATCGGATGGTCGCGCTGGCGAGATTTTCGGGTATTTGGGATTTTCCGAAAAACCTACTTTTGCACAGTAGTCCTGGGTCGTTTGCCCAATCTGACCCAAAGCGGTGCCGAAAGATTCTCTGGAGTCTGACTGCCGACAGTGACCGGGAAAAAAGTCGGAATTTCGATTCACGTTGGCGACGGGACGCCAAGACGTTGGCGGTGGGCGAGGCGGGCTTTACTTGAATGGCTATAACTCTCCGACGGCAAAGAGACAATTACACCCAAGTGGGTACACCTGTGTACGGGCTCAGCCTGTGGTCACGTGAAAAGGGATGTGGCGACTGGCCACTTGGTGGCGCTGTAAACAGAAAAAAACAACAGCTTGAATACGGCCATAGACGACTGTGTATCACGTGATTTTTCACACGTGCACAAGGTATTCATACCACATGATAGAACTCCTCATTCTGAACAACTTTGGACCACTGCTGTCAATCAAAGCGTTCGTTAAATATTGGAGATTATGTGAAGAATGAAAAAAAAAGAAGAAAAAAAAACAAGCCTCCCAGGTTGTTTTCTATCTCTCAATCAACCACTGCAGTTCGGTTCTCTGGACTTCCAAGGTTTCATCAACCATCAGGAGAAGAAGGAAAAATGATTGGAGCTTTAACAATCTGCTCTTTTAACCAGTGTGTGTGTCCAGGGGAGAGCGCGAACGCAGTCCCCCACTACCATAAATTATGCAGTCGAGATTCCCACATTTGGGGAATTCGCAGGGGTCAGCACAACCGGAGTGCAATGGCCGAGCCTCGCCCTGGGTGAACCACCTCCCTGATCATGGTGTCTCCCCTGCCAGGTAAGTATGAATTCCCGGGCCTCCAGTCAGAGGCACCCTGTCCCTCTTCGCAATCCTCACCAACGGTCGGACAATCGAACACACACCTGATTCAACTCATCAGCTCGTTAGCAAAAGACTCCAAGAGATAAGAGAGACATCAAAAATGTGCAGTGACGGGCTTCTTTTTTTTCTTCTTTTCTTTTTTTCATGCTCCGGAACCGGCTCCATGAGCCAAAGATCGATTTAATACGCAGTCCCCGGATAGTGGACGAATCAGATATGAAACTGATAAGAACAGAGTTTATTTATTTATTTATTTATTTTTGAATTTGTTATTTTCACACCACCGTTACCAGTATTGGATATGATCACCTACGACAGCCATACACAGCAATATACACTACTTCCATGAACATCTGCTGTCACACAAGACTAAAACATTTCTCTCATTGAACACTTTAAAGGGGGTGCACCGTTCCCAGGAGTACTGCAATACCGGGTCGATGCGTGGAGTGGACGGAGCAAGCCCCTATTCCATCTCCCAGTTCCAAAAATCAATTTAATATATGGTGCCCGGGTAGGGCACGTATCAGATATTAAACTGATAAGAACAGATACTACACTTGATCTTAGCCAAAAGGCCGAGAAGCGATGCTGCAATGACGCCGAGGCGGGGGAGCCGCCAAAGGCCACGCCCACCTGGGCCGCGGCGAGAGGGCCTAAGGTCGCCAACAAACAAGCTCACCGAAAACGGATCACAACGGAGTGCACAACACGACACTTTGGAGTGCAACCTGGGATTTTGGATCATCATCGTTCAAAAGCACGGAATGGCTCGTAACTCCTAAACCGTCCGTCGCAGACCCAAGTGTCTTACATCACCGGAATCCTTGGCTCGGGCCGAACGAGACGCACGCCTCGGATCGGATGGTCGCGCTGGCGATATTTTCGGGTATTTGGGATTTTCCCGAAAAACCTACTTTTGCACAGTAGTCCTGGGTCGTTTGCCCAATCTGACCCAAAGCGGTGCCGAAAGATTCTCTGGAGTCTGACTGCCGACAGTGACCGGGAAAAAAGTCGGAATTTCGATTCACGTTGGCGACGGGACGCCAAGACGTTGGCGGTGGGCGAGGCGGGCTTTACTTGAATGGCTATAACTCTCCGACGGCAAAGAGACAATTACACCCAAGTGGGTACACCTGTGTACGGGCTCAGCCTGTGGTCACGTGAAAAGGGATGTGGCGACTGGCCACTTGGTGGCGCTGTAAACAGAAAAAAACAACAGCTTGAATACGGCCATAGACGACTGTGTATCACGTGATTTTTCACACGTGCACAAGGTATTCATACCACATGATAGAACTCCTCATTCTGAACAACTTTGGACCACTGCTGTCAATCAAAGCGTTCGTTAAATATTGGAGATTATGTGAAGAATGAAAAAAAAACAAGCCTCCCAGGTTGTTTTCTATCTCTCAATCAACCACTGCAGTTCGGTTCTCTGGACTTCCAAGGTTTCATCAACCATCAGGAGAAGAAGGAAAAATGATTGGAGCTTTAACAATCTGCTCTTTTAACCAGTGTGTGTGTCCAGGGGAGAGCGCGAACGCAGTCCCCCACTACCATAAATTATGCAGTCGAGATTCCCACATTTGGGGAATTCGCAGGGGTCAGCACAACCGGAGTGCAATGGCCGAGCCTCGCCCTGGGTGAACCACCTCCCTGATCATGGTGTCTCCCCTGCCAGGTAAGTATGAATTCCCGGGCCTCCAGTCAGAGGCACCCTGTCCCTCTTCGCAATCCTCACCAACGGTCGGACAATCGAACACACACCTGATTCAACTCATCAGCTCGTTAGCAAAAGACTCCAAGAGATAAGAGAGACATCAAAAATGTGCAGTGACGGGCTTCTTTTTTTTCTTCTTTTCTTTTTTTCATGCTCCATGAGCCAAAGATCGATTTAATACGCAGTCCCCGGATAGTGGACGAATCAGATATGAAACTGATAAGAACAGAGTTTATTTATTTATTTATTTATTTTTGAATTTGTTATTTTCACACCACCGTTACCAGTATTGGATATGATCACCTACGACAGCCATACACAGCAATATACACTACTTCCATGAACATCTGCTGTCACACAAGACTAAAACATTTCTCTCATTGAACACTTTAAAGGGGGTGCACCGTTCCCAGAAGTACTGCAATACCGGGTCGATGCGTGGAGTGGACGGAGCAAGCCCCTATTCCATCTCCCAGTTCCAAAAGTCAATTTAATATATGGTGCCCGGGTAGGGCACGTATCAGACATTAAACTGATAAGAACAGATTTTTCTTTTGACATATTTTTATTGTAACAATTCTTTCATTTATACCATACATCTTTTTTGTAAACCACGTTTTTACAGAATGTTTACATAATTATTTGTTTTGTTTAAAGATAAATAAGATAAATAAACAGTTTCTGTTGTCCATGTATATAATTTAAATTAAAAGCATTCTGGTAAAACACATGGAGAAATTAATAAAAATGGTAATACATGAAATAAATATCTTGATAAAACAATTAAAACAAACTTAAAAACTCTCTCTTCCATTGTACAAGAACGGGTATGTCCTTATAAACCTTTTGAACCATCAACTCAGTTCCTCAAAACCAGTCCCAAAGACCTGGCCTTTCTGGGCCCAGAGGAGATCCTCTTAAACCGAGGCACCGCTGCTCCGCCGAAGATGTTGTGGGGGGCATCTACGGGCAGTCAAGGCTCGTGGCTGTGGGGACCTTCCCCTGTGAGGCTCTGGCCCCCACGTCCGAATGGCGACATGCGGTGTAGTCCTGCAGCCTTGATTTTGCCAGCTGGATGGTGGCGTGGAGGGACACCTGCATGCGCTTCCCTACCAGCAGGTTTCTGGAGGTCCAAATGGCGTCTTTAATGCAACAAATGGTGAGCCAGAGCGCGGTCTGTGTTTGTGCTGGCATTTGCTGGCTCACCTCACCTCTGACCATTGGGTAGTTTGGGACCCCCCCTGCTGGCAGGTACGGGAATTGCTGGGGGCCAGCTGTTGCCCACAGGTCCCTCACAGCGCTGCACTCCCAGAGCGCGTGCCTCACGGTCTCGGGCGCGCCACACCCGGGCCGCGGGCAGATGGGGTTCCTCGACATGCCTCGGGAGTGCATCACGGCCCTGACCGGGAGGATCTCATGGGCAACCATCCACGCCAGGTCCCGGTGTCGGTTCTGGAGAGCTGAGTGGGACACATTGCGCCAAACCTTTTGGGCTTCACTTAAGGTGAGCCCGCGCACTGGACACACTTGTTCCCGTTCCTGCACAAGGGAGAGGATAGAGCGGTGATTAGTTAAAACAGTCACGTTTTCTTTTTCCAAATTAAAATTCTTTAAAAACTTTTTTATGTGAGCGTATGCAGGGGGTTGGTCAAATGCAAGTGGTGTTGTCAAGTCTGTTGGTAAAATTTTGATGGATCTTAAAAAGGACCCCACCCAGAACCGGGCCATGGCTGCTGTTTTGTCTTGTCTGGATGGGGCCAGGGCATACTTTATGTGTAATGCAGTGTATTGGGCTCCTAAAAACAAATAAGGGTCTGGGACGCCTTTTCCTCCGTTTTTTGGTGCTTTCTTCATGGTTACTCTTTTTAGCCTCTCCCATTTGGATCCCCACAAAAAATAAAACATGGACCGGTCCAGGGATAAAAGAAAGAATCTAGGGGGAAAGAAAACAGAACATAGCAATAAAAACAATGGTAAAATCACAGCTTTTAGAATTAAAACCTTTCCTTCAAAAGTCAGCTGTCTCAGTCCCCAGAACCCCAATTTTTTCCTCACTTTTCCAGTCACATCATGCCAGTTTCCACTCCCTCCCCCGTCTCTGTCAAATTTGATGCCCAGTATTTTTATGTCTGTCTTTTTAAAAGTGATGTCCAGTCCAACAGTCTTGCTTGGTTCCCATGGGCCATAGAACTGCACCTGGGTCTTGTCTCTGTTCAGTCTAGCTCCAGACGCTTTCCCAAACCAGTCTGTCAAGTCCATTGTCCTCTGTATTGATGAAACGTCAGTGCATAAAAGATTGATATCGTCCATATATAAAACAGTCTTTGCAGTCAGTCCTCCAGTCCCGGGTATGGTCAGTCCCGTTATCCACTTGTCCCTTCTCAAGATCTGCGCTAGGGGTTCGATGCAAGCCACATACAGGAGAGGAGATAACGGACAGCCCTGACGGACACCACTGCGTACATCTATCGCTTTTGAAAGATTCCCATTAACTAGGATTCTGCTGGTTATATCCCTGTACAGCAATCCCACCCAAGCTAAGAATCTCCCAGGAAAGCCCATTTTCCCCAATACTTGAAACAAGTAATGGTGCGAGACTCTGTCAAATGCTTTTTCGAAATCTAGATTTAACACTATCAGCCGAATGTTTCTGTCTCTCGCATAACAGATGGTATCTCTTATCAGTACGAGGCTGTCTGTGATCTTCCTCCCAGGGACGGCGCAGGCTTGATCCGGGTGGATCAATTCTGCTAAAACTGTTGACATTCGTATTGTTAAAAGTTTGCTAAAAAGTTTACAGTCAAAGTTTAAAAGGGTTATAGGACGCCAGTTTTTTAGATCCGTCTTGTCATCTTTTTTGTGTAATAGTGTCATTATACCCATTCTAAAACTGTCTGGAAATCGGTCGAGGTTATCAAGGTCATTAAAAACAGCCAGTAGGTCTAGTCTTAAAATGTCCCAAAAGGTCAGATAAAATTCTAGGGGAAGTCCGTCGGCTCCGGGGGACTTCCCCCTTTTACATTTTTTTATACTTTTGTCCATCTCAGGGAGATTAAAATCATTTGTCAAATCTGCACTATCTTTTACAGTATTCTCTATAAAGGTTAGAGTTTCATTTAAAATCACATCATCACTTGCCTTTTCCCCATAGAGTTCCTCATAAAAACTTTCTACTACTGTTAAAATACCATTTGTGTCTGTCACCATTTCTCTTTCTTTATTTCTTAATTTCACCATGGCTCCACCTCTATTGAGTATTTTCTTAAAAAAGTATCTTGTGCATTTCTCTCCCTGCTCTATTTCCTTTTCTTTACTTCTAAAAATAATTCCTCTACTTTTAACTTCTGCCAGTTCAGACATTTCTTTTTTAACTTCTTTTATTTCATCATTAAAATCAAACCCCTGATTAAAAAGATGAAAATAGCGTTGTAACCTCTTTTGCAGTCCCACCATTTGTCTCTTTTCCTTACATGTTTTCTTTTTCCCTGCCCATCTAAAAAAAGTCTTGGTCTTTCCCTTCACCATCTCCCACCACTGTGCTCTTGAGTCAAATAAGTCTTGTAGGGTCTGCCAATTGCTATACTGCTCCCTGTATTCTTTTACTATTTCTGGGTCTTCCAACAGGGAGCGGTTTAGCTTCCACAGACCTCTACCTGTTGTCACACCGGGGGGAAGTGATAGGGTGCAAGAAAGCATAGTGTGATCTGAAAAGAAAAGAGGGGTTAATCTGGCATCCATTAATGACCAGTCTCTGGTAAAAATGTAATCAATGCGGGAGGCTCTGGTACCATCACCACTAAACCAGGTGTGGCCCACATTGTTGGGATGCATGGATTTAAAAGCGTCAGTCAGTCTAAAATCTTTTATTATGTTTTGCAATAAAACTGTAGTCTTGTCCTCTTTAAAATGCTCTGATGCCCCTTTCCTATCTTTCCTCTGTAAAACACAATTAAAATCTCCTGCAAAAATTAAAGGATTCTTGCCTAGTAAGTGGGACTGCAGATCTATTAAAAGGCTGTATCTGTCATTCTTTTCTGTGTTCCCATAAAAGTTTAGTACATTAAAATCCCTCCCTAAAAAAGTCAAATTGGCTAAAAGTGCCCGTCCATCTCTTAATATTGTGCTCCCCTTCACCAATATTTGTGTGTTTTTTATCAGGATGGCCACTCCGTCTGCTTTGTTTTGGTTTGAACCACTCCATAAGGAGGGTCCTTGCTGCCATTTATCTTCCCACTTCTTATAGTCTTTTAAAAAGGGTAAGGCACATTCCTGTAATAAAAACACATCAGAAGGCTGTGTACTTAAGAAATTTAAAACCATTTGTGCTCTCGTTTGTGACTTCACACTTCTCACGTTTACAGTTGAGATGGTGATGTTTGTGAGCATTAAAATGAGTATAAAAAAAGACAGATACAACATTTTAAAAGTTTTAAAAGTTTAAAAACAAACTATCCATTAAAAAACAAGTTTTCTTGTAAAACAAACTCTTCCTGCATTCCCACCAGAGGGGAGGCAGGGGGGTGAGTTTGTTTTCCTTCTGAGTCACAGGGTGAGCTCCTGGGTGTGGATGATTTCAGCTCAATCGCTAAGAAAGAAATCTCATTTGCTGTATGACTTGGAAATAATCTATTCAGATCGTCTGACGAGGAAGAGTCAGAGAATCTTCCCATTTTATCTTTCTCTATTTCTTTCAAGAGGGGGGAGTGTGCCACTCTCTTTTTCTTACTTGATTGAGCACAGGGGAGTTGATCGCTTAATTGACTTTTTGTTTGTACCTTGTCTGTGTCCTCCCCAGCATTTTCACTTACTTCTGTGTTGTCTTCACCTCGTGAGCTTAGAATTATAAGGTTCTATCTCCGTTTAGGGTAGTTCTGAGATATTGAGCATCAAAGTTTTTACATCCCAGCTGGCAAAACTGTTATGTAGTATAATCTACTATTATAGCTCAACAAGACCATCACCCTACAGGTACTTTGAGGATAGAATATCAAAATCCTGGCACATTTGGAAATGGGATTTTTTAAGATGGCCCAAATGGAGATAGAACCTTATAATTCTGAGAGCTCTGATTCTGTTTGGAATTATAAGGTTCTATCTCCACTTTTACAAATAAAACCCCACATTTCAAAGAATAAATGTATATAACCATTGATTTTAATCAATTTATATATTTATAATACAAGCACACAGCTTGATTGGATTTTTGATTTTGGTTGGATATTGAATCTACTGTAGATAGAACCTTATAATCCCAACTCGGTTTATGTTTTTGTGAGATGGAACCTTTTTATTTGATTAATTATTATTAACTACAAAATTTTTTTTTTTTTGACAAAAATAACACCACACAGGCATTAATAAACACCTAATGGATCAGATTATGTCAAAAACTCAATTTCGACCAAAAGTGGAGATAGAACCTTATAATTCTAAGCTCACGACCTGTCTCTTCCATTTGATCTTCCTCACCCTGTTGTACTTCACTCCTTTGCTCCACCCCTTCGTTACCTCTGTCACCTGTTCCCTCTCCACCAATCACCAGATTTGGCGGGAAAATTGAATATTTTGGCTCCGCCCCCTTGTTATCCTTTTGTCTGCTTTCCTCAACCGCCATTTTGTTTGCTTTAACTTTGTTAGCAAAAGACTTAGGGCAATCTCTGTAGAGGTGAGCGGAGTCTCCACAGAGATTGCAACTTCTGCCATTGGGGCACTCTTCAAAAGTGTGCCCAATTTCTCTGCATTTTTTACAAAACACCTTTTGACAAGCCTCTACCAGGTGCCCGAACTCTCCACACTTGCAGCACAGCTTGGGCATTCCCTGGTAGTGGATGTAGCCTCTGTTTTCACCAAGAACTATCATTGATGGCAGATGTCTTAGGCCCTGATAGCCCTGGGGATCTTCCCACTGTTTGATCGGGATTCTCCAGGAGCAGTTCCAAATACCATCCTCATCCACCACCTTCATAGCCTGGCTCTTTACAGTGCAAAATCTACCCAGCCATACACAAATGTCTTCTCCAGTCACAGTCTCATTGAACATCCTAACAATCACAACCTTGTGTGTGTTGTCAGATAGCTTCTCAACTTTAAACATGGAGAACTGGGTCTTTACCTTCTCAAATCTATGGCAAAATTCTGACAACAGTGCTGCATTTCTAAAACTAACATCAAAGCCTTTATTAAAAGGCAGGGATAAAATACAATTTAAATCTTGAGGTGCGTAATTCAAAGCTTTCTGAACATATTTCCGAGAAAAATCTAAACGGGAAATTTCAATCGGCTTGCCTTCATGTTCTAAAAGGGTAAAACGCACGCTGTGGTGCCTCCGCATGCCGGCACGAGCAGCCGACATGGTGGAGGCACCACAAGCCTGTTAAAACGAGAAGGATTAAAAATATTAATAGAGAGCGGGTTAAAAAGGAGAACAATAAATACTAAACAATAAACAATTTAAAAATACAGCAGAATGTCAAAATAAAAGAGCAATAAGAAGGACTTACTTTAAAATCAAAAGTTCACTCCAGGAGTTGTTCCAACAACGGAATAGAACGCCCGAAATGTCTCTCCACTGGATATAACCCTAAGCCACTAAACCGGCAAAAGGCTCGCTCCTATAGAGAGTCGATCCCTGTCTCAACCCTTGAACTTGCCAAAAGGCCGAGAAACGATGCCGCAATGACGCCGAGGCGGGGGAGCCACCAAAGGCCACGCCCACCTGGGCCGCGGCGAGAGGGCCTAAGGTCGCCAACAAACAAGCTCACCGAAAACGGATCACAACGGAGTGCACAACACGACACTTTGGAGTGCAACCTGGGATTTTGGATCATCATCGTTCAAAAGCACGGAATGGCTCGTAACTCCTAAACCGTCCGTCGCAGACCCAAGTGTCTTACATCACCGGAATCCTTGGCTCGGGCCGAACGAGACGCACGCCTCGGATCGGATGGTCGCGCTGGCGAGATTTTCGGGTATTTGGGATTTTCCGAAAAACCTACTTTTGCACAGTAGTCCTGGGTCGTTTGCCCAATCTGACCCAAAGCGGTGCCGAAAGATTCTCTGGAGTCTGACTGCCGACAGTGACCGGGAAAAAAGTCGGAATTTCGATTCACGTTGGCGACGGGACGCCAAGACGTTGGCGGTGGGCGAGGCGGGCTTTACTTGAATGGCTATAACTCTCCGACGGCAAAGAGACAATTACACCCAAGTGGGTACACCTGTGTACGGGCTCAGCCTGTGGTCACGTGAAAAGGGATGTGGCGACTGGCCACTTGGTGGCGCTGTAAACAGAAAAAAACAACAGCTTGAATACGGCCATAGACGACTGTGTATCACGTGATTTTTCACACGTGCACAAGGTAAGGTATTCATACCACATGATAGAACTCCTCATTCTGAACAACTTTGGACCACTGCTGTCAATCAAAGCGTTCGTTAAATATTGGAGATTATGTGAAGAATGAAAAAAAAAGAAGAAAAAAAAACAAGCCTCCCAGGTTGTTTTCTATCTCTCAATCAACCACTGCAGTTCGGTTCTCTGGACTTCCAAGGTTTCATCAACCATCAGGAGAAGAAGGAAAAATGATTGGAGCTTTAACAATCTGCTCTTTTAACCAGTGTGTGTGTCCAGGGGAGAGCGCGAACGCAGTCCCCCACTACCATAAATTATGCAGTCGAGATTCCCACATTTGGGGAATTCGCAGGGGTCAGCACAACCGGAGTGCAATGGCCGAGTCTCGCCCTGGGTGAACCACCTCCCTGATCATGGTGTCTCCCCTGCCAGGTAAGTATGAATTCCCGGGCCTCCAGTCAGAGGCACCCTGTCCCTCTTCGCAATCCTCACCAACGGTCGGACAATCGAACACACACCTGATTCAACTCATCAGCTCGTTAGCAAAAGACTCCAAGAGATAAGAGAGACATCAAAAATGTGCAGTGACGGGCTTCTTTTTTTTCTTCTTTTCTTTTTTTCATGCTCCGGAACCGGCTCCATGAGCCAAAGATCGATTTAATACGCAGTCCCCGGATAGTGGACGAATCAGATATGAAACTGATAAGAACAGAGTTTATTTATTTATTTATTTATTTTTGAATTTGTTATTTTCACACCACCGTTACCAGTATTGGATATGATCACCTACGACAGCCATACACAGCAATATACACTACTTCCATGAACATCTGCTGTCACACAAGACTAAAACATTTCTCTCATTGAACACTTTAAAGGGGGTGCACCGTTCCCAGAAGTACTGCAATACCGGGTCGATGCGTGGAGTGGACGGAGCAAGCCCCTATTCCATCTCCCAGTTCCAAAAATCAATTTAATATATGGTGCCCGGGTAGGGCACGTATCAGATATTAAACTGATAAGAACAGATTTTTTCTTTTGACATATTTTTATTGTAACAATTCTTTCATTTATACCATACATCTTTTTTGTAAACCACGTTTTTACAGAATGTTTACATAATTATTTGTTTTGTTTAAAGATAAATAAGATAAATAAACAGTTTCTGTTGTCCATGTATATAATTTAAATTAAAAGCATTCTGGTAAAACACATGGAGAAATTAATAAAAATGGTAATACATGAAATAAATATCTTGATAAAACAATTAAAACAAACTTAAAAACTCTCTCTTCCATTGTACAAGAACGGGTATGTCCTTATAAACCTTTTGAACCATCAACTCAGTTCCTCAAAACCAGTCCCAAAGACCTGGCCTTTCTGGGCCCAGAGGAGATCCTCTTAAACCGAGGCACCGCTGCTCCGCCGAAGATGTTGTGGGGGGCATCTACGGGCAGTCAAGGCTCGTGGCTGTGGGGACCTTCCCCTGTGAGGCTCTGGCCCCCACGTCCGAATGGCGACATGCGGTGTAGTCCTGCAGCCTTGATTTTGCCAGCTGGATGGTGGCGTGGAGGGACACCTGCATGCGCTTCCCTACCAGCAGGTTTCTGGAGGTCCAAATGGCGTCTTTAATGCAACAAATGGTGAGCCAGAGCGCGGTCTGTGTTTGTGCTGGCATTTGCTGGCTCACCTCACCTCTGACCATTGGGTAGTTTGGGACCCCCCCTGCTGGCAGGTACGGGAATTGCTGGGGGCCAGCTGTTGCCCACAGGTCCCTCACAGCGCTGCACTCCCAGAGCGCGTGCCTCACGGTCTCGGGCGCGCCACACCCGGGCCGCGGGCAGATGGGGTTCCTCGACATGCCTCGGGAGTGCATCACGGCCCTGACCGGGAGGATCTCATGGGCAACCATCCACGCCAGGTCCCGGTGTCGGTTCTGGAGAGCTGAGTGGGACACATTGCGCCAAACCTTTTGGGCTTCACTTAAGGTGAGCCCGCGCACTGGACACACTTGTTCCCGTTCCTGCACAAGGGAGAGGATAGAGCGGTGATTAGTTAAAACAGTCACGTTTTCTTTTTCCAAATTAAAATTCTTTAAAAACTTTTTTATGTGAGCGTATGCAGGGGGTTGGTCAAATGCAAGTGGTGTTGTCAAGTCTGTTGGTAAAATTTTGATGGATCTTAAAAAGGACCCCACCCAGAACCGGGCCATGGCTGCTGTTTTGTCTTGTCTGGATGGGGCCAGGGCATACTTTATGTGTAATGCAGTGTATTGGGCTCCTAAAAACAAATAAGGGTCTGGGACGCCTTTTCCTCCGTTTTTTGGTGCTTTCTTCATGGTTACTCTTTTTAGCCTCTCCCATTTGGATCCCCACAAAAAATAAAACATGGACCGGTCCAGGGATAAAAGAAAGAATCTAGGGGGAAAGAAAACAGAACATAGCAATAAAAACAATGGTAAAATCACAGCTTTTAGAATTAAAACCTTTCCTTCAAAAGTCAGCTGTCTCAGTCCCCAGAACCCCAATTTTTTCCTCACTTTTCCAGTCACATCATGCCAGTTTCCACTCCCTCCCCCGTCTCTGTCAAATTTGATGCCCAGTATTTTTATGTCTGTCTTTTTAAAAGTGATGTCCAGTCCAACAGTCTTGCTTGGTTCCCATGGGCCATAGAACTGCACCTGGGTCTTGTCTCTGTTCAGTCTAGCTCCAGACGCTTTCCCAAACCAGTCTGTCAAGTCCATTGTCCTCTGTATTGATGAAACGTCAGTGCATAAAAGATTGATATCGTCCATATATAAAACAGTCTTTGCAGTCAGTCCTCCAGTCCCGGGTATGGTCAGTCCCGTTATCCACTTGTCCCTTCTCAAGATCTGCGCTAGGGGTTCGATGCAAGCCACATACAGGAGAGGAGATAACGGACAGCCCTGACGGACACCACTGCGTACATCTATCACTTTTGAAAGATTCCCATTAACTAGGATTCTGCTGGTTATATCCCTGTACAGCAATCCCACCCAAGCTAAGAATCTCCCAGGAAAGCCCATTTTCCCCAATACTTGAAACAAGTAATGGTGCGAGACTCTGTCAAATGCTTTTTCGAAATCTAGATTTAACACTATCAGCCGAATGTTTCTGTCTCTCGCATAACAGATGGTATCTCTTATCAGTACGAGGCTGTCTGTGATCTTCCTCCCAGGGACGGCGCAGGCTTGATCCGGGTGGATCAATTCTGCTAAAACTGTTGACATTCGTATTGTTAAAAGTTTGCTAAAAAGTTTACAGTCAAAGTTTAAAAGGGTTATAGGACGCCAGTTTTTTTTTGATCCGTCTTGTCATCTTTTTTGTGTAATAGTGTCATTATACCCATTCTAAAACTGTCTGGAAATCGGTCGAGGTTATCAAGGTCATTAAAAACAGCCAGTAGGTCTAGTCTTAAAATGTCCCAAAAGGTCAGATAAAATTCTAGGGGAAGTCCGTCGGCTCCGGGGGACTTCCCCCTTTTAAATTTTTTTATACTTTTGTCCATCTCAGGGAGATTAAAATCATTTGTCAATCCTGCATTATCTTTTACAGTATTCTCTATAAAGGTTAGAGTTTCATTTAAAATCACATCATCACTTGCCTTTTCCCCATAGAGTTCCTCATAAAAACTTTCTACTACTGTTAAAATACCATTTGTGTCTGTCACCATTTCTCTTTCTTTATTTCTTAATTTCACCATGGCTCCACCTCTATTGAGTATTTTCTTAAAAAAGTATCTTGTGCATTTCTCTCCCTGCTCTATTTCCTTTTCTTTACTTCTAAAAATAATTCCTCTACTTTTAACTTCTGCCAGTTCAGACATTTCTTTTTTAACTTCTTTTATTTCATCATTAAAATCAAACCCCTGATTAAAAAGATGAAAATAGCGTTGTAACCTCTTTTGCAGTCCCACCATTTGTCTCTTTTCCTTACATGTTTTCTTTTTCCCTGCCCATCTAAAAAAAGTCTTGGTCTTTCCCTTCACCATCTCCCACCACTGTGCTCTTGAGTCAAATAAGTCTTGTAGGGTCTGCCAATTGCTATACTGCTCCCTGTATTCTTTTACTATTTCTGGGTCTTCCAACAGGGAGCGGTTTAGCTTCCACAGACCTCTACCTGTTGTCACACCGGGGGGAAGTGATAGGGTGCAAGAAAGCATAGTGTGATCTGAAAAGAAAAGAGGGGTTAATCTGGCATCCATTAATGACCAGTCTCTGGTAAAAATGTAATCAATGCGGGAGGCTCTGGTACCATCACCACTAAACCAGGTGTGGCCCACATTGTTGGGATGCATGGATTTAAAAGCGTCAGTCAGTCTAAAATCTTTTATTATGTTTTGCAATAAAACTGTAGTCTTGTCCTCTTTAAAATCCTCTGATGCCCCTTTCCTATCTTTCCTCTGTAAAACACAATTAAAATCTCCTGCAAAAATTAAAGGATTCTTGCCTAGTAAGTGGGACTGCAGATCTATTAAAAGGCTGTATCTGTCATTCTTTTCTGTGTTCCCATAAAAGTTTAGTACATTAAAATCCCTCCCTAAAAAAGTCAAATTGGCTAAAAGTGCCCGTCCATCTCTTAATATTGTGCTCCCCTTCACCAATATTTGTGTGTTTTTTATCAGGATGGCCACTCCGTCTGCTTTGTTTTGGTTTGAACCACTCCATAAGGAGGGTCCTTGCTGCCATTTATCTTCCCACTTCTTATAGTCTTTTAAAAAGGGTAAGGCACATTCCTGTAATAAAAACACATCAGAAGGCTGTGTACTTAAGAAATTTAAAACCATTTGTGCTCTCGTTTGTGACTTCACACTTCTCACGTTTACAGTTGAGATGGTGATGTTTGTGAGCATTAAAATGAGTATAAAAAAAGACAGATACAACATTTTAAAAGTTTTAAAAGTTTAAAAACAAACTATCCATTAAAAAACAAGTTTTCTTGTAAAACAAACTCTTCCTGCATTCCCACCAGAGGGGAGGCAGGGGGGTGAGTTTGTTTTCCTTCTGAGTCACAGGGTGAGCTCCTGGGTGTGGATGATTTCAGCTCAATCGCTAAGAAAGAAATCTCATTTGCTGTATGACTTGGAAATAATCTATTCAGATCGTCTGACGAGGAAGAGTCAGAGAATCTTCCCATTTTATCTTTCTCTATTTCTTTCAAGAGGGGGGAGTGTGCCACTCTCTTTTTCTTACTTGATTGAGCACAGGGGAGTTGATCGCTTAATTGACTTTTTGTTTGTACCTTGTCTGTGTCCTCCCCAGCATTTTCACTTACTTCTGTGTTGTCTTCACCTGTCTCTTCCATTTGATCTTCCTCACCCTGTTGTACTTCACTCCTTTGCTCCACCCCTTCGTTACCTCTGTCACCTGTTCCCTCTCCACCAATCACCAGATTTGGCGGGAAAATTGAATCTTTT
This sequence comes from Leuciscus leuciscus, assembly GCF_965113295.1. NCBI lineage: Eukaryota > Metazoa > Chordata > Actinopteri > Cypriniformes > Leuciscidae > Leuciscus > Leuciscus leuciscus. Next base: position 37,704,125 of record NC_138742.1, on the reverse strand, counting down.
GGCTCCGCCCCCTTGTTATCCTTTTGTCTGCTTTCCTCAACCGCCATTTTGTTTGCTTTAACTTTGTTAGCAAAAGACTTAGGGCAATCTCTGTAGAGGTGAGCGGAGTCTCCACAGAGATTGCAACTTCTGCCATTGGGGCACTCTTCAAAAGTGTGCCCAATTTCTCTGCATTTTTTACAAAACACCTTTTGACAAGCCTCTACCAGGTGCCCGAACTCTCCACACTTGCGGCACAGCTTGGGCATTCCCTGGTAGTGGATGTAGCCTCTGTTTTCACCAAGAACTATCATTGATGGCAGATGTCTTAGGCCCTGATAGCCCTGGGGATCTTCCCACTGTTTGATCGGGATTCTCCAGGAGCAGTTCCAAATACCATCCTCATCCACCACCTTCATAGCCTGGCTCTTTACAGTGCAAAATCTACCCAGCCATACACAAATGTCTTCTCCAGTCACAGTCTCATTGAACATCCTAACAATCACAACCTTGTGTGTGTTGTCAGATAGCTTCTCAACTTTAAACATGGAGAACTGGGTCTTTACCTTCTCAAATCTATGGCAAAATTCTGACAACAGTGCTGCATTTCTAAAACTAACATCAAAGCCTTTATTAAAAGGCAGGGATAAAATACAATTTAAATCTTGAGGTGCGTAATTCAAAGCTTTCTGAACATATTTCCGAGAAAAATCTAAACGGGAAATTTCAATCGGCTTGCCTTCATGTTCTAAAAGGGTAAAACGCACGCTGTGGTGCCTCCGCATGCCGGCACGAGCAGCCGACATGGTGGAGGCACCACAAGCCTGTTAAAACGAGAAGGATTAAAAATATTAATAGAGAGCGGGTTAAAAAGGAGAACAATAAATACTAAACAATAAACAATTTAAAAATACAGCAGAATGTCAAAATAAAAGAGCAATAAGAAGGACTTACTTTAAAATCAAAAGTTCACTCCAGGAGTTGTTCCAACAACGGAATAGAACGCCCGAAATGTCTCTCCACTGGATATAACCCTAAGCCACTAAACCGGCAAAAGGCTCGCTCCTATAGAGAGTCGATCCCTGTCTCAACCCTTGAACTTGCCAAAAGGCCGAGAAGCGATGCCGCAATGACGCCGAGGCGGGGGAGCCGCCAAAGGCCACGCCCACCTGGGCCGCGGCGAGAGGGCCTAAGGTCGCCAACAAACAAGCTCACCGAAAACGGATCACAACGGAGTGCACAACACGACACTTTGGAGTGCAACCTGGGATTTTGGATCATCATCGTTCAAAAGCACGGAATGGCTCGTAACTCCTAAACCGTCCGTCGCAGACCCAAGTGTCTTACATCACCGGAATCCTTGGCTCGGGCCGAACGAGACGCACGCCTCGGATCGGATGGTCGCGCTGGCGAGATTTTCGGGTATTTGGGATTTTCCGAAAAACCTACTTTTGCACAGTAGTCCTGGGTCGTTTGCCCAATCTGACCCAAAGCGGTGCCGAAAGATTCTCTGGAGTCTGACTGCCGACAGTGACCGGGAAAAAAGTCGGAATTTCGATTCACGTTGGCGACGGGACGCCAAGACGTTGGCGGTGGGCGAGGCGGGCTTTACTTGAATGGCTATAACTCTCCGACGGCAAAGAGACAATTACACCCAAGTGGGTACACCTGTGTACGGGCTCAGCCTGTGGTCACGTGAAAAGGGATGTGGCGACTGGCCACTTGGTGGCGCTGTAAACAGAAAAAAACAACAGCTTGAATACGGCCATAGACGACTGTGTATCACGTGATTTTTCACACGTGCACAAGGTATTCATACCACATGATAGAACTCCTCATTCTGAACAACTTTGGACCACTGCTGTCAATCAAAGCGTTCGTTAAATATTGGAGATTATGTGAAGAATGAAAAAAAAAGAAGAAAAAAAAACAAGCCTCCCAGGTTGTTTTCTATCTCTCAATCAACCACTGCAGTTCGGTTCTCTGGACTTCCAAGGTTTCATCAACCATCAGGAGAAGAAGGAAAAATGATTGGAGCTTTAACAATCTGCTCTTTTAACCAGTGTGTGTGTCCAGGGGAGAGCGCGAACGCAGTCCCCCACTACCATAAATTATGCAGTCGAGATTCCCACATTTGGGGAATTCGCAGGGGTCAGCACAACCGGAGTGCAATGGCCGAGCCTCGCCCTGGGTGAACCACCTCCCTGATCATGGTGTCTCCCCTGCCAGGTAAGTATGAATTCCCGGGCCTCCAGTCAGAGGCACCCTGTCCCTCTTCGCAATCCTCACCAACGGTCGGACAATCGAACACACACCTGATTCAACTCATCAGCTCGTTAGCAAAAGACTCCAAGAGATAAGAGAGACATCAAAAATGTGCAGTGACTGGCTTCTTTTTTTTCTTCTTTTCTTTTTTTCATGCTCCGGAACCGGCTCCATGAGCCAAAGATCGATTTAATACGCAGTCCCCGGATAGTGGACGAATCAGATATGAAACTGATAAGAACAGAGTTTATTTATTTATTTATTTATTTTTGAATTTGTTATTTTCACACCACCGTTACCAGTATTGGATATGATCACCTACGACAGCCATACACAGCAATATACACTACTTCCATGAACATCTGCTGTCACACAAGACTAAAACATTTCTCTCATTGAACACTTTAAAGGGGGTGCACCGTTCCCAGAAGTACTGCAATACCGGGTCGATGCGTGGAGTGGACGGAGCAAGCCCCTATTCCATCTCCCAGTTCCAAAAGTCAATTTAATATATGGTGCCCGGGTAGGGCACGTATCAGACATTAAACTGATAAGAACAGATACTACACTTGATCTTAGCCAAAAGGCCGAGAAGCGATGCCGCAATGACGCCGAGGCGGGGGAGCCGCCAAAGGCCACGCCCACCTGGGCCGCGGCGAGAGGGCCTAAGGTCGCCAACAAACAAGCTCACCGAAAACGGATCACAACGGAGTGCACAACACGACACTTTGGAGTGCAACCTGGGATTTTGGATCATCATCGTTCAAAAGCACGGAATGGCTCGTAACTCCTAAACCGTCCGTCGCAGACCCAAGTGTCTTACATCACCGGAATCCTTGGCTCGGGCCGAACGAGACGCACGCCTCGGATCGGATGGTCGCGCTGGCGAGATTTTCGGGTATTTGGGATTTTCCGAAAAACCTACTTTTGCACAGTAGTCCTGGGTCGTTTGCCCAATCTGACCCAAAGCGGTGCCGAAAGATTCTCTGGAGTCTGACTGCCGACAGTGACCGGGAAAAAAGTCGGAATTTCGATTCACGTTGGCGACGGGACGCCAAGACGTTGGCGGTGGGCGAGGCGGGCTTTACTTGAATGGCTATAACTCTCCGACGGCAAAGAGACAATTACACCCAAGTGGGTACACCTGTGTACGGGCTCAGCCTGTGGTCACGTGAAAAGGGATGTGGCGACTGGCCACTTGGTGGCGCTGTAAACAGAAAATAACAACAGCTTGAATACGGCCATAGACGACTGTGTATCACGTGATTTTTCACACGTGCACAAGGTAAGGTATTCATACCACATGATAGAACTCCTCATTCTGAACAACTTTGGACCACTGCTGTCAATCAAAGCGTTCGTTAAATATTGGAGATTATGTGAAGAATGAAAAAAAAAGAAGAAAAAAAAGCCTCCCAGGTTGTTTTCTATCTCTCAATCAACCACTGCAGTTCGGTTCTCTGGACTTCCAAGGTTTCATCAACCATCAGGAGAAGAAGGAAAAATGATTGGAGCTTTAACAATCTGCTCTTTTAACCAGTGTGTGTGTCCAGGGGAGAGCGCGAACGCAGTCCCCCACTACCATAAATTATGCAGTCGAGATTCCCACATTTGGGGAATTCGCAGGGGTCAGCACAACCGGAGTGCAATGGCCGAGCCTCGCCCTGGGTGAACCACCTCCCTGATCATGGTGTCTCCCCTGCCAGGTAAGTATGAATTCCCGGGCCTCCAGTCAGAGGCACCCTGTCCCTCTTCGCAATCCTCACCAACGGTCGGACAATCGAACACACACCTGATTCAACTCATCAGCTCGTTAGCAAAAGACTCCAAGAGATAAGAGAGACATCAAAAATGTGCAGTGACGGGCTTCTTTTTTTTCTTCTTTTCTTTTTTTCATGCTCCGGAACCGGCTCCATGAGCCAAAGATCGATTTAATACGCAGTCCCCGGATAGTGGACGAATCAGATATGAAACTGATAAGAACAGAGTTTATTTATTTATTTATTTATTTTTGAATTTGTTATTTTCACACCACCGTTACCAGTATTGGATATGATCACCTACGACAGCCATACACAGCAATATACACTACTTCCATGAACATCTGCTGTCACACAAGACTAAAACATTTCTCTCATTGAACACTTTAAAGGGGGTGCACCGTTCTCAGAAGTACTGCAATACCGGGTCGATGCGTGGAGTGGACGGAGCAAGCCCCTATTCCATCTCCCAGTTCCAAAAATCAATTTAATATATGGTGCCCGGGTAGGGCACGTATCAGATATTAAACTGATAAGAACAGATACTACACTTGATCTTAGCCAAAAGGCCGAGAAGCGATGCCGCAATGACGCCGAGGCGGGGGAGCCGCCAAAGGCCAAGCCCACCTGGGCCGCGGCGAGAGGGCCTAAGGTCGCCAACAAACAAGCTCACCGAAAACGGATCACAACGGAGTGCACAACACGACACTTTGGAGTGCAACCTGGGATTTTGGATCATCATCGTTCAAAAGCACGGAATGGCTCGTAACTCCTAAACCGTCCGTCGCAGACCCAAGTGTCTTACATCACCGGAATCCTTGGCTCGGGCCGAACGAGACGCACGCCTCGGATCGGATGGTCGCGCTGGCGAGATTTTCGGGTATTTGGGATTTTCCTTTTGCACAGTAGTCCTGGGTCGTTTGCCCAATCTGACCCAAAGCGGTGCCGAAAGATTCTCTGGAGTCTGACTGCCGACAGTGACCGGGAAAAAAGTCGGAATTTCGATTCACGTTGGCGACGGGACGCCAAGACGTTGGCGGTGGGCGAGGCGGGCTTTACTTGAATGGCTATAACTCTCCGACGGCAAAGAGACAATTACACCCAAGTGGGTACACCTGTGTACGGGCTCAGCCTGTGGTCACGTGAAAAGGGATGTGGCGACTGGCCACTTGGTGGCGCTGTAAACAGAAAAAAACAACAGCTTGAATACGGCCATAGACGACTGTGTATCACGTGATTTTTCACACGTGCACAAGGTATTCATACCACATGATAGAACTCCTCATTCTGAACAACTTTGGACCACTGCTGTCAATCAAAGCGTTCGTTAAATATTGGAGATTATGTGAAGAATGAAAAAAAAAGAAGAAAAAAAAACAAGCCTCCCAGGTTGTTTTCTATCTCTCAATCAACCACTGCAGTTCGGTTCTCTGGACTTCCAAGGTTTCATCAACCATCAGGAGAAGAAGGAAAAATGATTGGAGCTTTAACAATCTGCTCTTTTAACCAGTGTGTGTGTCCAGGGGAGAGCGCGAACGCAGTCCCCCACTACCATAAATTATGCAGTCGAGATTCCCACATTTGGGGAATTCGCAGGGGTCAGCACAACCGGAGTGCAATGGCCGAGCCTCGCCCTGGGTGAACCACCTCCCTGATCATGGTGTCTCCCCTGCCAGGTAAGTATGAATTCCCGGGCCTCCAGTCAGAGGCACCCTGTCCCTCTTCGCAATCCTCACCAACGGTCGGACAATCGAACACACACCTGATTCAACTCATCAGCTCGTTAGCAAAAGACTCCAAGAGATAAGAGAGACATCAAAAATGTGCAGTGACTGGCTTCTTTTTTTTCTTCTTTTCTTTTTTTCATGCTCCGGAACCGGCTCCATGAGCCAAAGATCGATTTAATACGCAGTCCCCGGATAGTGGACGAATCAGATATGAAACTGATAAGAACAGAGTTTATTTATTTATTTATTTATTTTTGAATTTGTTATTTTCACACCACCGTTACCAGTATTGGATATGATCACCTACGACAGCCATACACAGCAATATACACTACTTCCATGAACATCTGCTGTCACACAAGACTAAAACATTTCTCTCATTGAACACTTTAAAGGGGGTGCACCGTTCCCAGAAGTACTGCAATACCGGGTCGATGCGTGGAGTGGACGGAGCAAGCCCCTATTCCATCTCCCAGTTCCAAAAGTCAATTTAATATATGGTGCCCGGGTAGGGCACGTATCAGACATTAAACTGATAAGAACAGATACTACACTTGATCTTAGCCAAAAGGCCGAGAAGCGATGCCGCAATGACGCCGAGGCGGGGGAGCCGCCAAAGGCCACGCCCACCTGGGCCGCGGCGAGAGGGCCTAAGGTCGCCAACAAACAAGCTCACCGAAAACGGATCACAACGGAGTGCACAACACGACACTTTGGAGTGCAACCTGGGATTTTGGATCATCATCGTTCAAAAGCACGGAATGGCTCGTAACTCCTAAACCGTCCGTCGCAGACCCAAGTGTCTTACATCACCGGAATCCTTGGCTCGGGCCGAACGAGACGCACGCCTCGGATCGGATGGTCGCGCTGGCGAGATTTTCGGGTATTTGGGATTTTCCGAAAAACCTACTTTTGCACAGTAGTCCTGGGTCGTTTGCCCAATCTGACCCAAAGCGGTGCCGAAAGATTCTCTGGAGTCTGACTGCCGACAGTGACCGGGAAAAAAGTCGGAATTTCGATTCACGTTGGCGACGGGACGCCAAGACGTTGGCGGTGGGCGAGGCGGGCTTTACTTGAATGGCTATAACTCTCCGACGGCAAAGAGACAATTACACCCAAGTGGGTACACCTGTGTACGGGCTCAGCCTGTGGTCACGTGAAAAGGGATGTGGCGACTGGCCACTTGGTGGCGCTGTAAACAGAAAAAAACAACAGCTTGAATACGGCCATAGACGACTGTGTATCACGTGATTTTTCACACGTGCACAAGGTATTCATACCACATGATAGAACTCCTCATTCTGAACAACTTTGGACCACTGCTGTCAATCAAAGCGTTCGTTAAATATTGGAGATTATGTGAAGAATGAAAAAAAAAGAAGAAAAAAAAGCCTCCCAGGTTGTTTTCTATCTCTCAATCAACCACTGCAGTTCGGTTCTCTGGACTTCCAAGGTTTCATCAACCATCAGGAGAAGAAGGAAAAATGATTGGAGCTTTAACAATCTGCTCTTTTAACCAGTGTGTGTGTCCAGGGGAGAGCGCGAACGCAGTCCCCCACTACCATAAATTATGCAGTCGAGATTCCCACATTTGGGGAATTCGCAGGGGTCAGCACAACCGGAGTGCAATGGCCGAGCCTCGCCCTGGGTGAACCACCTCCCTGATCATGGTGTCTCCCCTGCCAGGTAAGTATGAATTCCCGGGCCTCCAGTCAGAGGCACCCTGTCCCTCTTCGCAATCCTCACCAACGGTCGGACAATCGAACACACACCTGATTCAACTCATCAGCTCGTTAGCAAAAGACTCCAAGAGATAAGAGAGACATCAAAAATGTGCAGTGACGGGCTTCTTTTTTTTCTTCTTTTCTTTTTTTCATGCTCCGGAACCGGCTCCATGAGCCAAAGATCGATTTAATACGCAGTCCCCGGATAGTGGACGAATCAGATATGAAACTGATAAGAACAGAGTTTATTTATTTATTTATTTATTTTTGAATTTGTTATTTTCACACCACCGTTACCAGTATTGGATATGATCACCTACGACAGCCATACACAGCAATATACACTACTTCCATGAACATCTGCTGTCACACAAGACTAAAACATTTCTCTCATTGAACACTTTAAAGGGGGTGCACCGTTCCCAGAAGTACTGCAATACCGGGTCGATGCGTGGAGTGGACGGAGCAAGCCCCTATTCCATCTCCCAGTTCCAAAAATCAATTTAATATATGGTGCCCGGGTAGGGCACGTATCAGATATTAAACTGATAAGAACAGATACTACACTTGATCTTAGCCAAAAGGCCGAGAAGCGATGCCGCAATGACGCCGAGGCGGGGGAGCCGCCAAAGGCCAAGCCCACCTGGGCCGCGGCGAGAGGGCCTAAGGTCGCCAACAAACAAGCTCACCGAAAACGGATCACAACGGAGTGCACAACACGACACTTTGGAGTGCAACCTGGGATTTTGGATCATCATCGTTCAAAAGCACGGAATGGCTCGTAACTCCTAAACCGTCCGTCGCAGACCCAAGTGTCTTACATCACCGGAATCCTTGGCTCGGGCCGAACGAGACGCACGCCTCGGATCGGATGGTCGCGCTGGCGAGATTTTCGGGTATTTGGGATTTTCCTTTTGCACAGTAGTCCTGGGTCGTTTGCCCAATCTGACCCAAAGCGGTGCCGAAAGATTCTCTGGAGTCTGACTGCCGACAGTGACCGGGAAAAAAGTCGGAATTTCGATTCACGTTGGCGACGGGACGCCAAGACGTTGGCGGTGGGCGAGGCGGGCTTTACTTGAATGGCTATAACTCTCCGACGGCAAAGAGACAATTACACCCAAGTGGGTACACCTGTGTACGGGCTCAGCCTGTGGTCACGTGAAAAGGGATGTGGCGACTGGCCACTTGGTGGCGCTGTAAACAGAAAAAAACAACAGCTTGAATACGGCCATAGACGACTGTGTATCACGTGATTTTTCACACGTGCACAAGGTATTCATACCACATGATAGAACTCCTCATTCTGAACAACTTTGGACCACTGCTGTCAATCAAAGCGTTCGTTAAATATTGGAGATTATGTGAAGAATGAAAAAAAAAGAAGAAAAAAAAACAAGCCTCCCAGGTTGTTTTCTATCTCTCAATCAACCACTGCAGTTCGGTTCTCTGGACTTCCAAGGTTTCATCAACCATCAGGAGAAGAAGGAAAAATGATTGGAGCTTTAACAATCTGCTCTTTTAACCAGTGTGTGTGTCCAGGGGAGAGCGCGAACGCAGTCCCCCACTACCATAAATTATGCAGTCGAGATTCCCACATTTGGGGAATTCGCAGGGGTCAGCACAACCGGAGTGCAATGGCCGAGCCTCGCCCTGGGTGAACCACCTCCCTGATCATGGTGTCTCCCCTGCCAGGTAAGTATGAATTCCCGGGCCTCCAGTCAGAGGCACCCTGTCCCTCTTCGCAATCCTCACCAACGGTCGGACAATCGAACACACACCTGATTCAACTCATCAGCTCGTTAGCAAAAGACTCCAAGAGATAAGAGAGACATCAAAAATGTGCAGTGACTGGCTTCTTTTTTTTCTTCTTTTCTTTTTTTCATGCTCCGGAACCGGCTCCATGAGCCAAAGATCGATTTAATACGCAGTCCCCGGATAGTGGACGAATCAGATATGAAACTGATAAGAACAGAGTTTATTTATTTATTTATTTATTTTTGAATTTGTTATTTTCACACCACCGTTACCAGTATTGGATATGATCACCTACGACAGCCATACACAGCAATATACACTACTTCCATGAACATCTGCTGTCACACAAGACTAAAACATTTCTCTCATTGAACACTTTAAAGGGGGTGCACCGTTCCCAGAAGTACTGCAATACCGGGTCGATGCGTGGAGTGGACGGAGCAAGCCCCTATTCCATCTCCCAGTTCCAAAAATCAATTTAATATATGGTGCCCGGGTAGGGCACGTATCAGATATTAAACTGATAAGAACAGATACTACACTTGATCTTAGCCAAAAGGCCGAGAAGCGATGCCGCAATGACGCCGAGGCGGGGGAGCCGCCAAAGGCCACGCCCACCTGGGCCGCGGCGAGAGGGCCTAAGGTCGCCAACAAACAAGCTCACCGAAAACGGATCACAACGGAGTGCACAACTCGACACTTTGGAGTGCAACCTGGGATTTTGGATCATCATCGTTCAAAAGCACGGAATGGCTCGTAACTCCTAAACCGTCCGTCGCAGACCCAAGTGTCTTACATCACCGGAATCCTTGGCTCGGGCCGAACGAGACGCACGCCTCGGATCGGATGGTCGCGCTGGCGAGATTTTCGGGTATTTGGGATTTTCCGAAAAACCTACTTTTGCACAGTAGTCCTGGGTCGTTTGCCCAATCTGACCCAAAGCGGTGCCGAAAGATTCTCTGGAGTCTGACTGCCGACAGTGACCGGGAAAAAAGTCGGAATTTCGATTCACGTTGGCGACGGGACGCCAAGACGTTGGCGGTGGGCGAGGCGGGCTTTACTTGAATGGCTATAACTCTCCGACGGCAAAGAGACAATTACACCCAAGTGGGTACACCTGTGTACGGGCTCAGCCTGTGGTCACGTGAAAAGGGATGTGGCGACTGGCCACTTGGTGGCGCTGTAAACAGAAAAAAACAACAGCTTGAATACGGCCATAGACGACTGTGTATCACGTGATTTTTCACACGTGCACAAGGTATTCATACCACATGATAGAACTCCTCATTCTGAACAACTTTGGACCACTGCTGTCAATCAAAGCGTTCGTTAAATATTGGAGATTATGTGAAGAATGAAAAAAAAAGAAGAAAAAAAAACAAGCCTCCCAGGTTGTTTTCTATCTCTCAATCAACCACTGCAGTTCGGTTCTCTGGACTTCCAAGGTTTCATCAACCATCAGGAGAAGAAGAAAAAATGATTGGAGCTTTAACAATCTGCTCTTTTAACCAGTGTGTGTGTCCAGGGGAGAGCGCGAACGCAGTCCCCCACTACCATAAATTATGCAGTCGAGATTCCGGCATTTGGGGAATTCGCAGGGGTCAGCACAACCGGAGTGCAATGGCCGAGCCTCGCCCTGGGTGAACCACCTCCCTGATCATGGTGTCTCCCCTGCCAGGTAAGTATGAATTCCCGGGCCTCCAGTCAGAGGCACCCTGTCCCTCTTCGCAATCCTCACCAACGGTCGGACAATCGAACACACACCTGATTCAACTCATCAGCTCGTTAGCAAAAGACTCCAAGAGATAAGAGAGACATCAAAAATGTGCAGTGACGGGCTTCTTTTTTTTCTTCTTTTCTTTTTTTCATGCTCCGGAACCGGCTCCATGAGCCAAAGATCGATTTAATACGCAGTCCCCGGATAGTGGACGAATCAGATATGAAACTGATAAGAACAGAGTTTATTTATTTATTTATTTATTTTTGAATTTGTTATTTTCACACCACCGTTACCAGTATTGGATATGATCACCTACGACAGCCATACACAGCAATATGCACTACTTCCATGAACATCTGCTGTCACACAAGACTAAAACATTTCTCTCATTGAACACTTTAAAGGGGGTGCACCGTTCCCAGAAGTACTGCAATACCGGGTCGATGCGTGGAGTGGACGGAGCAAGCCCCTATTCCATCTCCCAGTTCCAAAAATCAATTTAATATATGGTGCCCGGGTAGGGCACGTATCAGATATTAAACTGATAAGAACAGATACTACACTTGATCTTAGCCAAAAGGCCGAGAAGCGATGCCGCAATGACGCCGAGGCGGGGGAGCCGCCAAAGGCCAAGCCCACCTGGGCCGCGGCGAGAGGGCCTAAGGTCGCCAACAAACAAGCTCACCGAAAACGGATCACAACGGAGTGCACAACACGACACTTTGGAGTGCAACCTGGGATTTTGGATCATCATCGTTCAAAAGCACGGAATGGCTCGTAACTCCTAAACCGTCCGTCGCAGACCCAAGTGTCTTACATCACCGGAATCCTTGGCTCGGGCCGAACGAGACGCACGCCTCGGATCGGATGGTCGCGCTGGCGAGATTTTCGGGTATTTGGGATTTTCCTTTTGCACAGTAGTCCTGGGTCGTTTGCCCAATCTGACCCAAAGCGGTGCCGAAAGATTCTCTGGAGTCTGACTGCCGACAGTGACCGGGAAAAAAGTCGGAATTTCGATTCACGTTGGCGACGGGACGCCAAGACGTTGGCGGTGGGCGAGGCGGGCTTTACTTGAATGGCTATAACTCTCCGACGGCAAAGAGACAATTACACCCAAGTGGGTACACCTGTGTACGGGCTCAGCCTGTGGTCACGTGAAAAGGGATGTGGCGACTGGCCACTTGGTGGCGCTGTAAACAGAAAAAAACAACAGCTTGAATACGGCCATAGACGACTGTGTATCACGTGATTTTTCACACGTGCACAAGGTATTCATACCACATGATAGAACTCCTCATTCTGAACAACTTTGGACCACTGCTGTCAATCAAAGCGTTCGTTAAATATTGGAGATTATGTGAAGAATGAAAAAAAAAGAAGAAAAAAAAACAAGCCTCCCAGGTTGTTTTCTATCTCTCAATCAACCACTGCAGTTCGGTTCTCTGGACTTCCAAGGTTTCATCAACCATCAGGAGAAGAAGGAAAAATGATTGGAGCTTTAACAATCTGCTCTTTTAACCAGTGTGTGTGTCCAGGGGAGAGCGCGAACGCAGTCCCCCACTACCATAAATTATGCAGTCGAGATTCCCACATTTGGGGAATTCGCAGGGGTCAGCACAACCGGAGTGCAATGGCCGAGCCTCGCCCTGGGTGAACCACCTCCCTGATCATGGTGTCTCCCCTGCCAGGTAAGTATGAATTCCCGGGCTTCCAGTCAGAGGCACCCTGTCCCTCTTCGCAATCCTCACCAACGGTCGGACAATCGAACACACACCTGATTCAACTCATCAGCTCGTTAGCAAAAGACTCCAAGAGATAAGAGAGACATCAAAAATGTGCAGTGACTGGCTTCTTTTTTTTCTTCTTTTCTTTTTTTCATGCTCCGGAACCGGCTCCATGAGCCAAAGATCGATTTAATACGCAGTCCCCGGATAGTGGACGAATCAGATATGAAACTGATAAGAACAGAGTTTATTTATTTATTTATTTATTTTTGAATTTGTTATTTTCACACCACCGTTACCAGTATTGGATATGATCACCTACGACAGCCATACACAGCAATATACACTACTTCCATGAACATCTGCTGTCACACAAGACTAAAACATTTCTCTCATTGAACACTTTAAAGGGGGTGCACCGTTCCCAGAAGTACTGCAATACCGGGTCGATGCGTGGAGTGGACGGAGCAAGCCCCTATTCCATCTCCCAGTTCCAAAAATCAATTTAATATATGGTGCCCGGGTAGGGCACGTATCAGATATTAAACTGATAAGAACAGATACTACACTTGATCTTAGCCAAAAGGCCGAGAAGCGATGCCGCAATGACGCCGAGGCGGGGGAGCCGCCAAAGGCCACGCCCACCTGGGCCGCGGCGAGAGGGCCTAAGGTCGCCAACAAACAAGCTCACCGAAAACGGATCACAACGGAGTGCACAACTCGACACTTTGGAGTGCAACCTGGGATTTTGGATCATCATCGTTCAAAAGCACGGAATGGCTCGTAACTCCTAAACCGTCCGTCGCAGACCCAAGTGTCTTACATCACCGGAATCCTTGGCTCGGGCCGAACGAGACGCACGCCTCGGATCGGATGGTCGCGCTGGCGAGATTTTCGGGTATTTGGGATTTTCCGAAAAACCTACTTTTGCACAGTAGTCCTGGGTCGTTTGCCCAATCTGACCCAAAGCGGTGCCGAAAGATTCTCTGGAGTCTGACTGCCGACAGTGACCGGGAAAAAAGTCGGAATTTCGATTCACGTTGGCGACGGGACGCCAAGACGTTGGCGGTGGGCGAGGCGGGCTTTACTTGAATGGCTATAACTCTCCGACGGCAAAGAGACAATTACACCCAAGTGGGTACACCTGTGTACGGGCTCAGCCTGTGGTCACGTGAAAAGGGATGTGGCGACTGGCCACTTGGTGGCGCTGTAAACAGAAAAAAACAACAGCTTGAATACGGCCATAGACGACTGTGTATCACGTGATTTTTCACACGTGCACAAGGTATTCATACCACATGATAGAACTCCTCATTCTGAACAACTTTGGACCACTGCTGTCAATCAAAGCGTTCGTTAAATATTGGAGATTATGTGAAGAATGAAAAAAAAAGAAGAAAAAAAAACAAGCCTCCCAGGTTGTTTTCTATCTCTCAATCAACCACTGCAGTTCGGTTCTCTGGACTTCCAAGGTTTCATCAACCATCAGGAGAAGAAGAAAAAATGATTGGAGCTTTAACAATCTGCTCTTTTAACCAGTGTGTGTGTCCAGGGGAGAGCGCGAACGCAGTCCCCCACTACCATAAATTATGCAGTCGAGATTCCGGCATTTGGGGAATTCGCAGGGGTCAGCACAACCGGAGTGCAATGGCCGAGCCTCGCCCTGGGTGAACCACCTCCCTGATCATGGTGTCTCCCCTGCCAGGTAAGTATGAATTCCCGGGCCTCCAGTCAGAGGCACCCTGTCCCTCTTCGCAATCCTCACCAACGGTCGGACAATCGAACACACACCTGATTCAACTCATCAGCTCGTTAGCAAAAGACTCCAAGAGATAAGAGAGACATCAAAAATGTGCAGTGACGGGCTTCTTTTTTTTCTTCTTTTCTTTTTTTCATGCTCCGGAACCGGCTCCATGAGCCAAAGATCGATTTAATACGCAGTCCCCGGATAGTGGACGAATCAGATATGAAACTGATAAGAACAGAGTTTATTTATTTATTTATTTATTTTTGAATTTGTTATTTTCACACCACCGTTACCAGTATTGGATATGATCACCTACGACAGCCATACACAGCAATATGCACTACTTCCATGAACATCTGCTGTCACACAAGACTAAAACATTTCTCTCATTGAACACTTTAAAGGGGGTGCACCGTTCCCAGAAGTACTGCAATACCGGGTCGATGCGTGGAGTGGACGGAGCAAGCCCCTATTCCATCTCCCAGTTCCAAAAATCAATTTAATATATGGTGCCCGGGTAGGGCACGTATCAGATATTAAACTGATAAGAACAGATACTACACTTGATCTTAGCCAAAAGGCCGAGAAGCGATGCCGCAATGACGCCGAGGCGGGGGAGCCGCCAAAGGCCAAGCCCACCTGGGCCGCGGCGAGAGGGCCTAAGGTCGCCAACAAACAAGCTCACCGAAAACGGATCACAACGGAGTGCACAACACGACACTTTGGAGTGCAACCTGGGATTTTGGATCATCATCGTTCAAAAGCACGGAATGGCTCGTAACTCCTAAACCGTCCGTCGCAGACCCAAGTGTCTTACATCACCGGAATCCTTGGCTCGGGCCGAACGAGACGCACGCCTCGGATCGGATGGTCGCGCTGGCGAGATTTTCGGGTATTTGGGATTTTCCTTTTGCACAGTAGTCCTGGGTCGTTTGCCCAATCTGACCCAAAGCGGTGCCGAAAGATTCTCTGGAGTCTGACTGCCGACAGTGACCGGGAAAAAAGTCGGAATTTCGATTCACGTTGGCGACGGGACGCCAAGACGTTGGCGGTGGGCGAGGCGGGCTTTACTTGAATGGCTATAACTCTCCGACGGCAAAGAGACAATTACACCCAAGTGGGTACACCTGTGTACGGGCTCAGCCTGTGGTCACGTGAAAAGGGATGTGGCGACTGGCCACTTGGTGGCGCTGTAAACAGAAAAAAACAACAGCTTGAATACGGCCATAGACGACTGTGTATCACGTGATTTTTCACACGTGCACAAGGTATTCATACCACATGATAGAACTCCTCATTCTGAACAACTTTGGACCACTGCTGTCAATCAAAGCGTTCGTTAAATATTGGAGATTATGTGAAGAATGAAAAAAAAAGAAGAAAAAAAAGCCTCCCAGGTTGTTTTCTATCTCTCAATCAACCACTGCAGTTCGGTTCTCTGGACTTCCAAGGTTTCATCAACCATCAGGAGAAGAAGGAAAAATGATTGGAGCTTTAACAATCTGCTCTTTTAACCAGTGTGTGTGTCCAGGGGAGAGCGCGAACGCAGTCCCCCACTACCATAAATTATGCAGTCGAGATTCCCACATTTGGGGAATTCGCAGGGGTCAGCACAACCGGAGTGCAATGGCCGAGCCTCGCCCTGGGTGAACCACCTCCCTGATCATGGTGTCTCCCCTGCCAGGTAAGTATGAATTCCCGGGCCTCCAGTCAGAGGCACCCTGTCCCTCTTCGCAATCCTCACCAACGGTCGGACAATCGAACACACACCTGATTCAACTCATCAGCTCGTTAGCAAAAGACTCCAAGAGATAAGAGAGACATCAAAAATGTGCAGTGACTGGCTTCTTTTTTTTCTTCTTTTCTTTTTTTCATGCTCCGGAACCGGCTCCATGAGCCAAAGATCGATTTAATACGCAGTCCCCGGATAGTGGACGAATCAGATATGAAACTGATAAGAACAGAGTTTATTTATTTATTTATTTATTTTTGAATTTGTTATTTTCACACCACCGTTACCAGTATTGGATATGATCACCTACGACAGCCATACACAGCAATATACACTACTTCCATGAACATCTGCTGTCACACAAGACTAAAACATTTCTCTCATTGAACACTTTAAAGGGGGTGCACCGTTCCCAGAAGTACTGCAATACCGGGTCGATGCGTGGAGTGGACGGAGCAAGCCCCTATTCCATCTCCCAGTTCCAAAAATCAATTTAATATATGGTGCCCGGGTAGGGCACGTATCAGATATTAAACTGATAAGAACAGATACTACACTTGATCTTAGCCAAAAGGCCGAGAAGCGATGCCGCAATGACGCCGAGGCGGGGGAGCCGCCAAAGGCCACGCCCACCTGGGCCGCGGCGAGAGGGCCTAAGGTCGCCAACAAACAAGCTCACCGAAAACGGATCACAACGGAGTGCACAACTCGACACTTTGGAGTGCAACCTGGGATTTTGGATCATCATCGTTCAAAAGCACGGAATGGCTCGTAACTCCTAAACCGTCCGTCGCAGACCCAAGTGTCTTACATCACCGGAATCCTTGGCTCGGGCCGAACGAGACGCACGCCTCGGATCGGATGGTCGCGTTGGCGAGATTTTCGGGTATTTGGGATTTTCCGAAAAACCTACTTTTGCACAGTAGTCCTGGGTCGTTTGCCCAATCTGACCCAAAGCGGTGCCGAAAGATTCTCTGGAGTCTGACTGCCGACAGTGACCGGGAAAAAAGTCGGAATTTCGATTCACGTTGGCGACGGGACGCCAAGACGTTGGCGGTGGGCGAGGCGGGCTTTACTTGAATGGCTATAACTCTCCGACGGCAAAGAGACAATTACACCCAAGTGGGTACACCTGTGTACGGGCTCAGCCTGTGGTCACGTGAAAAGGGATGTGGCGACTGGCCACTTGGTGGCGCTGTAAACAGAAAAAAACAACAGCTTGAATACGGCCATAGACGACTGTGTATCACGTGATTTTTCACACGTGCACAAGGTATTCATACCACATGATAGAACTCCTCATTCTGAACAACTTTGGACCACTGCTGTCAATCAAAGCGTTCGTTAAATATTGGAGATTATGTGAAGAATGAAAAAAAAAGAAGAAAAAAAAGCCTCCCAGGTTGTTTTCTATCTCTCAATCAACCACTGCAGTTCGGTTCTCTGGACTTCCAAGGTTTCATCAACCATCAGGAGAAGAAGGAAAAATGATTGGAGCTTTAACAATCTGCTCTTTTAACCAGTGTGTGTGTCCAGGGGAGAGCGCGAACGCAGTCCCCCACTACCATAAATTATGCAGTCGAGATTCCCACATTTGGGGAATTCGCAGGGGTCAGCACAACCGGAGTGCAATGGCCGAGCCTCGCCCTGGGTGAACCACCTCCCTGATCATGGTGTCTCCCCTGCCAGGTAAGTATGAATTCCCGGGCCTCCAGTCAGAGGCACCCTGTCCCTCTTCGCAATCCTCACCAACGGTCGGACAATCGAACACACACCTGATTCAACTCATCAGCTCGTTAGCAAAAGACTCCAAGAGATAAGAGAGACATCAAAAATGTGCAGTGACGGGCTTCTTTTTTTTCTTCTTTTCTTTTTTTCATGCTCCGGAACCGGCTCCATGAGCCAAAGATCGATTTAATACGCAGTCCCCGGATAGTGGACGAATCAGATATGAAACTGATAAGAACAGAGTTTATTTATTTATTTATTTATTTTTGAATTTGTTATTTTCACACCACCGTTACCAGTATTGGATATGATCACCTACGACAGCCATACACAGCAATATACACTACTTCCATGAACATCTGCTGTCACACAAGACTAAAACATTTCTCTCATTGAACACTTTAAAGGGGGTGCACCGTTCCCAGAAGTACTGCAATACCGGGTCGATGCGTGGAGTGGACGGAGCAAGCCCCTATTCCATCTCCCAGTTCCAAAAATCAATTTAATATATGGTGCCCGGGTAGGGCACGTATCAGATATTAAACTGATAAGAACAGATACTACACTTGATCTTAGCCAAAAGGCCGAGAAGCGATGCCGCAATGACGCCGAGGCGGGGGAGCCGCCAAAGGCCAAGCCCACCTGGGCCGCGGCGAGAGGGCCTAAGGTCGCCAACAAACAAGCTCACCGAAAACGGATCACAACGGAGTGCACAACACGACACTTTGGAGTGCAACCTGGGATTTTGGATCATCATCGTTCAAAAGCACGGAATGGCTCGTAACTCCTAAACCGTCCGTCGCAGACCCAAGTGTCTTACATCACCGGAATCCTTGGCTCGGGCCGAACGAGACGCACGCCTCGGATCGGATGGTCGCGCTGGCGAGATTTTCGGGTATTTGGGATTTTCCTTTTGCACAGTAGTCCTGGGTCGTTTGCCCAATCTGACCCAAAGCGGTGCCGAAAGATTCTCTGGAGTCTGACTGCCGACAGTGACCGGGAAAAAAGTCGGAATTTCGATTCACGTTGGCGACGGGACGCCAAGACGTTGGCGGTGGGCGAGGCGGGCTTTACTTGAATGGCTATAACTCTCCGACGGCAAAGAGACAATTACACCCAAGTGGGTACACCTGTGTACGGGCTCAGCCTGTGGTCACATGAAAAGGGATGTGGCGACTGGCCACTTGGTGGCGCTGTAAACAGAAAAAAACAACAGCTTGAATACGGCCATAGACGACTGTGTATCACGTGATTTTTCACACGTGCACAAGGTATTCATACCACATGATAGAACTCCTCATTCTGAACAACTTTGGACCACTGCTGTCAATCAAAGCGTTCGTTAAATATTGGAGATTATGTGAAGAATGAAAAAAAAAGAAGAAAAAAAAACAAGCCTCCCAGGTTGTTTTCTATCTCTCAATCAACCACTGCAGTTCGGTTCTCTGGACTTCCAAGGTTTCATCAACCATCAGGAGAAGAAGGAAAAATGATTGGAGCTTTAACAATCTGCTCTTTTAACCAGTGTGTGTGTCCAGGGGAGAGCGCGAACGCAGTCCCCCACTACCATAAATTATGCAGTCGAGATTCCCACATTTGGGGAATTCGCAGGGGTCAGCACAACCGGAGTGCAATGGCCGAGCCTCGCCCTGGGTGAACCACCTCCCTGATCATGGTGTCTCCCCTGCCAGGTAAGTATGAATTCCCGGGCCTCCAGTCAGAGGCACCCTGTCCCTCTTCGCAATCCTCACCAACGGTCGGACAATCGAACACACACCTGATTCAACTCATCAGCTCGTTAGCAAAAGACTCCAAGAGATAAGAGAGACATCAAAAATGTGCAGTGACTGGCTTCTTTTTTTTCTTCTTTTCTTTTTTTCATGCTCCGGAACCGGCTCCATGAGCCAAAGATCGATTTAATACGCAGTCCCCGGATAGTGGACGAATCAGATATGAAACTGATAAGAACAGAGTTTATTTATTTATTTATTTATTTTTGAATTTGTTATTTTCACACCACCATTACCAGTATTGGATATGATCACCTACGACAGCCATACACAGCAATATACACTACTTCCATGAACATCTGCTGTCACACAAGACTAAAACATTTCTCTCATTGAACACTTTAAAGGGGGTGCACCGTTCCCAGAAGTACTGCAATACCGGGTCGATGCGTGGAGTGGACGGAGCAAGCCCCTATTCCATCTCCCAGTTCCAAAAATCAATTTAATATATGGTGCCCGGGTAGGGCACGTATCAGATATTAAACTGATAAGAACAGATACTACACTTGATCTTAGCCAAAAGGCCGAGAAGCGATGCCGCAATGACGCCGAGGCGGGGGAGCCGCCAAAGGCCACGCCCACCTGGGCCGCGGCGAGAGGGCCTAAGGTCGCCAACAAACAAGCTCACCGAAAACGGATCACAACGGAGTGCACAACTCGACACTTTGGAGTGCAACCTGGGATTTTGGATCATCATCGTTCAAAAGCACGGAATGGCTCGTAACTCCTAAACCGTCCGTCGCAGACCCAAGTGTCTTACATCACCGGAATCCTTGGCTCGGGCCGAACGAGACGCACGCCTCGGATCGGATGGTCGCGCTGGCGAGATTTTCGGGTATTTGGGATTTTCCGAAAAACCTACTTTTGCACAGTAGTCCTGGGTCGTTTGCCCAATCTGACCCAAAGCGGTGCCGAAAGATTCTCTGGAGTCTGACTGCCGACAGTGACCGGGAAAAAAGTCGGAATTTCGATTCACGTTGGCGACGGGACGCCAAGACGTTGGCGGTGGGCGAGGCGGGCTTTACTTGAATGGCTATAACTCTCCGACGGCAAAGAGACAATTACACCCAAGTGGGTACACCTGTGTACGGGCTCAGCCTGTGGTCACGTGAAAAGGGATGTGGCGACTGGCCACTTGGTGGCGCTGTAAACAGAAAAAAACAACAGCTTGAATACGGCCATAGACGACTGTGTATCACGTGATTTTTCACACGTGCACAAGGTATTCATACCACATGATAGAACTCCTCATTCTGAACAACTTTGGACCACTGCTGTCAATCAAAGCGTTCGTTAAATATTGGAGATTATGTGAAGAATGAAAAAAAAAGAAGAAAAAAAAACAAGCCTCCCAGGTTGTTTTCTATCTCTCAATCAACCACTGCAGTTCGGTTCTCTGGACTTCCAAGGTTTCATCAACCATCAGGAGAAGAAGAAAAAATGATTGGAGCTTTAACAATCTGCTCTTTTAACCAGTGTGTGTGTCCAGGGGAGAGCGCGAACGCAGTCCCCCACTACCATAAATTATGCAGTCGAGATTCCGGCATTTGGGGAATTCGCAGGGGTCAGCACAACCGGAGTGCAATGGCCGAGCCTCGCCCTGGGTGAACCACCTCCTGATCATGGTGTCTCCCCTGCCAGGTAAGTATGAATTCCCGGGCCTCCAGTCAGAGGCACCCTGTCCCTCTTCGCAATCCTCACCAACGGTCGGACAATCGAACACACACCTGATTCAACTCATCAGCTCGTTAGCAAAAGACTCCAAGAGATAAGAGAGACATCAAAAATGTGCAGTGACGGGCTTCTTTTTTTTCTTCTTTTCTTTTTTTCATGCTCCGGAACCGGCTCCATGAGCCAAAGATCGATTTAATACGCAGTCCCCGGATAGTGGACGAATCAGATATGAAACTGATAAGAACAGAGTTTATTTATTTATTTATTTATTTTTGAATTTGTTATTTTCACACCACCGTTACCAGTATTGGATATGATCACCTACGACAGCCATACACAGCAATATACACTACTTCCATGAACATCTGCTGTCACACAAGACTAAAACATTTCTCTCATTGAACACTTTAAAGGGGGTGCACCGTTCCCAGAAGTACTGCAATACCGGGTCGATGCGTGGAGTGGACGGAGCAAGCCCCTATTCCATCTCCCAGTTCCAAAAATCAATTTAATATATGGTGCCCGGGTAGGGCACGTATCAGATATTAAACTGATAAGAACAGATACTACACTTGATCTTAGCCAAAAGGCCGAGAAGCGATGCCGCAATGACGCCGAGGCGGGGGAGCCGCCAAAGGCCAAGCCCACCTGGGCCGCGGCGAGAGGGCCTAGGGTCGCCAACAAACAAGCTCACCGAAAACGGATCACAACGGAGTGCACAACACGACACTTTGGAGTGCAACCTGGGATTTTGGATCATCATCGTTCAAAAGCACGGAATGGCTCGTAACTCCTAAACCGTCCGTCGCAGACCCAAGTGTCTTACATCACCGGAATCCTTGGCTCGGGCCGAACGAGACGCACGCCTCGGATCGGATGGTCGCGCTGGCGAGATTTTCGGGTATTTGGGATTTTCCTTTTGCACAGTAGTCCTGGGTCGTTTGCCCAATCTGACCCAAAGCGGTGCCGAAAGATTCTCTGGAGTCTGACTGCCGACAGTGACCGGGAAAAAAGTCGGAATTTCGATTCACGTTGGCGACGGGACGCCAAGACGTTGGCGGTGGGCGAGGCGGGCTTTACTTGAATGGCTATAACTCTCCGACGGCAAAGAGACAATTACACCCAAGTGGGTACACCTGTGTACGGGCTCAGCCTGTGGTCACGTGAAAAGGGATGTGGCGACTGGCCACTTGGTGGCGCTGTAAACAGAAAAAAACAACAGCTTGAATACGGCCATAGACGACTGTGTATCACGTGATTTTTCACACGTGCACAAGGTATTCATACCACATGATAGAACTCCTCATTCTGAACAACTTTGGACCACTGCTGTCAATCAAAGCGTTCGTTAAATATTGGAGATTATGTGAAGAATGAAAAAAAAAGAAGAAAAAAAAACAAGCCTCCCAGGTTGTTTTCTATCTCTCAATCAACCACTGCAGTTCGGTTCTCTGGACTTCCAAGGTTTCATCAACCATCAGGAGAAGAAGGAAAAATGATTGGAGCTTTAACAATCTGCTCTTTTAACCAGTGTGTGTGTCCAGGGGAGAGCGCGAACGCAGTCCCCCACTACCATAAATTATGCAGTCGAGATTCCCACATTTGGGGAATTCGCAGGGGTCAGCACAACCGGAGTGCAATGGCCGAGCCTCGCCCTGGGTGAACCACCTCCCTGATCATGGTGTCTCCCCTGCCAGGTAAGTATGAATTCCCGGGCCTCCAGTCAGAGGCACCCTGTCCCTCTTCGCAATCCTCACCAACGGTCGGACAATCGAACACACACCTGATTCAACTCATCAGCTCGTTAGCAAAAGACTCCAAGAGATAAGAGAGACATCAAAAATGTGCAGTGACTGGCTTCTTTTTTTTCTTCTTTTCTTTTTTTCATGCTCCGGAACCGGCTCCATGAGCCAAAGATCGATTTAATACGCAGTCCCCGGATAGTGGACGAATCAGATATGAAACTGATAAGAACAGAGTTTATTTATTTATTTATTTATTTTTGAATTTGTTATTTTCACACCACCGTTACCAGTATTGGATATGATCACCTACGACAGCCATACACAGCAATATACACTACTTCCATGAACATCTGCTGTCACACAAGACTAAAACATTTCTCTCATTGAACACTTTAAAGGGGGTGCACCGTTCCCAGAAGTACTGCAATACCGGGTCGATGCGTGGAGTGGACGGAGCAAGCCCCTATTCCATCTCCCAGTTCCAAAAATCAATTTAATATATGGTGCCCGGGTAGGGCACGTATCAGATATTAAACTGATAAGAACAGATACTACACTTGATCTTAGCCAAAAGGCCGAGAAGCGATGCCGCAATGACGCCGAGGCGGGGGAGCCGCCAAAGGCCACGCCCACCTGGGCCGCGGCGAGAGGGCCTAAGGTCGCCAACAAACAAGCTCACCGAAAACGGATCACAACGGAGTGCACAACTCGACACTTTGGAGTGCAACCTGGGATTTTGGATCATCATCGTTCAAAAGCACGGAATGGCTCGTAACTCCTAAACCGTCCGTCGCAGACCCAAGTGTCTTACATCACCGGAATCCTTGGCTCGGGCCGAACGAGACGCACGCCTCGGATCGGATGGTCGCGCTGGCGAGATTTTCGGGTATTTGGGATTTTCCGAAAAACCTACTTTTGCACAGTAGTCCTGGGTCGTTTGCCCAATCTGACCCAAAGCGGTGCCGAAAGATTCTCTGGAGTCTGACTGCCGACAGTGACCGGGAAAAAAGTCGGAATTTCGATTCACGTTGGCGACGGGACGCCAAGACGTTGGCGGTGGGCGAGGCGGGCTTTACTTGAATGGCTATAACTCTCCGACGGCAAAGAGACAATTACACCCAAGTGGGTACACCTGTGTACGGGCTCAGCCTGTGGTCACGTGAAAAGGGATGTGGCGACTGGCCACTTGGTGGCGCTGTAAACAGAAAAAAACAACAGCTTGAATACGGCCATAGACGACTGTGTATCACGTGATTTTTCACACGTGCACAAGGTATTCATACCACATGATAGAACTCCTCATTCTGAACAACTTTGGACCACTGCTGTCAATCAAAGCGTTCGTTAAATATTGGAGATTATGTGAAGAATGAAAAAAAAAGAAGAAAAAAAAACAAGCCTCCCAGGTTGTTTTCTATCTCTCAATCAACCACTGCAGTTCGGTTCTCTGGACTTCCAAGGTTTCATCAACCATCAGGAGAAGAAGGAAAAATGATTGGAGCTTTAACAATCTGCTCTTTTAACCAGTGTGTGTGTCCAGGGGAGAGCGCGAACGCAGTCCCCCACTACCATAAATTATGCAGTCGAGATTCCCACATTTGGGGAATTCGCAGGGGTCAGCACAACCGGAGTGCAATGGCCGAGCCTCGCCCTGGGTGAACCACCTCCCTGATCATGGTGTCTCCCCTGCCAGGTAAGTATGAATTCCCGGGCCTCCAGTCAGAGGCACCCTGTCCCTCTTCGCAATCCTCACCAACGGTCGGACAATCGAACACACACCTGATTCAACTCATCAGCTCGTTAGCAAAAGACTCCAAGAGATAAGAGAGACATCAAAAATGTGCAGTGACTGGCTTCTTTTTTTTCTTCTTTTCTTTTTTTCATGCTCCGGAACCGGCTCCATGAGCCAAAGATCGATTTAATACGCAGTCCCCGGATAGTGGACGAATCAGATATGAAACTGATAAGAACAGAGTTTATTTATTTATTTATTTATTTTTGAATTTGTTATTTTCACACCACCGTTACCAGTATTGGATATGATCACCTACGACAGCCATACACAGCAATATACACTACTTCCATGAACATCTGCTGTCACACAAGACTAAAACATTTCTCTCATTGAACACTTTAAAGGGGGTGCACCGTTCCCAGAAGTACTGCAATACCGGGTCGATGCGTGGAGTGGACGGAGCAAGCCCCTATTCCATCTCCCAGTTCCAAAAATCAATTTAATATATGGTGCCCGGGTAGGGCACGTATCAGATATTAAACTGATAAGAACAGATACTACACTTGATCTTAGCCAAAAGGCCGAGAAGCGATGCCGCAATGACGCCGAGGCGGGGGAGCCGCCAAAGGCCACGCCCACCTGGGCCGCGGCGAGAGGGCCTAAGGTCGCCAACAAACAAGCTCACCGAAAACGGATCACAACGGAGTGCACAACTCGACACTTTGGAGTGCAACCTGGGATTTTGGATCATCATCGTTCAAAAGCACGGAATGGCTCGTAACTCCTAAACCGTCCGTCGCAGACCCAAGTGTCTTACATCACCGGAATCCTTGGCTCGGGCCGAACGAGACGCACGCCTCGGATCGGATGGTCGCGCTGGCGAGATTTTCGGGTATTTGGGATTTTCCGAAAAACCTACTTTTGCACAGTAGTCCTGGGTCGTTTGCCCAATCTGACCCAAAGCGGTGCCGAAAGATTCTCTGGAGTCTGACTGCCGACAGTGACCGGGAAAAAAGTCGGAATTTCGATTCACGTTGGCGACGGGACGCCAAGACGTTGGCGGTGGGCGAGGCGGGCTTTACTTGAATGGCTATAACTCTCCGACGGCAAAGAGACAATTACACCCAAGTGGGTACACCTGTGTACGGGCTCAGCCTGTGGTCACGTGAAAAGGGATGTGGCGACTGGCCACTTGGTGGCGCTGTAAACAGAAAAAAACAACAGCTTGAATACGGCCATAGACGACTGTGTATCACGTGATTTTTCACACGTGCACAAGGTATTCATACCACATGATAGAACTCCTCATTCTGAACAACTTTGGACCACTGCTGTCAATCAAAGCGTTCGTTAAATATTGGAGATTATGTGAAGAATGAAAAAAAAAGAAGAAAAAAAAACAAGCCTCCCAGGTTGTTTTCTATCTCTCAATCAACCACTGCAGTTCGGTTCTCTGGACTTCCAAGGTTTCATCAACCATCAGGAGAAGAAGAAAAAATGATTGGAGCTTTAACAATCTGCTCTTTTAACCAGTGTGTGTGTCCAGGGGAGAGCGCGAACGCAGTCCCCCACTACCATAAATTATGCAGTCGAGATTCCGGCATTTGGGGAATTCGCAGGGGTCAGCACAACCGGAGTGCAATGGCCGAGCCTCGCCCTGGGTGAACCACCTCCCTGATCATGGTGTCTCCCCTGCCAGGTAAGTATGAATTCCCGGGCCTCCAGTCAGAGGCACCCTGTCCCTCTTCGCAATCCTCACCAACGGTCGGACAATCGAACACACACCTGATTCAACTCATCAGCTCGTTAGCAAAAGACTCCAAGAGATAAGAGAGACATCAAAAATGTGCAGTGACGGGCTTCTTTTTTTTCTTCTTTTCTTTTTTTCATGCTCCGGAACCGGCTCCATGAGCCAAAGATCGATTTAATACGCAGTCCCCGGATAGTGGACGAATCAGATATGAAACTGATAAGAACAGAGTTTATTTATTTATTTATTTATTTTTGAATTTGTTATTTTCACACCACCGTTACCAGTATTGGATATGATCACCTACGACAGCCATACACAGCAATATACACTACTTCCATGAACATCTGCTGTCACACAAGACTAAAACATTTCTCTCATTGAACACTTTAAAGGGGGTGCACCGTTCCCAGAAGTACTGCAATACCGGGTCGATGCGTGGAGTGGACGGAGCAAGCCCCTATTCCATCTCCCAGTTCCAAAAATCAATTTAATATATGGTGCCCGGGTAGGGCACGTATCAGATATTAAACTGATAAGAACAGATACTACACTTGATCTTAGCCAAAAGGCCGAGAAGCGATGCCGCAATGACGCCGAGGCGGGGGAGCCGCCAAAGGCCAAGCCCACCTGGGCCGCGGCGAGAGGGCCTAAGGTCGCCAACAAACAAGCTCACCGAAAACGGATCACAACGGAGTGCACAACACGACACTTTGGAGTGCAACCTGGGATTTTGGATCATCATCGTTCAAAAGCACGGAATGGCTCGTAACTCCTAAACCGTCCGTCGCAGACCCAAGTGTCTTACATCACCGGAATC
>NC_138742.1:37462713-37676550 GCF_965113295.1 Leuciscus leuciscus | reverse complement strand
TTTTCACACGTGCACAAGGTATTCATACCACATGATAGAACTCCTCATTCTGAACAACTTTGGACCACTGCTGTCAATCAAAGCGTTCGTTAAATATTGGAGATTATGTGAAGAATGAAAAAAAAAGAAGAAAAAAAAACAAGCCTCCCAGGTTGTTTTCTATCTCTCAATCAACCACTGCAGTTCGGTTCTCTGGACTTCCAAGGTTTCATCAACCATCAGGAGAAGAAGGAAAAATGATTGGAGCTTTAACAATCTGCTCTTTTAACCAGTGTGTGTGTCCAGGGGAGAGCGCGAACGCAGTCCCCCACTACCATAAATTATGCAGTCGAGATTCCCACATTTGGGGAATTCGCAGGGGTCAGCACAACCGGAGTGCAATGGCCGAGCCTCGCCCTGGGTGAACCACCTCCCTGATCATGGTGTCTCCCCTGCCAGGTAAGTATGAATTCCCAGGCCTCCAGTCAGAGGCACCCTGTCCCTCTTCGCAATCCTCACCAACGGTCGGACAATCGAACACACACCTGATTCAACTCATCAGCTCGTTAGCAAAAGACTCCAAGAGATAAGAGAGACATCAAAAATGTGCAGTGACGGGCTTCTTTTTTTTCTTCTTTTCTTTTTTTCATGCTCCGGAACCGGCTCCATGAGCCAAAGATCGATTTAATACGCAGTCCCCGGATAGTGGACGAATCAGATATGAAACTGATAAGAACAGAGTTTATTTATTTATTTATTTATTTTTGAATTTGTTATTTTCACACCACCGTTACCAGTATTGGATATGATCACCTACGACAGCCATACACAGCAATATACACTACTTCCATGAACATCTGCTGTCACACAAGACTAAAACATTTCTCTCATTGAACACTTTAAAGGGGGTGCACCGTTCCCAGAAGTACTGCAATACCGGGTCGATGCGTGGAGTGGACGGAGCAAGCCCCTATTCCATCTCCCAGTTCCAAAAATCAATTTAATATATGGTGCCCGGGTAGGGCACGTATCAGATATTAAACTGATAAGAACAGATACTACACTTGATCTTAGCCAAAAGGCCGAGAAGCGATGCCGCAATGACGCCGAGGCGGGGGAGCCGCCAAAGGCCACGCCCACCTGGGCCGCGGCGAGAGGGCCTAAGGTCGCCAACAAACAAGCTCACCGAAAACGGATCACAACGGAGTGCACAACACGACACTTTGGAGTGCAACCTGGGATTTTGGATCATCATCGTTCAAAAGCACGGAATGGCTCGTAACTCCTAAACCGTCCGTCGCAGACCCAAGTGTCTTACATCACCGGAATCCTTGGCTCGGGCCGAACGAGACGCACGCCTCGGATCGGATGGTCGCGCTGGCGAGATTTTCGGGTATTTGGGATTTTCCGAAAAACCTACTTTTGCACAGTAGTCCTGGGTCGTTTGCCCAATCTGACCCAAAGCGGTGCCGAAAGATTCTCTGGAGTCTGACTGCCGACAGTGTCCGGGAAAAAAGTCGGAATTTCGATTCACGTTGGCGACGGGACGCCAAGACGTTGGCGGTGGGCGAGGCGGGCTTTACTTGAATGGCTATAACTCTCCGACGGCAAAGAGACAATTACACCCAAGTGGGTACACCTGTGTACGGGCTCAGCCTGTGGTCACGTGAAAAGGGATGTGGCGACTGGCCACTTGGTGGCGCTGTAAACAGAAAAAAACAACAGCTTGAATACGGCCATAGACGACTGTGTATCACGTGATTTTTCACACGTGCACAAGGTATTCATACCACATGATAGAACTCCTCATTCTGAACAACTTTGGACCACTGCTGTCAATCAAAGCGTTCGTTAAATATTGGAGATTATGTGAAGAATGAAAAAAAAAGAAGAAAAAAAAACAAGCCTCCCAGGTTGTTTTCTATCTCTCAATCAACCACTGCAGTTCGGTTCTCTGGACTTCCAAGGTTTCATCAACCATCAGGAGAAGAAGGAAAAATGATTGGAGCTTTAACAATCTGCTCTTTTAACCAGTGTGTGTGTCCAGGGGAGAGCGCGAACGCAGTCCCCCACTACCATAAATTATGCAGTCGAGATTCCCACATTTGGGGAATTCGCAGGGGTCAGCACAACCGGAGTGCAATGGCCGAGCCTCGCCCTGGGTGAACCACCTCCCTGATCATGGTGTCTCCCCTGCCAGGTAAGTATGAATTCCCAGGCCTCCAGTCAGAGGCACCCTGTCCCTCTTCGCAATCCTCACCAACGGTCGGACAATCGAACACACACCTGATTCAACTCATCAGCTCGTTAGCAAAAGACTCCAAGAGATAAGAGAGACATCAAAAATGTGCAGTGACGGGCTTCTTTTTTTTCTTCTTTTCTTTTTTTCATGCTCCGGAACCGGCTCCATGAGCCAAAGATCGATTTAATACGCAGTCCCCGGATAGTGGACGAATCAGATATGAAACTGATAAGAACAGAGTTTATTTATTTATTTATTTATTTTTGAATTTGTTATTTTCACACCACCGTTACCAGTATTGGATATGATCACCTACGACAGCCATACACAGCAATATACACTACTTCCATGAACATCTGCTGTCACACAAGACTAAAACATTTCTCTCATTGAACACTTTAAAGGGGGTGCACCGTTCCCAGAAGTACTGCAATACCGGGTCGATGCGTGGAGTGGACGGAGCAAGCCCCTATTCCATCTCCCAGTTCCAAAAATCAATTTAATATATGGTGCCCGGATAGGGCACGTATCAGATATTAAACTGATAAGAACAGATACTACACTTGATCTTAGCCAAAAGGCCGAGAAGCGATGCCGCAATGACGCCGAGGCGGGGGAGCCGCCAAAGGCCACGCCCACCTGGGCCGCGGCGAGAGGGCCTAAGGTCGCCAACAAACAAGCTCACCGAAAACGGATCACAACGGAGTGCACAACACGACACTTTGGAGTGCAACCTGGGATTTTGGATCATCATCGTTCAAAAGCACGGAATGGCTCGTAACTCCTAAACCGTCCGTCGCAGACCCAAGTGTCTTACATCACCGGAATCCTTGGCTCGGGCCGAACGAGACGCACGCCTCGGATCGGATGGTCGCGCGGCGAGATTTTCGGGTATTTGGGATTTTCCGAAAAACCTACTTTTGCACAGTAGTCCTGGGTCGTTTGCCCAATCTGACCCAAAGCGGTGCCGAAAGATTCTCTGGAGTCTGACTGCCGACAGTGACCGGGAAAAAAGTCGGAATTTCGATTCACGTTGGCGACGGGACGCCAAGACGTTGGCGGTGGGCGAGGCGGGCTTTACTTGAATGGCTATAACTCTCCGACGGCAAAGAGACAATTACACCCAAGTGGGTACACCTGTGTACGGGCTCAGCCTGTGGTCACGTGAAAAGGGATGTGGCGACTGGCCACTTGGTGGCGCTGTAAACAGAAAAAAACAACAGCTTGAATACGGCCATAGACGACTGTGTATCACGTGATTTTTCACACGTGCACAAGGTATTCATACCACATGATAGAACTCCTCATTCTGAACAACTTTGGACCACTGCTGTCAATCAAAGCGTTCGTTAAATATTGGAGATTATGTGAAGAATGAAAAAAAAAGAAGAAAAAAAAACAAGCCTCCCAGGTTGTTTTCTATCTCTCAATCAACCACTGCAGTTCGGTTCTCTGGACTTCCAAGGTTTCATCAACCATCAGGAGAAGAAGGAAAAATGATTGGAGCTTTAACAATCTGCTCTTTTAACCAGTGTGTGTGTCCAGGGGAGAGCGCGAACGCAGTCCCCCACTACCATAAATTATGCAGTCGAGATTCCCACATTTGGGGAATTCGCAGAGGTCAGCACAACCGGAGTGCAATGGCCGAGCCTCGCCCTGGGTGAACCACCTCCCTGATCATGGTGTCTCCCCTGCCAGGTAAGTATGAATTCCCAGGCCTCCAGTCAGAGGCACCCTGTCCCTCTTCGCAATCCTCACCAACGGTCGGACAATCGAACACACACCTGATTCAACTCATCAGCTCGTTAGCAAAAGACTCCAAGAGATAAGAGAGACATCAAAAATGTGCAGTGACGGGCTTCTTTTTTTTCTTCTTTTCTTTTTTTCATGCTCCGGAACCGGCTCCATGAGCCAAAGATCGATTTAATACGCAGTCCCCGGATAGTGGACGAATCAGATATGAAACTGATAAGAACAGAGTTTATTTATTTATTTATTTATTTTTGAATTTGTTATTTTCACACCACCGTTACCAGTATTGGATATGATCACCTACGACAGCCATACACAGCAATATACACTACTTCCATGAACATCTGCTGTCACACAAGACTAAAACATTTCTCTCATTGAACACTTTAAAGGGGGTGCACCGTTCCCAGAAGTACTGCAATACCGGGTCGATGCGTGGAGTGGACGGAGCAAGCCCCTATTCCATCTCCCAGTTCCAAAAATCAATTTAATATATGGTGCCCGGATAGGGCACGTATCAGATATTAAACTGATAAGAACAGATACTACACTTGATCTTAGCCAAAAGGCCGAGAAGCGATGCCGCAATGACGCCGAGGCGGGGGAGCCGCCAAAGGCCACGCCCACCTGGGCCGCGGCGAGAGGGCCTAAGGTCGCCAACAAACAAGCTCACCGAAAACGGATCACAACGGAGTGCACAACACGACACTTTGGAGTGCAACCTGGGATTTTGGATCATCATCGTTCAAAAGCACGGAATGGCTCGTAACTCCTAAACCGTCCGTCGCAGACCCAAGTGTCTTACATCACCGGAATCCTTGGCTCGGGCCGAACGAGACGCACGCCTCGGATCGGATGGTCGCGCTGGCGAGATTTTCGGGTATTTGGGATTTTCCGAAAAACCTACTTTTGCACAGTAGTCCTGGGTCGTTTGCCCAATCTGACCCAAAGCGGTGCCGAAAGATTCTCTGGAGTCTGACTGCCGACAGTGACCGGGAAAAAAGTCGGAATTTCGATTCACGTTGGCGACGGGACGCCAAGACGTTGGCGGTGGGCGAGGCGGGCTTTACTTGAATGGCTATAACTCTCCGACGGCAAAGAGACAATTACACCCAAGTGGGTACACCTGTGTACGGGCTCAGCCTGTGGTCACGTGAAAAGGGATGTGGCGACTGGCCACTTGGTGGCGCTGTAAACAGAAAATAACAACAGCTTGAAAAGAACAACAGCAAGATGACTGTGTATCACGTGATTTTTCACACGTGCACAAGGTAAGGTATTCATACCACATGATAGAACTCCTCATTCTGAACAACTTTGGACCACTGCTGTCAATCAAAGCGTTCGTTAAATATTGGAGATTATGTGAAGAATGAAAAAAAAAGAAGAAAAAAAAACAAGCCTCCCAGGTTGTTTTCTATCTCTCAATCAACCACTGCAGTTCGGTTCTCTGGACTTCCAAGGTTTCATCAACCATCAGGAGAAGAAGGAAAAATGATTGGAGCTTTAACAATCTGCTCTTTTAACCAGTGTGTGTGTCCAGGGGAGAGCGCGAACGCAGTCCCCCACTACCATAAATTATGCAGTCGAGATTCCCACATTTGGGGAATTCGCAGGGGTCAGCACAACCGGAGTGCAATGGCCGAGCCTCGCCCTGGGTGAACCACCTCCCTGATCATGGTGTCTCCCCTGCCAGGTAAGTATGAATTCCCGGGCCTCCAGTCAGAGGCACCCTGTCCCTCTTCGCAATCCTCACCAACGGTCGGACAATCGAACACACACCTGATTCAACTCATCAGCTCGTTAGCAAAAGACTCCAAGAGATAAGAGAGACATCAAAAATGTGCAGTGACGGGCTTCTTTTTTTTCTTCTTTTCTTTTTTTCATGCTCCGGAACCGGCTCCATGAGCCAAAGATCGATTTAATACGCAGTCCCCGGATAGTGGACGAATCAGATATGAAACTGATAAGAACAGAGTTTATTTATTTATTTATTTATTTTTGAATTTGTTATTTTCACACCACCGTTACCAGTATTGGATATGATCACCTACGACAGCCATACACTACTTCCATGAACATCTGCTGTCACACAAGACTAAAACATTTCTCTCATTGAACACTTTAAAGGGGGTGCACCGTTCCCAGAAGTACTGCAATACCGGGTCGATGCGTGGAGTGGACGGAGCAAGCCCCTATTCCATCTCCCAGTTCCAAAAATCAATTTAATATATGGTGCCCGGGTAGGGCACGTATCAGATATTAAACTGATAAGAACAGATACTACACTTGATCTTAGCCAAAAGGCCGAGAAGCGATGCCGCAATGACGCCGAGGCGGGGGAGCCGCCAAAGGCCACGCCCACCTGGGCCGCGGCGAGAGGGCCTAAGGTCGCCAACAAACAAGCTCACCGAAAACGGATCACAACGGAGTGCACAACACGACACTTTGGAGTGCAACCTGGGATTTTGGATCATCATCGTTCAAAAGCACGGAATGGCTCGTAACTCCTAAACCGTCCGTCGCAGACCCAAGTGTCTTACATCACCGGAATCCTTGGCTCGGGCCGAACGAGACGCACGCCTCGGATCGGATGGTCGCGCTGGCGAGATTTTCGGGTATTTGGGATTTTCCGAAAAACCTACTTTTGCACAGTAGTCCTGGGTCGTTTGCCCAATCTGACCCAAAGCGGTGCCGAAAGATTCTCTGGAGTCTGACTGCCGACAGTGTCCGGGAAAAAAGTCGGAATTTCGATTCACGTTGGCGACGGGACGCCAAGACGTTGGCGGTGGGCGAGGCGGGCTTTACTTGAATGGCTATAACTCTCCGACGGCAAAGAGACAATTACACCCAAGTGGGTACACCTGTGTACGGGCTCAGCCTGTGGTCACGTGAAAAGGGATGTGGCGACTGGCCACTTGGTGGCGCTGTAAACAGAAAAAAACAACAGCTTGAATACGGCCATAGACGACTGTGTATCACGTGATTTTTCACACGTGCACAAGGTATTCATACCACATGATAGAACTCCTCATTCTGAACAACTTTGGACCACTGCTGTCAATCAAAGCGTTCGTTAAATATTGGAGATTATGTGAAGAATGAAAAAAAAAGAAGAAAAAAAAACAAGCCTCCCAGGTTGTTTTCTATCTCTCAATCAACCACTGCAGTTCGGTTCTCTGGACTTCCAAGGTTTCATCAACCATCAGGAGAAGAAGGAAAAATGATTGGAGCTTTAACAATCTGCTCTTTTAACCAGTGTGTGTGTCCAGGGGAGAGCGCGAACGCAGTCCCCCACTACCATAAATTATGCAGTCGAGATTCCCACATTTGGGGAATTCGCAGGGGTCAGCACAACCGGAGTGCAATGGCCGAGCCTCGCCCTGGGTGAACCACCTCCCTGATCATGGTGTCTCCCCTGCCAGGTAAGTATGAATTCCCGGGCCTCCAGTCAGAGGCACCCTGTCCCTCTTCGCAATCCTCACCAACGGTCGGACAATCGAACACACACCTGATTCAACTCATCAGCTCGTTAGCAAAAGACTCCAAGAGATAAGAGAGACATCAAAAATGTGCAGTGACGGGCTTCTTTTTTTTCTTCTTTTCTTTTTTTCATGCTCCGGAACCGGCTCCATGAGCCAAAGATCGATTTAATACGCAGTCCCCGGATAGTGGACGAATCAGATATGAAACTGATAAGAACAGAGTTTATTTATTTATTTATTTATTTTTGAATTTGTTATTTTCACACCACCGTTACCAGTATTGGATATGATCACCTACGACAGCCATACACAGCAATATACACTACTTCCATGAACATCTGCTGTCACACAAGACTAAAACATTTCTCTCATTGAACACTTTAAAGGGGGTGCACCGTTCCCAGAAGTACTGCAATACCGGGTCGATGCGTGGAGTGGACGGAGCAAGCCCCTATTCCATCTCCCAGTTCCAAAAATCAATTTAATATATGGTGCCCGGGTAGGGCACGTATCAGATATTAAACTGATAAGAACAGATACTACACTTGATCTTAGCCAAAAGGCCGAGAAGCGATGCCGCAATGACGCCGAGGCGGGGGAGCCGCCAAAGGCCACGCCCACCTGGGCCGCGGCGAGAGGGCCTAAGGTCGCCAACAAACAAGCTCACCGAAAACGGATCACAACGGAGTGCACAACACGACACTTTGGAGTGCAACCTGGGATTTTGGATCATCATCGTTCAAAAGCACGGAATGGCTCGTAACTCCTAAACCGTCCGTCGCAGACCCAAGTGTCTTACATCACCGGAATCCTTGGCTCGGGCCGAACGAGACGCACGCCTCGGATCGGATGGTCGCGCTTGCGAGATTTTCGGGTATTTGGGATTTTCCGAAAAACCTACTTTTGCACAGTAGTCCTGGGTCGTTTGCCCAATCTGACCCAAAGCGGTGCCGAAAGATTCTCTGGAGTCTGACTGCCGACAGTGTCCGGGAAAAAAGTCGGAATTTCGATTCACGTTGGCGACGGGACGCCAAGACGTTGGCGGTGGGCGAGGCGGGCTTTACTTGAATGGCTATAACTCTCCGACGGCAAAGAGACAATTACACCCAAGTGGGTACACCTGTGTACGGGCTCAGCCTGTGGTCACGTGAAAAGGGATGTGGCGACTGGCCACTTGGTGGCGCTGTAAACAGAAAAAAACAACAGCTTGAATACGGCCATAGACGACTGTGTATCACGTGATTTTTCACACGTGCACAAGGTATTCATACCACATGATAGAACTCCTCATTCTGAACAACTTTGGACCACTGCTGTCAATCAAAGCGTTCGTTAAATATTGGAGATTATGTGAAGAATGAAAAAAAAAGAAGAAAAAAAAACAAGCCTCCCAGGTTGTTTTCTATCTCTCAATCAACCACTGCAGTTCGGTTCTCTGGACTTCCAAGGTTTCATCAACCATCAGGAGAAGAAGGAAAAATGATTGGAGCTTTAACAATCTGCTCTTTTAACCAGTGTGTGTGTCCAGGGGAGAGCGCGAACGCAGTCCCCCACTACCATAAATTATGCAGTCGAGATTCCCACATTTGGGGAATTCGCAGGGGTCAGCACAACCGGAGTGCAATGGCCGAGCCTCGCCCTGGGTGAACCACCTCCCTGATCATGGTGTCTCCCCTGCCAGGTAAGTATGAATTCCCAGGCCTCCAGTCAGAGGCACCCTGTCCCTCTTCGCAATCCTCACCAACGGTCGGACAATCGAACACACACCTGATTCAACTCATCAGCTCGTTAGCAAAAGACTCCAAGAGATAAGAGAGACATCAAAAATGTGCAGTGACGGGCTTCTTTTTTTTCTTCTTTTCTTTTTTTCATGCTCCGGAACCGGCTCCATGAGCCAAAGATCGATTTAATACGCAGTCCCCGGATAGTGGACGAATCAGATATGAAACTGATAAGAACAGAGTTTATTTATTTATTTATTTATTTTTGAATTTGTTATTTTCACACCACCGTTACCAGTATTGGATATGATCACCTACGACAGCCATACACAGCAATATACACTACTTCCATGAACATCTGCTGTCACACAAGACTAAAACATTTCTCTCATTGAACACTTTAAAGGGGGTGCACCGTTCCCAGAAGTACTGCAATACCGGGTCGATGCGTGGAGTGGACGGAGCAAGCCCCTATTCCATCTCCCAGTTCCAAAAATCAATTTAATATATGGTGCCCGGGTAGGGCACGTATCAGATATTAAACTGATAAGAACAGATACTACACTTGATCTTAGCCAAAAGGCCGAGAAGCGATGCCGCAATGACGCCGAGGCGGGGGAGCCGCCAAAGGCCACGCCCACCTGGGCCGCGGCGAGAGGGCCTAAGGTCGCCAACAAACAAGCTCACCGAAAACGGATCACAACGGAGTGCACAACACGACACTTTGGAGTGCAACCTGGGATTTTGGATCATCATCGTTCAAAAGCACGGAATGGCTCGTAACTCCTAAACCGTCCGTCGCAGACCCAAGTGTCTTACATCACCGGAATCCTTGGCTCGGGCCGAACGAGACGCACGCCTCGGATCGGATGGTCGCGCTTGCGAGATTTTCGGGTATTTGGGATTTTCCGAAAAACCTACTTTTGCACAGTAGTCCTGGGTCGTTTGCCCAATCTGACCCAAAGCGGTGCCGAAAGATTCTCTGGAGTCTGACTGCCGACAGTGTCCGGGAAAAAAGTCGGAATTTCGATTCACGTTGGCGACGGGACGCCAAGACGTTGGCGGTGGGCGAGGCGGGCTTTACTTGAATGGCTATAACTCTCCGACGGCAAAGAGACAATTACACCCAAGTGGGTACACCTGTGTACGGGCTCAGCCTGTGGTCACGTGAAAAGGGATGTGGCGACTGGCCACTTGGTGGCGCTGTAAACAGAAAAAAACAACAGCTTGAATACGGCCATAGACGACTGTGTATCACGTGATTTTTCACACGTGCACAAGGTATTCATACCACATGATAGAACTCCTCATTCTGAACAACTTTGGACCACTGCTGTCAATCAAAGCGTTCGTTAAATATTGGAGATTATGTGAAGAATGAAAAAAAAAGAAGAAAAAAAAACAAGCCTCCCAGGTTGTTTTCTATCTCTCAATCAACCACTGCAGTTCGGTTCTCTGGACTTCCAAGGTTTCATCAACCATCAGGAGAAGAAGGAAAAATGATTGGAGCTTTAACAATCTGCTCTTTTAACCAGTGTGTGTGTCCAGGGGAGAGCGCGAACGCAGTCCCCCACTACCATAAATTATGCAGTCGAGATTCCCACATTTGGGGAATTCGCAGGGGTCAGCACAACCGGAGTGCAATGGCCGAGCCTCGCCCTGGGTGAACCACCTCCCTGATCATGGTGTCTCCCCTGCCAGGTAAGTATGAATTCCCAGGCCTCCAGTCAGAGGCACCCTGTCCCTCTTCGCAATCCTCACCAACGGTCGGACAATCGAACACACACCTGATTCAACTCATCAGCTCGTTAGCAAAAGACTCCAAGAGATAAGAGAGACATCAAAAATGTGCAGTGACGGGCTTCTTTTTTTTCTTCTTTTCTTTTTTTCATGCTCCGGAACCGGCTCCATGAGCCAAAGATCGATTTAATACGCAGTCCCCGGATAGTGGACGAATCAGATATGAAACTGATAAGAACAGAGTTTATTTATTTATTTATTTATTTTTGAATTTGTTATTTTCACACCACCGTTACCAGTATTGGATATGATCACCTACGACAGCCATACACAGCAATATACACTACTTCCATGAACATCTGCTGTCACACAAGACTAAAACATTTCTCTCATTGAACACTTTAAAGGGGGTGCACCGTTCCCAGAAGTACTGCAATACCGGGTCGATGCGTGGAGTGGACGGAGCAAGCCCCTATTCCATCTCCCAGTTCCAAAAATCAATTTAATATATGGTGCCCGGATAGGGCACGTATCAGATATTAAACTGATAAGAACAGATACTACACTTGATCTTAGCCAAAAGGCCGAGAAGCGATGCCGCAATGACGCCGAGGCGGGGGAGCCGCCAAAGGCCACGCCCACCTGGGCCGCGGCGAGAGGGCCTAAGGTCGCCAACAAACAAGCTCACCGAAAACGGATCACAACGGAGTGCACAACACGACACTTTGGAGTGCAACCTGGGATTTTGGATCATCATCGTTCAAAAGCACGGAATGGCTCGTAACTCCTAAACCGTCCGTCGCAGACCCAAGTGTCTTACATCACCGGAATCCTTGGCTCGGGCCGAACGAGACGCACGCCTCGGATCGGATGGTCGCGCGGCGAGATTTTCGGGTATTTGGGATTTTCCGAAAAACCTACTTTTGCACAGTAGTCCTGGGTCGTTTGCCCAATCTGACCCAAAGCGGTGCCGAAAGATTCTCTGGAGTCTGACTGCCGACAGTGACCGGGAAAAAAGTCGGAATTTCGATTCACGTTGGCGACGGGACGCCAAGACGTTGGCGGTGGGCGAGGCGGGCTTTACTTGAATGGCTATAACTCTCCGACGGCAAAGAGACAATTACACCCAAGTGGGTACACCTGTGTACGGGCTCAGCCTGTGGTCACGTGAAAAGGGATGTGGCGACTGGCCACTTGGTGGCGCTGTAAACAGAAAAAAACAACAGCTTGAATACGGCCATAGACGACTGTGTATCACGTGATTTTTCACACGTGCACAAGGTATTCATACCACATGATAGAACTCCTCATTCTGAACAACTTTGGACCACTGCTGTCAATCAAAGCGTTCGTTAAATATTGGAGATTATGTGAAGAATGAAAAAAAAAGAAGAAAAAAAAACAAGCCTCCCAGGTTGTTTTCTATCTCTCAATCAACCACTGCAGTTCGGTTCTCTGGACTTCCAAGGTTTCATCAACCATCAGGAGAAGAAGGAAAAATGATTGGAGCTTTAACAATCTGCTCTTTTAACCAGTGTGTGTGTCCAGGGGAGAGCGCGAACGCAGTCCCCCACTACCATAAATTATGCAGTCGAGATTCCCACATTTGGGGAATTCGCAGGGGTCAGCACAACCGGAGTGCAATGGCCGAGCCTCGCCCTGGGTGAACCACCTCCCTGATCATGGTGTCTCCCCTGCCAGGTAAGTATGAATTCCCAGGCCTCCAGTCAGAGGCACCCTGTCCCTCTTCGCAATCCTCACCAACGGTCGGACAATCGAACACACACCTGATTCAACTCATCAGCTCGTTAGCAAAAGACTCCAAGAGATAAGAGAGACATCAAAAATGTGCAGTGACGGGCTTCTTTTTTTTCTTCTTTTCTTTTTTTCATGCTCCGGAACCGGCTCCATGAGCCAAAGATCGATTTAATACGCAGTCCCCGGATAGTGGACGAATCAGATATGAAACTGATAAGAACAGAGTTTATTTATTTATTTATTTATTTTTGAATTTGTTATTTTCACACCACCGTTACCAGTATTGGATATGATCACCTACGACAGCCATACACAGCAATATACACTACTTCCATGAACATCTGCTGTCACACAAGACTAAAACATTTCTCTCATTGAACACTTTAAAGGGGGTGCACCGTTCCCAGAAGTACTGCAATACCGGGTCGATGCGTGGAGTGGACGGAGCAAGCCCCTATTCCATCTCCCAGTTCCAAAAATCAATTTAATATATGGTGCCCGGGTAGGGCACGTATCAGATATTAAACTGATAAGAACAGATACTACACTTGATCTTAGCCAAAAGGCCGAGAAGCGATGCCGCAATGACGCCGAGGCGGGGGAGCCGCCAAAGGCCACGCCCACCTGGGCCGCGGCGAGAGGGCCTAAGGTCGCCAACAAACAAGCTCACCGAAAACGGATCACAACGGAGTGCACAACACGACACTTTGGAGTGCAACCTGGGATTTTGGATCATCATCGTTCAAAAGCACGGAATGGCTCGTAACTCCTAAACCGTCCGTCGCAGACCCAAGTGTCTTACATCACCGGAATCCTTGGCTCGGGCCGAACGAGACGCACGCCTCGGATCGGATGGTCGCGCTTGCGAGATTTTCGGGTATTTGGGATTTTCCGAAAAACCTACTTTTGCACAGTAGTCCTGGGTCGTTTGCCCAATCTGACCCAAAGCGGTGCCGAAAGATTCTCTGGAGTCTGACTGCCGACAGTGTCCGGGAAAAAAGTCGGAATTTCGATTCACGTTGGCGACGGGACGCCAAGACGTTGGCGGTGGGCGAGGCGGGCTTTACTTGAATGGCTATAACTCTCCGACGGCAAAGAGACAATTACACCCAAGTGGGTACACCTGTGTACGGGCTCAGCCTGTGGTCACGTGAAAAGGGATGTGGCGACTGGCCACTTGGTGGCGCTGTAAACAGAAAAAAACAACAGCTTGAATACGGCCATAGACGACTGTGTATCACGTGATTTTTCACACGTGCACAAGGTATTCATACCACATGATAGAACTCCTCATTCTGAACAACTTTGGACCACTGCTGTCAATCAAAGCGTTCGTTAAATATTGGAGATTATGTGAAGAATGAAAAAAAAAGAAGAAAAAAAAACAAGCCTCCCAGGTTGTTTTCTATCTCTCAATCAACCACTGCAGTTCGGTTCTCTGGACTTCCAAGGTTTCATCAACCATCAGGAGAAGAAGGAAAAATGATTGGAGCTTTAACAATCTGCTCTTTTAACCAGTGTGTGTGTCCAGGGGAGAGCGCGAACGCAGTCCCCCACTACCATAAATTATGCAGTCGAGATTCCCACATTTGGGGAATTCGCAGGGGTCAGCACAACCGGAGTGCAATGGCCGAGCCTCGCCCTGGGTGAACCACCTCCCTGATCATGGTGTCTCCCCTGCCAGGTAAGTATGAATTCCCAGGCCTCCAGTCAGAGGCACCCTGTCCCTCTTCGCAATCCTCACCAACGGTCGGACAATCGAACACACACCTGATTCAACTCATCAGCTCGTTAGCAAAAGACTCCAAGAGATAAGAGAGACATCAAAAATGTGCAGTGACGGGCTTCTTTTTTTTCTTCTTTTCTTTTTTTCATGCTCCGGAACCGGCTCCATGAGCC
Source organism: Leuciscus leuciscus (assembly GCF_965113295.1). Taxonomy (NCBI): domain Eukaryota; kingdom Metazoa; phylum Chordata; class Actinopteri; order Cypriniformes; family Leuciscidae; genus Leuciscus; species Leuciscus leuciscus. The sequence continues at coordinate 37,661,974 of NC_138742.1, read as the reverse complement.
AAAGATCGATTTAATACGCAGTCCCCGGATAGTGGACGAATCAGATATGAAACTGATAAGAACAGAGTTTATTTATTTATTTATTTATTTTTGAATTTGTTATTTTCACACCACCGTTACCAGTATTGGATATGATCACCTACGACAGCCATACACAGCAATATACACTACTTCCATGAACATCTGCTGTCACACAAGACTAAAACATTTCTCTCATTGAACACTTTAAAGGGGGTGCACCGTTCCCAGAAGTACTGCAATACCGGGTCGATGCGTGGAGTGGACGGAGCAAGCCCCTATTCCATCTCCCAGTTCCAAAAATCAATTTAATATATGGTGCCCGGATAGGGCACGTATCAGATATTAAACTGATAAGAACAGATACTACACTTGATCTTAGCCAAAAGGCCGAGAAGCGATGCCGCAATGACGCCGAGGCGGGGGAGCCGCCAAAGGCCACGCCCACCTGGGCCGCGGCGAGAGGGCCTAAGGTCGCCAACAAACAAGCTCACCGAAAACGGATCACAACGGAGTGCACAACACGACACTTTGGAGTGCAACCTGGGATTTTGGATCATCATCGTTCAAAAGCACGGAATGGCTCGTAACTCCTAAACCGTCCGTCGCAGACCCAAGTGTCTTACATCACCGGAATCCTTGGCTCGGGCCGAACGAGACGCACGCCTCGGATCGGATGGTCGCGCGGCGAGATTTTCGGGTATTTGGGATTTTCCGAAAAACCTACTTTTGCACAGTAGTCCTGGGTCGTTTGCCCAATCTGACCCAAAGCGGTGCCGAAAGATTCTCTGGAGTCTGACTGCCGACAGTGACCGGGAAAAAAGTCGGAATTTCGATTCACGTTGGCGACGGGACGCCAAGACGTTGGCGGTGGGCGAGGCGGGCTTTACTTGAATGGCTATAACTCTCCGACGGCAAAGAGACAATTACACCCAAGTGGGTACACCTGTGTACGGGCTCAGCCTGTGGTCACGTGAAAAGGGATGTGGCGACTGGCCACTTGGTGGCGCTGTAAACAGAAAAAAACAACAGCTTGAATACGGCCATAGACGACTGTGTATCACGTGATTTTTCACACGTGCACAAGGTATTCATACCACATGATAGAACTCCTCATTCTGAACAACTTTGGACCACTGCTGTCAATCAAAGCGTTCGTTAAATATTGGAGATTATGTGAAGAATGAAAAAAAAAGAAGAAAAAAAAACAAGCCTCCCAGGTTGTTTTCTATCTCTCAATCAACCACTGCAGTTCGGTTCTCTGGACTTCCAAGGTTTCATCAACCATCAGGAGAAGAAGGAAAAATGATTGGAGCTTTAACAATCTGCTCTTTTAACCAGTGTGTGTGTCCAGGGGAGAGCGCGAACGCAGTCCCCCACTACCATAAATTATGCAGTCGAGATTCCCACATTTGGGGAATTCGCAGGGGTCAGCACAACCGGAGTGCAATGGCCGAGCCTCGCCCTGGGTGAACCACCTCCCTGATCATGGTGTCTCCCCTGCCAGGTAAGTATGAATTCCCAGGCCTCCAGTCAGAGGCACCCTGTCCCTCTTCGCAATCCTCACCAACGGTCGGACAATCGAACACACACCTGATTCAACTCATCAGCTCGTTAGCAAAAGACTCCAAGAGATAAGAGAGACATCAAAAATGTGCAGTGACGGGCTTCTTTTTTTTCTTCTTTTCTTTTTTTCATGCTCCGGAACCGGCTCCATGAGCCAAAGATCGATTTAATACGCAGTCCCCGGATAGTGGACGAATCAGATATGAAACTGATAAGAACAGAGTTTATTTATTTATTTATTTATTTTTGAATTTGTTATTTTCACACCACCGTTACCAGTATTGGATATGATCACCTACGACAGCCATACACAGCAATATACACTACTTCCATGAACATCTGCTGTCACACAAGACTAAAACATTTCTCTCATTGAACACTTTAAAGGGGGTGCACCGTTCCCAGAAGTACTGCAATACCGGGTCGATGCGTGGAGTGGACGGAGCAAGCCCCTATTCCATCTCCCAGTTCCAAAAATCAATTTAATATATGGTGCCCGGATAGGGCACGTATCAGATATTAAACTGATAAGAACAGATACTACACTTGATCTTAGCCAAAAGGCCGAGAAGCGATGCCGCAATGACGCCGAGGCGGGGGAGCCGCCAAAGGCCACGCCCACCTGGGCCGCGGCGAGAGGGCCTAAGGTCGCCAACAAACAAGCTCACCGAAAACGGATCACAACGGAGTGCACAACACGACACTTTGGAGTGCAACCTGGGATTTTGGATCATCATCGTTCAAAAGCACGGAATGGCTCGTAACTCCTAAACCGTCCGTCGCAGACCCAAGTGTCTTACATCACCGGAATCCTTGGCTCGGGCCGAACGAGACGCACGCCTCGGATCGGATGGTCGCGCTGGCGAGATTTTCGGGTATTTGGGATTTTCCGAAAAACCTACTTTTGCACAGTAGTCCTGGGTCGTTTGCCCAATCTGACCCAAAGCGGTGCCGAAAGATTCTCTGGAGTCTGACTGCCGACAGTGACCGGGAAAAAAGTCGGAATTTCGATTCACGTTGGCGACGGGACGCCAAGACGTTGGCGGTGGGCGAGGCGGGCTTTACTTGAATGGCTATAACTCTCCGACGGCAAAGAGACAATTACACCCAAGTGGGTACACCTGTGTACGGGCTCAGCCTGTGGTCACGTGAAAAGGGATGTGGCGACTGGCCACTTGGTGGCGCTGTAAACAGAAAATAACAACAGCTTGAAAAGAACAACAGCAAGATGACTGTGTATCACGTGATTTTTCACACGTGCACAAGGTAAGGTATTCATACCACATGATAGAACTCCTCATTCTGAACAACTTTGGACCACTGCTGTCAATCAAAGCGTTCGTTAAATATTGGAGATTATGTGAAGAATGAAAAAAAAAGAAGAAAAAAAAACAAGCCTCCCAGGTTGTTTTCTATCTCTCAATCAACCACTGCAGTTCGGTTCTCTGGACTTCCAAGGTTTCATCAACCATCAGGAGAAGAAGGAAAAATGATTGGAGCTTTAACAATCTGCTCTTTTAACCAGTGTGTGTGTCCAGGGGAGAGCGCGAACGCAGTCCCCCACTACCATAAATTATGCAGTCGAGATTCCCACATTTGGGGAATTCGCAGGGGTCAGCACAACCGGAGTGCAATGGCCGAGCCTCGCCCTGGGTGAACCACCTCCCTGATCATGGTGTCTCCCCTGCCAGGTAAGTATGAATTCCCGGGCCTCCAGTCAGAGGCACCCTGTCCCTCTTCGCAATCCTCACCAACGGTCGGACAATCGAACACACACCTGATTCAACTCATCAGCTCGTTAGCAAAAGACTCCAAGAGATAAGAGAGACATCAAAAATGTGCAGTGACGGGCTTCTTTTTTTTCTTCTTTTCTTTTTTTCATGCTCCGGAACCGGCTCCATGAGCCAAAGATCGATTTAATACGCAGTCCCCGGATAGTGGACGAATCAGATATGAAACTGATAAGAACAGAGTTTATTTATTTATTTATTTATTTTTGAATTTGTTATTTTCACACCACCGTTACCAGTATTGGATATGATCACCTACGACAGCCATACACAGCAATATACACTACTTCCATGAACATCTGCTGTCACACAAGACTAAAACATTTCTCTCATTGAACACTTTAAAGGGGGTGCACCGTTCCTAGAAGTACTGCAATACCGGGTCGATGCGTGGAGTGGACGGAGCAAGCCCCTATTCCATCTCCCAGTTCCAAAAATCAATTTAATATATGGTGCCCGGGTAGGGCACGTATCAGATATTAAACTGATAAGAACAGATTTTTTTCTTTTGACATATTTTTATTGTAACAATTCTTTCATTTATACCATACATCTTTTTTGTAAACCACGTTTTTACAGAATGTTTACATAATTATTTGTTTTGTTTAAAGATAAATAAGATAAATAAACAGTTTCTGTTGTCCATGTATATAATTTAAATTAAAAGCATTCTGGTAAAACACATGGAGAAATTAATAAAAATGGTAATACATGAAATAAATATCTTGATAAAACAATTAAAACAAACTTAAAAACTCTCTCTTCCATTGTACAAGAACGGGTATGTCCTTATAAACCTTTTGAACCATCAACTCAGTTCCTCAAAACCAGTCCCAAAGACCTGGCCTTTCTGGGCCCAGAGGAGATCCTCTTAAACCGAGGCACCGCTGCTCCGCCGAAGATGTTGTGGGGGGCATCTACGGGCAGTCAAGGCTCGTGGCTGTGGGGACCTTCCCCTGTGAGGCTCTGGCCCCCACGTCCGAATGGCGACATGCGGTGTAGTCCTGCAGCCTTGATTTTGCCAGCTGGATGGTGGCGTGGAGGGACACCTGCATGCGCTTCCCTACCAGCAGGTTTCTGGAGGTCCAAATGGCGTCTTTAATGCAACAAATGGTGAGCCAGAGCGCGGTCTGTGTTTGTGCTGGCATTTGCTGGCTCACCTCACCTCTGACCATTGGGTAGTTTGGGACCCCCCCTGCTGGCAGGTACGGGAATTGCTGGGGGCCAGCTGTTGCCCACAGGTCCCTCACAGCGCTGCACTCCCAGAGCGCGTGCCTCACGGTCTCGGGCGCGCCACACCCGGGCCGCGGGCAGATGGGGTTCCTCGACATGCCTCGGGAGTGCATCACGGCCCTGACCGGGAGGATCTCATGGGCAACCATCCACGCCAGGTCCCGGTGTCGGTTCTGGAGAGCTGAGTGGGACACATTGCGCCAAACCTTTTGGGCTTCACTTAAGGTGAGCCCGCGCACTGGACACACTTGTTCCCGTTCCTGCACAAGGGAGAGGATAGAGCGGTGATTAGTTAAAACAGTCACGTTTTCTTTTTCCAAATTAAAATTCTTTAAAAACTTTTTTATGTGAGCGTATGCAGGGGGTTGGTCAAATGCAAGTGGTGTTGTCAAGTCTGTTGGTAAAATTTTGATGGATCTTAAAAAGGACCCCACCCAGAACCGGGCCATGGCTGCTGTTTTGTCTTGTCTGGATGGGGCCAGGGCATACTTTATGTGTAATGCAGTGTATTGGGCTCCTAAAAACAAATAAGGGTCTGGGACGCCTTTTCCTCCGTTTTTTGGTGCTTTCTTCATGGTTACTCTTTTTAGCCTCTCCCATTTGGATCCCCACAAAAAATAAAACATGGACCGGTCCAGGGATAAAAGAAAGAATCTAGGGGGAAAGAAAACAGAACATAGCAATAAAAACAATGGTAAAATCACAGCTTTTAGAATTAAAACCTTTCCTTCAAAAGTCAGCTGTCTCAGTCCCCAGAACCCCAATTTTTTCCTCACTTTTCCAGTCACATCATGCCAGTTTCCACTCCCTCCCCCGTCTCTGTCAAATTTGATGCCCAGTATTTTTATGTCTGTCTTTTTAAAAGTGATGTCCAGTCCAACAGTCTTGCTTGGTTCCCATGGGCCATAGAACTGCACCTGGGTCTTGTCTCTGTTCAGTCTAGCTCCAGACGCTTTCCCAAACCAGTCTGTCAAGTCCATTGTCCTCTGTATTGATGAAACGTCAGTGCATAAAAGATTGATATCGTCCATATATAAAACAGTCTTTGCAGTCAGTCCTCCAGTCCCGGGTATGGTCAGTCCCGTTATCCACTTGTCCCTTCTCAAGATCTGCGCTAGGGGTTCGATGCAAGCCACATACAGGAGAGGAGATAACGGACAGCCCTGACGGACACCACTGCGTACATCTATCGCTTTTGAAAGATTCCCATTAACTAGGATTCTGCTGGTTATATCCCTGTACAGCAATCCCACCCAAGCTAAGAATCTCCCAGGAAAGCCCATTTTCCCCAATACTTGAAACAAGTAATGGTGCGAGACTCTGTCAAATGCTTTTTCGAAATCTAGATTTAACACTATCAGCCGAATGTTTCTGTCTCTCGCATAACAGATGGTATCTCTTATCAGTACGAGGCTGTCTGTGATCTTCCTCCCAGGGACGGCGCAGGCTTGATCCGGGTGGATCAATTCTGCTAAAACTGTTGACATTCGTATTGTTAAAAGTTTGCTAAAAAGTTTACAGTCAAAGTTTAAAAGGGTTATAGGACGCCAGTTTTTTAGATCCGTCTTGTCATCTTTTTTGTGTAATAATGTCATTATACCCATTCTAAAACTGTCTGGAAATCGGTCGAGGTTATCAAGGTCATTAAAAACAGCCAGTAGGTCTAGTCTTAAAATGTCCCAAAAGGTCAGATAAAATTCTAGGGGAAGTCCGTCGGCTCCGGGGGACTTCCCCCTTTTAAATTTTTTTATACTTTTGTCCATCTCAGGGAGATTAAAATCATTTGTCAAACCTGCACTATCTTTTACAGTATTCTCTATAAAGGTTAGAGTTTCATTTAAAATCACATCATCACTTGCCTTTTCCCCATAGAGTTCCTCATAAAAACTTTCTACTACTGTTAAAATACCATTTGTGTCTGTCACCATTTCTCTTTCTTTATTTCTTAATTTCACCATGGCTCCACCTCTATTGAGTATTTTCTTAAAAAAGTATCTTGTGCATTTCTCTCCCTGCTCTATTTCCTTTTCTTTACTTCTAAAAATAATTCCTCTACTTTTAACTTCTGCCAGTTCAGACATTTCTTTTTTAACTTCTTTTATTTCATCATTAAAATCAAACCCCTGATTAAAAAGATGAAAATAGCGTTGTAACCTCTTTTGCAGTCCCACCATTTGTCTCTTTTCCTTACATGTTTTCTTTTTCCCTGCCCATCTAAAAAAAGTCTTGGTCTTTCCCTTCACCATCTCCCACCACTGTGCTCTTGAGTCAAATAAGTCTTGTAGGGTCTGCCAATTGCTATACTGCTCCCTGTATTCTTTTACTATTTCTGGGTCTTCCAACAGGGAGCGGTTTAGCTTCCACAGACCTCTACCTGTTGTCACACCGGGGGGAAGTGATAGGGTGCAAGAAAGCATAGTGTGATCTGAAAAGAAAAGAGGGGTTAATCTGGCATCCATTAATGACCAGTCTCTGGTAAAAATGTAATCAATGCGGGAGGCTCTGGTACCATCACCACTAAACCAGGTGTGGCCCACATTGTTGGGATGCATGGATTTAAAAGCGTCAGTCAGTCTAAAATCTTTTATTATGTTTTGCAATAAAACTGTAGTCTTGTCCTCTTTAAAATCCTCTGATGCCCCTTTCCTATCTTTCCTCTGTAAAACACAATTAAAATCTCCTGCAAAAATTAAAGGATTCTTGCCTAGTAAGTGGGACTGCAGATCTATTAAAAGGCTGTATCTGTCATTCTTTTCTGTGTTCCCATAAAAGTTTAGTACATTAAAATCCCTCCCTAAAAAAGTCAAATTGGCTAAAAGTGCCCGTCCATCTCTTAATATTGTGCTCCCCTTCACCAATATTTGTGTGTTTTTTATCAGGATGGCCACTCCGTCTGCTTTGTTTTGGTTTGAACCACTCCATAAGGAGGGTCCTTGCTGCCATTTATCTTCCCACTTCTTATAGTCTTTTAAAAAGGGTAAGGCACATTCCTGTAATAAAAACACATCAGAAGGCTGTGTACTTAAGAAATTTAAAACCATTTGTGCTCTCGTTTGTGACTTCACACTTCTCACGTTTACAGTTGAGATGGTGATGTTTGTGAGCATTAAAATGAGTATAAAAAAAGACAGATACAACATTTTAAAAGTTTTAAAAGTTTAAAAACAAACTATCCATTAAAAAACAAGTTTTCTTGTAAAACAAACTCTTCCTGCATTCCCACCAGAGGGGAGGCAGGGGGGTGAGTTTGTTTTCCTTCTGAGTCACAGGGTGAGCTCCTGGGTGTGGATGATTTCAGCTCAATCGCTAAGAAAGAAATCTCATTTGCTGTATGACTTGGAAATAATCTATTCAGATCGTCTGACGAGGAAGAGTCAGAGAATCTTCCCATTTTATCTTTCTCTATTTCTTTCAAGAGGGGGGAGTGTGCCACTCTCTTTTTCTTACTTGATTGAGCACAGGGGAGTTGATCGCTTAATTGACTTTTTGTTTGTACCTTGTCTGTGTCCTCCCCAGCATTTTCACTTACTTCTGTGTTGTCTTCACCTGTCTCTTCCATTTGATCTTCCTCACCCTGTTGTACTTCACTCCTTTGCTCCACCCCTTCGTTACCTCTGTCACCTGTTCCCTCTCCACCAATCACCAGATTTGGCGGGAAAATTGAATCTTTTGGCTCCGCCCCCTTGTTATCCTTTTGTCTGCTTTCCTCAACCGCCATTTTGTTTGCTTTAACTTTGTTAGCAAAAGACTTAGGGCAATCTCTGTAGAGGTGAGCGGAGTCTCCACAGAGATTGCAACTTCTGCCATTGGGGCACTCTTCAAAAGTGTGCCCAATTTCTCTGCATTTTTTACAAAACACCTTTTGACAAGCCTCTACCAGGTGCCCGAACTCTCCACACTTGCGGCACAGCTTGGGCATTCCCTGGTAGTGGATGTAGCCTCTGTTTTCACCAAGAACTATCATTGATGGCAGATGTCTTAGGCCCTGATAGCCCTGGGGATCTTCCCACTGTTTGATCGGGATTCTCCAGGAGCAGTTCCAAATACCATCCTCATCCACCACCTTCATAGCCTGGCTCTTTACAGTGCAAAATCTACCCAGCCATACACAAATGTCTTCTCCAGTCACAGTCTCATTGAACATCCTAACAATCACAACCTTGTGTGTGTTGTCAGATAGCTTCTCAACTTTAAACATGGAGAACTGGGTCTTTACCTTCTCAAATCTATGGCAAAATTCTGACAACAGTGCTGCATTTCTAAAACTAACATCAAAGCCTTTATTAAAAGGCAGGGATAAAATACAATTTAAATCTTGAGGTGCGTAATTCAAAGCTTTCTGAACATATTTCCGAGAAAAATCTAAACGGGAAATTTCAATCGGCTTGCCTTCATGTTCTAAAAGGGTAAAACGCACGCTGTGGTGCCTCCGCATGCCGGCACGAGCAGCCGACATGGTGGAGGCACCACAAGCCTGTTAAAACGAGAAGGATTAAAAATATTAATAGAGAGCGGGTTAAAAAGGAGAACAATAAATACTAAACAATAAACAATTTAAAAATACAGCAGAATGTCAAAATAAAAGAGCAATAAGAAGGACTTACTTTAAAATCAAAAGTTCACTCCAGGAGTTGTTCCAACAACGGAATAGAACGCCCGAAATGTCTCTCCACTGGATATAACCCTAAGCCACTAAACCGGCAAAAGGCTCGCTCCTATAGAGAGTCGATCCCTGTCTCAACCCTTGAAACTGCCAAAAGGCCGAGAAGCGATGCCGCAATGACGCCGAGGCGGGGGAGCCGCCAAAGGCCACGCCCACCTGGGCCGCGGCGAGAGGGCCTAAGGTCGCCAACAAACAAGCTCACCGAAAACGGATCACAACGGAGTGCACAACACGACACTTTGGAGTGCAACCTGGGATTTTGGATCATCATCGTTCAAAAGCACGGAATGGCTCGTAACTCCTAAACCGTCCGTCGCAGACCCAAGTGTCTTACATCACCGGAATCCTTGGCTCGGGCCGAACGAGACGCACGCCTCGGATCGGATGGTCGCGCTGGCGAGATTTTCGGGTATTTGGGATTTTCCGAAAAACCTACTTTTGCACAGTAGTCCTGGGTCGTTTGCCCAATCTGACCCAAAGCGGTGCCGAAAGATTCTCTGGAGTCTGACTGCCGACAGTGACCGGGAAAAAAGTCGGAATTTTGATTCACGTTGGCGACGGGACGCCAAGACGTTGGCGGTGGGCGAGGCGGGCTTTACTTGAATGGCTATAACTCTCCGACGGCAAAGAGACAATTACACCCAAGTGGGTACACCTGTGTACGGGCTCAGCCTGTGGTCACGTGAAAAGGGATGTGGCGACTGGCCACTTGGTGGCGCTGTAAACAGAAAATAACAACAGCTTGAAAAGAACAACAGCAAGATGACTGTGTATCACGTGATTTTTCACACGTGCACAAGGTAAGGTATTCATACCACATGATAGAACTCCTCATTCTGAACAACTTTGGACCACTGCTGTCAATCAAAGCGTTCGTTAAATATTGGAGATTATGTGAAGAATGAAAAAAAAAGAAGAAAAAAAAACAAGCCTCCCAGGTTGTTTTCTATCTCTCAATCAACCACTGCAGTTCGGTTCTCTGGACTTCCAAGGTTTCATCAACCATCAGGAGAAGAAGGAAAAATGATTGGAGCTTTAACAATCTGCTCTTTTAACCAGTGTGTGTGTCCAGGGGAGAGCGCGAACGCAGTCCCCCACTACCATAAATTATGCAGTCGAGATTCCCACATTTGGGGAATTCGCAGGGGTCAGCACAACCGGAGTGCAATGGCCGAGCCTCGCCCTGGGTGAACCACCTCCCTGATCATGGTGTCTCCCCTGCCAGGTAAGTATGAATTCCCGGGCCTCCAGTCAGAGGCACCCTGTCCCTCTTCGCAATCCTCACCAACGGTCGGACAATCGAACACACACCTGATTCAACTCATCAGCTCGTTAGCAAAAGACTCCAAGAGATAAGAGAGACATCAAAAATGTGCAGTGACGGGCTTCTTTTTTTTCTTCTTTTCTTTTTTTCATGCTCCGGAACCGGCTCCATGAGCCAAAGATCGATTTAATACGCAGTCCCCGGATAGTGGACGAATCAGATATGAAACTGATAAGAACAGAGTTTATTTATTTATTTATTTATTTTTGAATTTGTTATTTTCACACCACCGTTACCAGTATTGGATATGATCACCTACGACAGCCATACACTACTTCCATGAACATCTGCTGTCACACAAGACTAAAACATTTCTCTCATTGAACACTTTAAAGGGGGTGCACCGTTCCCAGAAGTACTGCAATACCGGGTCGATGCGTGGAGTGGACGGAGCAAGCCCCTATTCCATCTCCCAGTTCCAAAAATCAATTTAATATATGGTGCCCGGGTAGGGCACGTATCAGATATTAAACTGATAAGAACAGATTTTTTCTTTCGAAAAAAGTTTATTGTCACATTTTCCATTTTCATTTCCACACATTTTTCCACATTTTTCCTTTAAAACATAACACATGTCTTTAAAACAAAAAATACACAATTTAACGGTTAAAAATCAGTTTGGTTTTGTGTTGTGTAAAAGTCCATGTGTGTAAAATGTTTGGTTTAAAAGAAGGGTAAAATGAATGAAGATAAATAGAAATAAAGGATATAAAACAATAAAACATGCCAACTAAAACATCATCTCTTGTACAGGATCGCGGATGAGTCCCTATCAAGTTTTTCCATTCACTCCAGGTCTCCAGGACAGGCTCCGGACTCCCCGCTTCCGGTGCCCAGCGGAAATCCCCGCTCCTCCGGCCCGCTGGCCCGCTGTTCCCGTAGCCGGTGTGGTGAGGGTGCATCTACGGGCGGCCAGGGTCGGTGGCGGCCGGGACCTTTTCTGTGCGGCCTGGCCCCCCCATCCGAATAACGACGTGCGGCCCACCCTGCAGCGTTGATGTTATTCTATGCTCGCACGCGTGGAGGGGGACCGTCACGCGTTTCCCCACCAGCAGGTTTCTGGTGGCCCAGATGGTATCCTTTATGATGTTTAGGGTGAGCCAGAGCGAGGCAAATTTCTGCGGTGTTAGCTCCTTCAAGCCCTGACTCACCCCTAGGATAGCGAGCTTGTAGTCCACCTGGGCTCTACCCGCTGGCAGGCACGGGAAAAACAGGGGGCCGGTCTTGGCCCACAGGTCCCGCGCAGCGCCGCACTCCCAGAGCAGATGGTAGACGGTCTCCGGGGAGCCACATCCGGACCGTGGGCAGATGGAGTTTTTGGCCATGCCTCTGGAGTGCATGACCGCCCTGACCGGGAGGATCTCATGAGCCACCATCCACGACAAGTCCTTAAGCCTGTTCTGGAGAGCTGGGTGGGCTGCGTTCCTCCAAACGTCTTTGGCCTCACCTAGTGTGAGGCCTGGAATTGGACTCACCGATTCCCGATCCTGCACAAGAGAGATTACAGACTTGTGGTTAGTTAAAACTGTGACATCTTGATTCTCTAAAAAGTATTTCTTTAAAAAAATTTTGATAAAACAATACTCTTTGGGCAAGTTAAAAGACACTGGACATTTAAGATCAACTGGTAAAATTTTCAAATATCTTAGGTACGACCCCATCCAGAAACGGGTCATGGCTGCGGTCTTGTTCTCTCTGGATGGGGTCGTTGCATATTTAATGTGGAGGGCGGTGAAGCGGCTTCCTAAAAACAGGTGGGGGTCTGGGAGGCCTTTCCCGCCATTCTCTTTTTTCTTTTTAACGACCTCCCTCTTCAGTCGTTCCCACTTGGACCCCCACAGGAAATAAAATACCGCCCTCTCCAGGTTGGCCAGGAATCGTCTTGGGGGACTAAAAACAGAACAGACAAGTAAAATCAGTGGTAAAATCACAGCTTTAAAAATTAAAATCTTGCCTTCGTAAGTCAGTTGTCTTAGTCCCCAAAACCCGAGTCTTTGCCTAACTTTCCCTACCAAGTCAGTCCAGTTTCCTTGTCCTCCACCCTCTCTGTCAAATTTGACTCCTAAAATTTTCAAATTATTTTCTTTAAAATCCAAATCTAGTCCCCCTGTGTCAACAGTCCCCCACGGCCCGAAGAGCTGGGCCTCGGACTTACTCCTATTGAGTTTAGCGCCCGAGGCCCGACCGTACCAGTCAGTCAAGTCCATTGCTCTTCGTACTGATAAAAGGTCAGTCGCTAAAAGGGTCATGTCGTCCATATATAAAACACAGGTCGCCGTCAGTCCACCAGTTCCTGGGATGTCTAGTCCTTTAATCCATTTGTCCCTTCTCAAGATTTGTGCCAGTGGCTCAATACAGGCCACATACAGAAGGGCAGATAAGGGACACCCCTGACGGACACCGCTGTGAATATTTACAGCATTGGATAAATGCCCATTAACTACAAATCTGCTGATCAGACTGTTGTACAGCAGTCCCACCCAGGCTATGAATCTCCCTGGAAACCCCATTTTATCCAGTACCTTAAAAAGGAACTGGTGCGAGATGCGGTCAAATGCTTTTTCAAAGTCTAAATTTAGGACTACTAGCCGAATGTTTCTGTCTCTCGCGTAACAGATGGCGTCTCTGATCAGCACCAGGCTGTCCGTGATCTTCCTTCCGGGCACAGCGCATGCTTGATCCGGGTGGATTATGTCCGCTAAAACCGTCGACATACGTGTGGCTAAAATTTTGCTAAAAAGTTTGCAGTCAACGTTTAAAAGAGTAATGGGTCGCCAGTTCCGTAAGTCCGTCTTGTCTCCTTTTTTATGTAAAAGTGAAACTATCCCTATTCTAAAGCTGTCAGGAAGTCTTTCAAGAGTCTCAAATTCTTTAAAAACAGTCAGTAAGTCGAACGCTAAAATATCCCAAAAAGTTAAATAAAACTCCAGAGGAAGTCCGTCTGTACCAGGGGACTTTCCTCGTTTAAAACTTTTAAGAGCTTTGTGAATTTCTAAGATGTTAAAATCTTGAGATAAAATTGTACATTCGCTGTCGACTTTCTTTTCTAAAAACTCTAAAACTTCCCTTAGCGTGTCATTGTGAACTTCTTTTGTGCTGTATAGGTTTTCATAAAATACTTCAGTTTCCTTTAAAATTTCTTTTGTAGTGTAAACCTCCCTTCCTCCACTTTTCAAACTAGTGATAGCCCCACCCCGTGAAATAATCTTTTTAAAAAAATACCTAGTACACCTTTCACCTTCCTCTATCTCCCTCTCCCTGCTCCTTAAAATGACACCTTTGCTTTGACTTTCGGATAAAACTGACATTTCTTGTTTTATTTCTTTAATTTCTTCGCTAAAATCAATCCCATTATTTGAAAGATTAAAATACCTCTGTAGTCGTTTTTGCAGCCCCATCATGCATCGATTTAATCTATTCTTTTTATTTTTCCCTATCTTCCTAAAAAACTGTCTTGTCCGTTCCTTTACCATCTCCCACCACTGTGCACGTGAGTCGTAAAAGTCTCGGAGGGTCTGCCATTGGCTGAACTGCTCCCTGTACTCACTAACTACTTCCTTATCTTCCAAAAGGGAGCAGTTCAGCTTCCACAGCCCTCCCCCTACTGTCACACCAGTGGGCAGTGAAAGGGTGCATGACAGCATTATGTGATCTGAGAAAAAGAGGGGGGTTAATGTTGCATCGGTTGGCAGGCAGTCCCGTGTAAAAAAGTAGTCAATGCGAGAGGCTCTGGTGCCGTCACCACTGAACCAGGTGAAGCCCTCCTCTCTGTGATGCATTGCTTTAAAACAGTCTACTAATTTAAAATCTCTAACTAAACCCTGCAATAAAACCGATGTTTTGTCAACTTTAAAATCCTCTGTCCTCTTCCTATCTTTCTTAGTTAAAACACAGTTAAAATCCCCTGCTACCACTAGGGGAGCCCTACCTAACATGTGGGGCTGCAGGTCTTCTAAAAGCTCATGCCTGTTATTTTTGTCTGTAAAACCATACACATTTAAAATGTTAAAATCCTTACCTAAAAAAGTCAGATTAGCTAAAATTGCCCGCCCATCCCTCACCACAGTGCTGCCCTTCACCAAAATATTGGGATTTTTGATTAAAATAGCAACACCGTCATTTTTGTTAAAATTGGACCCACTCCAGATGGAAGTTCCTGGGGTCCAAATCTCCTCCCACTTCCTGTAGTTTGTTAAAAAGGGCAGACCACATTCTTGCAATAAAAACACATCTGACTTAAAAGATTTTAAAAAGGATAACACACTCTGTGCTCGTATATTGCTCTTCACACTTCTCACATTGATTGTGGAGATAGTGAGAGCCATGAGCAGTATGGTTAAAAGGGTGTGAGACATTTAAAAGCAACCAAGTGACTACAGAGATATAATTAAAATCATGTTACATCTTGTTGCATTTGCCTTTCCTTTTCCCCAGAAGACCTGGGATCAGGGGAGCAAGTGCTTGACGCCACGGGGCTCGCAGAGAGTACCTCTTGCGACTCCTTTGGCGACGATGTTCTCAGCTTAAAATGCAGAAAAGAGACTTCATTTGGAGAATCTGCGGGCCACATACGGTCTAGATCTTCCGTGGGAGAACTATCTAGCCGATGCGCTACCCGCAGCTTTTTCTCCTCTGTTTGAACCAGAGGAGATCTCGCAGTCCTTTTCTGCACTTGAGCATTTGGGAGTGAAAAAACACTTTCACTCCCACTGGAGGGCATACTCACCTCCGAGACGGTGTTGAGGGAGGAAACCGTTTCATCCTCTCCGCTTTCTGTTTCATTTCCTTTTTCTTGTTCGGGAGTGGTTTCCTCCCCCTGTTCCGTATCAATCCGTGACTCTGCCCCTGTGGCCGCCCCACTTCCTTTTTCCTGACCAATCCCTGAGGCTGGCTGAGAATTTGAAATTCCCGCCAAAACCTCAGGGACCGCCTCCTCCTCCCTTTGTTCTTTTGTTTGCCATGCTTGTGGGGCGGCCATTTTGTTGCTTTTAAGTTTGTTGGCGAAACTTTTTGGGCAATCTCTGTAGAGATGGTTTGATTCTCCACACAGGTTGCACCGCCTGCCATTGGTACACTCCTCAAAGTTGTGACCAATTTCTCTGCATTTCCCACATATAATTTCCTGGCATGCTTCAGCTAAGTGCCCAAACTTTCCACACTTCCTGCATAATTTGGGCATGCCCTGGTAATGAATGTAGCCTCTGTTCTCGCCAAGCACAATCATTGAAGGCAGATGATTCAGGCCCTGGTAGCCCCCGGCGTCTTCCCATTGTTTAATGGGAATTCGCCAAGAGCATGTCCAGATGCCGTCCTCATCTAAAACCTTAACTGGCTGGCTTCGAACGGTGCAAAATCTACCCAGCCATACACAAATATCTTCCCCAGTCACTGTCTCATTAAACATTCTAACAATCACAGTTTTAAGTGTGTTATC
Organism: Leuciscus leuciscus; assembly: GCF_965113295.1. NCBI lineage: Eukaryota > Metazoa > Chordata > Actinopteri > Cypriniformes > Leuciscidae > Leuciscus > Leuciscus leuciscus. The sequence goes on along the minus strand of NC_138742.1, from coordinate 37,645,946 downwards.
AGAGAGCTTTTCAACAGTAAACATAGAGAACTGGGATTTAGCTGCTTCAAATCTGTGCCAAAACTCATTCAGGTGGGAAACCGCTCTAAAGCTAACATCATAACCTTTGTTGAGGGGCAGAGTCACAATACAATTTAAATCCTCAGGTTTAAAATTTAAAGTCTTTTGGATCAGCTTCCTGGAGAAATCAAGACGTGACATCCCCAGTAGCTTCCCCTCAACCTCTTTAAAAAGGAAACGCACGCTGTGGTGCCTCCGCATGCCGGCACGAGCAGCCGACATGGTGGAGACACCAACAGCCTAAAAACTTAAAGGAACAATAAATAAATAAATAGATAAATAGATAAAATGTCTTACCTTAAAACTGTACAGTCGTAAAAAACAGCTGGATCAATGTACCTCCTAAAAGTTGTGTGGCTCGGGATACAAGGCTAATCTCGAGCCAAGAAACCTCCAAGAGGCGATCGCTGTCTCCACCTGACGACCAGATACGTGATCTTAGCCAAAAGGCCGAGAAGCGATGCCGCAATGACGCCGAGGCGGGGGAGCCGCCAAAGGCCACGCCCACCTGGGCCGCGGCGAGAGGGCCTAAGGTCGCCAACAAACAAGCTCACCGAAAACGGATCACAACGGAGTGCACAACACGACACTTTGGAGTGCAACCTGGGATTTTGGATCATCATCGTTCAAAAGCACGGAATGGCTCGTAACTCCTAAACCGTCCGTCGCAGACCCAAGTGTCTTACATCACCGGAATCCTTGGCTCGGGCCGAACGAGACGCACGCCTCGGATCGGATGGTCGCGCTGGCGAGATTTTCGGGTATTTGGGATTTTCCGAAAAACCTACTTTTGCACAGTAGTCCTGGGTCGTTTGCCCAATCTGACCCAAAGCGGTGCCGAAAGATTCTCTGGAGTCTGACTGCCGACAGTGTCCGGGAAAAAAGTCGGAATTTCGATTCACGTTGGCGACGGGACGCCAAGACGTTGGCGGTGGGCGAGGCGGGCTTTACTTGAATGGCTATAACTCTCCGACGGCAAAGAGACAATTACACCCAAGTGGGTACACCTGTGTACGGGCTCAGCCTGTGGTCACGTGAAAAGGGATGTGGCGACTGGCCACTTGGTGGCGCTGTAAACAGAAAAAAACAACAGCTTGAATACGGCCATAGACGACTGTGTATCACGTGATTTTTCACACGTGCACAAGGTATTCATACCACATGATAGAACTCCTCATTCTGAACAACTTTGGACCACTGCTGTCAATCAAAGCGTTCGTTAAATATTGGAGATTATGTGAAGAATGAAAAAAAAAGAAGAAAAAAAAACAAGCCTCCCAGGTTGTTTTCTATCTCTCAATCAACCACTGCAGTTCGGTTCTCTGGACTTCCAAGGTTTCATCAACCATCAGGAGAAGAAGGAAAAATGATTGGAGCTTTAACAATCTGCTCTTTTAACCAGTGTGTGTGTCCAGGGGAGAGCGCGAACGCAGTCCCCCACTACCATAAATTATGCAGTCGAGATTCCCACATTTGGGGAATTCGCAGGGGTCAGCACAACCGGAGTGCAATGGCCGAGCCTCGCCCTGGGTGAACCACCTCCCTGATCATGGTGTCTCCCCTGCCAGGTAAGTATGAATTCCCAGGCCTCCAGTCAGAGGCACCCTGTCCCTCTTCGCAATCCTCACCAACGGTCGGACAATCGAACACACACCTGATTCAACTCATCAGCTCGTTAGCAAAAGACTCCAAGAGATAAGAGAGACATCAAAAATGTGCAGTGACGGGCTTCTTTTTTTTCTTCTTTTCTTTTTTTCATGCTCCGGAACCGGCTCCATGAGCCAAAGATCGATTTAATACGCAGTCCCCGGATAGTGGACGAATCAGATATGAAACTGATAAGAACAGAGTTTATTTATTTATTTATTTATTTTTGAATTTGTTATTTTCACACCACCGTTACCAGTATTGGATATGATCACCTACGACAGCCATACACAGCAATATACACTACTTCCATGAACATCTGCTGTCACACAAGACTAAAACATTTCTCTCATTGAACACTTTAAAGGGGGTGCACCGTTCCCAGAAGTACTGCAATACCGGGTCGATGCGTGGAGTGGACGGAGCAAGCCCCTATTCCATCTCCCAGTTCCAAAAATCAATTTAATATATGGTGCCCGGATAGGGCACGTATCAGATATTAAACTGATAAGAACAGATACTACACTTGATCTTAGCCAAAAGGCCGAGAAGCGATGCCGCAATGACGCCGAGGCGGGGGAGCCGCCAAAGGCCACGCCCACCTGGGCCGCGGCGAGAGGGCCTAAGGTCGCCAACAAACAAGCTCACCGAAAACGGATCACAACGGAGTGCACAACACGACACTTTGGAGTGCAACCTGGGATTTTGGATCATCATCGTTCAAAAGCACGGAATGGCTCGTAACTCCTAAACCGTCCGTCGCAGACCCAAGTGTCTTACATCACCGGAATCCTTGGCTCGGGCCGGACGAGACGCACGCCTCGGATCGGATGGTCGCGCTGGCGAGATTTTCGGGTATTTGGGATTTTCCGAAAAACCTACTTTTGCACAGTAGTCCTGGGTCGTTTGCCCAATCTGACCCAAAGCGGTGCCGAAAGATTCTCTGGAGTCTGACTGCCGACAGTGACCGGGAAAAAAGTCGGAATTTCGATTCACGTTGGCGACGGGACGCCAAGACGTTGGCGGTGGGCGAGGCGGGCTTTACTTGAATGGCTATAACTCTCCGACGGCAAAGAGACAATTACACCCAAGTGGGTACACCTGTGTACGGGCTCAGCCTGTGGTCACGTGAAAAGGGATGTGGCGACTGGCCACTTGGTGGCGCTGTAAACAGAAAAAAACAACAGCTTGAATACGGCCATAGACGACTGTGTATCACGTGATTTTTCACACGTGCACAAGGTATTCATACCACATGATAGAACTCCTCATTCTGAACAACTTTGGACCACTGCTGTCAATCAAAGCGTTCGTTAAATATTGGAGATTATGTGAAGAATGAAAAAAAAAGAAGAAAAAAAAACAAGCCTCCCAGGTTGTTTTCTATCTCTCAATCAACCACTGCAGTTCGGTTCTCTGGACTTCCAAGGTTTCATCAACCATCAGGAGAAGAAGGAAAAATGATTGGAGCTTTAACAATCTGCTCTTTTAACCAGTGTGTGTGTCCAGGGGAGAGCGCGAACGCAGTCCCCCACTACCATAAATTATGCAGTCGAGATTCCCACATTTGGGGAATTCGCAGGGGTCAGCACAACCGGAGTGCAATGGCCGAGCCTCGCCCTGGGTGAACCACCTCCCTGATCATGGTGTCTCCCCTGCCAGGTAAGTATGAATTCCCGGGCCTCCAGTCAGAGGCACCCTGTCCCTCTTCGCAATCCTCACCAACGGTCGGACAATCGAACACACACCTGATTCAACTCATCAGCTCGTTAGCAAAAGACTCCAAGAGATAAGAGAGACATCAAAAATGTGCAGTGACGGGCTTCTTTTTTTTCTTCTTTTCTTTTTTTCATGCTCCGGAACCGGCTCCATGAGCCAAAGATCGATTTAATACGCAGTCCCCGGATAGTGGACGAATCAGATATGAAACTGATAAGAACAGAGTTTATTTATTTATTTATTTATTTTTGAATTTGTTATTTTCACACCACCGTTACCAGTATTGGATATGATCACCTACGACAGCCATACACAGCAATATACACTACTTCCATGAACATCTGCTGTCACACAAGACTAAAACATTTCTCTCATTGAACACTTTAAAGGGGGTGCACCGTTCCCAGAAGTACTGCAATACCGGGTCGATGCGTGGAGTGGACGGAGCAAGCCCCTATTCCATCTCCCAGTTCCAAAAATCAATTTAATATATGGTGCCCGGATAGGGCACGTATCAGATATTAAACTGATAAGAACAGATTTTTCTTTTGACATATTTTTATTGTAACAATTCTTTCATTTATACCATACATCTTTTTTGTAAACCACGTTTTTACAGAATGTTTACATAATTATTTGTTTTGTTTAAAGATAAATAAGATAAATAAACAGTTTCTGTTGTCCATGTATATAATTTAAATTAAAATCATTCTGGTAAAACACATGGAGAAATTAATAAAAATGGTAATACATGAAATAAATATCTTGATAAAACAATTAAAACAAACTTAAAAACTCTCTCTTCCATCGTACAAGAACGGGTATGTCCTTATAAACCTTTTGAACCATCAACTCAGTTCCTCAAAACCAGTCCCAAAGACCTGGCCTTTCTGGGCCCAGAGGAGATCCTCTTAAACCGAGGCACCGCTGCTCCGCCGAAGATGTTGTGGGGGGCATCTACGGGCAGTCAAGGCTCGTGGCTGTGGGGACCTTCCCCTGTGAGGCTCTGGCCCCCACGTCCGAATGGCGACATGCGGTGTAGTCCTGCAGCCTTGATTTTGCCAGCTGGATGGTGGCGTGGAGGGACACCTGCATGCGCTTCCCTACCAGCAGGTTTCTGGAGGTCCAAATGGCGTCTTTAATGCAACAAATGGTGAGCCAGAGCGCGGTCTGTGTTTGTGCTGGCATTTGCTGGCTCACCTCACCTCTGACCATTGGGTAGTTTGGGACCCCCCCTGCTGGCAGGTACGGGAATTGCTGGGGGCCAGCTGTTGCCCACAGGTCCCTCACAGCGCTGCACTCCCAGAGCGCGTGCCTCACGGTCTCGGGCGCGCCACACCCGGGCCGCGGGCAGATGGGGTTCCTCGACATGCCTCGGGAGTGCATCACGGCCCTGACCGGGAGGATCTCATGGGCAACCATCCACGCCAGGTCCCGGTGTCGGTTCTGGAGAGCTGAGTGGGACACATTGCGCCAAACCTTATGGGCTTCACTTAAGGTGAGCCCGCGCACTGGACACACTTGTTCCCGTTCCTGCACAAGGGAGAGGATAGAGCGGTGATTAGTTAAAACAGTCACGTTTTCTTTTTCCAAATTAAAATTCTTTAAAAACTTTTTTATGTGAGCGTATGCAGGGGGTTGGTCAAATGCAAGTGGTGTTGTCAAGTCTGTTGGTAAAATTTTGATGGATCTTAAAAAGGACCCCACCCAGAACCGGGCCATGGCTGCTGTTTTGTCTTGTCTGGATGGGGCCAGGGCATACTTTATGTGTAATGCAGTGTATTGGGCTCCTAAAAACAAATAAGGGTCTGGGACGCCTTTTCCTCCGTTTTTTGGTGCTTTCTTCATGGTTACTCTTTTTAGCCTCTCCCATTTGGATCCCCACAAAAAATAAAACATGGACCGGTCCAGGGATAAAAGAAAGAATCTAGGGGGAAAGAAAACAGAACATAGCAATAAAAACAATGGTAAAATCACAGCTTTTAGAATTAAAACCTTTCCTTCAAAAGTCAGCTGTCTCAGTCCCCAGAACCCCAATTTTTTCCTCACTTTTCCAGTCACATCATGCCAGTTTCCACTCCCTCCCCCGTCTCTGTCAAATTTGATGCCCAGTATTTTTATGTCTGTCTTTTTAAAAGTGATGTCCAGTCCAACAGTCTTGCTTGGTTCCCATGGGCCATAGAACTGCACCTGGGTCTTGTCTCTGTTCAGTCTAGCTCCAGACGCTTTCCCAAACCAGTCTGTCAAGTCCATTGTCCTCTGTATTGATGAAACGTCAGTGCATAAAAGATTGATATCGTCCATATATAAAACAGTCTTTGCAGTCAGTCCTCCAGTCCCGGGTATGGTCAGTCCCGTTATCCACTTGTCCCTTCTCAAGATCTGCGCTAGGGGTTCGATGCAAGCCACATACAGGAGAGGAGATAACGGACAGCCCTGACGGACACCACTGCGTACATCTATCGCTTTTGAAAGATTCCCATTAACTAGGATTCTGCTGGTTATATCCCTGTACAGCAATCCCACCCAAGCTAAGAATCTCCCAGGAAAGCCCATTTTCCCCAATACTTGAAACAAGTAATGGTGCGAGACTCTGTCAAATGCTTTTTCGAAATCTAGATTTAACACTATCAGCCGAATGTTTCTGTCTCTCGCATAACAGATGGTATCTCTTATCAGTACGAGGCTGTCTGTGATCTTCCTCCCAGGGACGGCGCAGGCTTGATCCGGGTGGATCAATTCTGCTAAAACTGTTGACATTCGTATTGTTAAAAGTTTGCTAAAAAGTTTACAGTCAAAGTTTAAAAGGGTTATAGGACGCCAGTTTTTTAGATCCGTCTTGTCATCTTTTTTGTGTAATAGTGTCATTATACCCATTCTAAAACTGTCTGGAAATCGGTCGAGGTTATCAAGGTCATTAAAAACAGCCAGTAGGTCTAGTCTTAAAATGTCCCAAAAGGTCAGATAAAATTCTAGGGGAAGTCCGTCGGCTCCGGGGGACTTCCCCCTTTTACATTTTTTTATACTTTTGTCCATCTCAGGGAGATTAAAATCATTTGTCAAACCTGCACTATCTTTTACAGTATTCTCTATAAAGGTTAGAGTTTCATTTAAAATCACATCATCACTTGCCTTTTCCCCATAGAGTTCCTCATAAAAACTTTCTACTACTGTTAAAATACCATTTGTGTCTGTCACCATTTCTCTTTCTTTATTTCTTAATTTCACCATGGCTCCACCTCTATTGAGTATTTTCTTAAAAAAGTATCTTGTGCATTTCTCTCCCTGCTCTATTTCCTTTTCTTTACTTCTAAAAATAATTCCTCTACTTTTAACTTCTGCCAGTTCAGACATTTCTTTTTTAACTTCTTTTATTTCATCATTAAAATCAAACCCCTGATTAAAAAGATGAAAATAGCGTTGTAACCTCTTTTGCAGTCCCACCATTTGTCTCTTTTCCTTACATGTTTTCTTTTTCCCTGCCCATCTAAAAAAAGTCTTGGTCTTTCCCTTCACCATCTCCCACCACTGTGCTCTTGAGTCAAATAAGTCTTGTAGGGTCTGCCAATTGCTATACTGCTCCCTGTATTCTTTTACTATTTCTGGGTCTTCCAACAGGGAGCGGTTTAGCTTCCACAGACCTCTACCTGTTGTCACACCGGGGGGAAGTGATAGGGTGCAAGAAAGCATAGTGTGATCTGAAAAGAAAAGAGGGGTTAATCTGGCATCCATTAATGACCAGTCTCTGGTAAAAATGTAATCAATGCGGGAGGCTCTGGTACCATCACCACTAAACCAGGTGTGGCCCACATTGTTGGGATGCATGGATTTAAAAGCGTCAGTCAGTCTAAAATCTTTTATTATGTTTTGCAATAAAACTGTAGTCTTGTCCTCTTTAAAATCCTCTGATGCCCCTTTCCTATCTTTCCTCTGTAAAACACAATTAAAATCTCCTGCAAAAATTAAAGGATTCTTGCCTAGTAAGTGGGACTGCAGATCTATTAAAAGGCTGTATCTGTCATTCTTTTCTGTGTTCCCATAAAGTTTAGTACATTAAAATCCCTCCCTAAAAAAGTCAAATTGGCTAAAAGTGCCCGTCCATCTCTTAATATTGTGCTCCCCTTCACCAATATTTGTGTGTTTTTTATCAGGATGGCCACTCCGTCTGCTTTGTTTTGGTTTGAACCACTCCATAAGGAGGGTCCTTGCTGCCATTTATCTTCCCACTTCTTATAGTCTTTTAAAAAGGGTAAGGCACATTCCTGTAATAAAAACACATCAGAAGGCTGTGTACTTAAGAAATTTAAAACCATTTGTGCTCTCGTTTGTGACTTCACACTTCTCACGTTTACAGTTGAGATGGTGATGTTTGTGAGCATTAAAATGAGTATAAAAAAAGACAGATACAACATTTTAAAAGTTTTAAAAGTTTAAAAACAAACTATCCATTAAAAAACAAGTTTTCTTGTAAAACAAACTCTTCCTGCATTCCCACCAGAGGGGAGGCAGGGGGGTGAGTTTGTTTTCCTTCTGAGTCACAGGGTGAGCTCCTGGGTGTGGATGATTTCAGCTCAATCGCTAAGAAAGAAATCTCATTTGCTGTATGACTTGGAAATAATCTATTCAGATCGTCTGACGAGGAAGAGTCAGAGAATCTTCCCATTTTATCTTTCTCTATTTCTTTCAAGAGGGGGGAGTGTGCCACTCTCTTTTTCTTACTTGATTGAGCACAGGGGAGTTGATCGCTTAATTGACTTTTTGTTTGTACCTTGTCTGTGTCCTCCCCAGCATTTTCACTTACTTCTGTGTTGTCTTCACCTGTCTCTTCCATTTGATCTTCCTCACCCTGTTGTACTTCACTCCTTTGCTCCACCCCTTCGTTACCTCTGTCACCTGTTCCCTCTCCACCAATCACCAGATTTGGCGGGAAAATTGAATCTTTTGGCTCCGCCCCCTTGTTATCCTTTTGTCTGCTTTCCTCAACCGCCATTTTGTTTGCTTTAACTTTGTTAGCAAAAGACTTAGGGCAATCTCTGTAGAGGTGAGCGGAGTCTCCACAGAGATTGCAACTTCTGCCATTGGGGCACTCTTCAAAAGTGTGCCCAATTTCTCTGCATTTTTTACAAAACACCTTTTGACAAGCCTCTACCAGGTGCCCGAACTCTCCACACTTGCGGCACAGCTTGGGCATTCCCTGGTAGTGGATGTAGCCTCTGTTTTCACCAAGAACTATCATTGATGGCAGATGTCTTAGGCCCTGATAGCCCTGGGGATCTTCCCACTGTTTGATCGGGATTCTCCAGGAGCAGTTCCAAATACCATCCTCATCCACCACCTTCATAGCCTGGCTCTTTACAGTGCAAAATCTACCCATCCATACACAAATGTCTTCTCCAGTCACAGTCTCATTGAACATCCTAACAATCACAACCTTGTGTGTGTTGTCAGATAGCTTCTCAACTTTAAACATGGAGAACTGGGTCTTTACCTTCTCAAATCTATGGCAAAATTCTGACAACAGTGCTGCATTTCTAAAACTAACATCAAAGCCTTTATTAAAAGGCAGGGATAAAATACAATTTAAATCTTGAGGTGCGTAATTCAAAGCTTTCTGAACATATTTCCGAGAAAAATCTAAACGGGAAATTTCAATCGGCTTGCCTTCATGTTCTAAAAGGGTAAAACGCACGCTGTGGTGCCTCCGCATGCCGGCACGAGCAGCCGACATGGTGGAGGCACCACAAGCCTGTTAAAACGAGAAGGATTAAAAATATTAATAGAGAGCGGGTTAAAAAGGAGAACAATAAATACTAAACAATAAACAATTTAAAAATACAGCAGAATGTCAAAATAAAAGAGCAATAAGAAGGACTTACTTTAAAATCAAAAGTTCACTCCAGGAGTTGTTCCAACAACGGAATAGAACGCCCGAAATGTCTCTCCACTGGATATAACCCTAAGCCACTAAACCGGCAAAAGGCTCGCTCCTATAGAGAGTCGATCCCTGTCTCAACCCTTGAACTTGCCAAAAGGCCGAGAAGCGATGCCGCAATGACGCCGAGGCGGGGGAGCCGCCAAAGGCCACGCCCACCTGGGCCGCGGCGAGAGGGCCTAAGGTCGCCAACAAACAAGCTCACCGAAAACGGATCACAACGGAGTGCACAACACGACACTTTGGAGTGCAACCTGGGATTTTGGATCATCATCGTTCAAAAGCACGGAATGGCTCGTAACTCCTAAACCGTCCGTCGCAGACCCAAGTGTCTTACATCACCGGAATCCTTGGCTCGGGCCGGACGAGACGCACGCCTCGGATCGGATGGTCGCGCTGGCGAGATTTTCGGGTATTTGGGATTTTCCGAAAAACCTACTTTTGCACAGTAGTCCTGGGTCGTTTGCCCAATCTGACCCAAAGCGGTGCCGAAAGATTCTCTGGAGTCTGACTGCCGACAGTGACCGGGAAAAAAGTCGGAATTTCGATTCACGTTGGCGACGGGACGCCAAGACGTTGGCGGTGGGCGAGGCGGGCTTTACTTGAATGGCTATAACTCTCCGACGGCAAAGAGACAATTACACCCAAGTGGGTACACCTGTGTACGGGCTCAGCCTGTGGTCACGTGAAAAGGGATGTGGCGACTGGCCACTTGGTGGCGCTGTAAACAGAAAAAAACAACAGCTTGAATACGGCCATAGACGACTGTGTATCACGTGATTTTTCACACGTGCACAAGGTATTCATACCACATGATAGAACTCCTCATTCTGAACAACTTTGGACCACTGCTGTCAATCAAAGCGTTCGTTAAATATTGGAGATTATGTGAAGAATGAAAAAAAAAGAAGAAAAAAAAACAAGCCTCCCAGGTTGTTTTCTATCTCTCAATCAACCACTGCAGTTCGGTTCTCTGGACTTCCAAGGTTTCATCAACCATCAGGAGAAGAAGGAAAAATGATTGGAGCTTTAACAATCTGCTCTTTTAACCAGTGTGTGTGTCCAGGGGAGAGCGCGAACGCAGTCCCCCACTACCATAAATTATGCAGTCGAGATTCCCACATTTGGGGAATTCGCAGGGGTCAGCACAACCGGAGTGCAATGGCCGAGCCTCGCCCTGGGTGAACCACCTCCCTGATCATGGTGTCTCCCCTGCCAGGTAAGTATGAATTCCCGGGCCTCCAGTCAGAGGCACCCTGTCCCTCTTCGCAATCCTCACCAACGGTCGGACAATCGAACACACACCTGATTCAACTCATCAGCTCGTTAGCAAAAGACTCCAAGAGATAAGAGAGACATCAAAAATGTGCAGTGACGGGCTTCTTTTTTTTCTTCTTTTCTTTTTTTCATGCTCCGGAACCGGCTCCATGAGCCAAAGATCGATTTAATACGCAGTCCCCGGATAGTGGACGAATCAGATATGAAACTGATAAGAACAGAGTTTATTTATTTATTTATTTATTTTTGAATTTGTTATTTTCACACCACCGTTACCAGTATTGGATATGATCACCTACGACAGCCATACACAGCAATATACACTACTTCCATGAACATCTGCTGTCACACAAGACTAAAACATTTCTCTCATTGAACACTTTAAAGGGGGTGCACCGTTCCCAGAAGTACTGCAATACCGGGTCGATGCGTGGAGTGGACGGAGCAAGCCCCTATTCCATCTCCCAGTTCCAAAAATCAATTTAATATATGGTGCCCGGGTAGGGCACGTATCAGATATTAACCCTCTGGAGTCTGAGCGTTTTTTTGGGCCCTGGGGGTGTTCTGACATGCCCTGACATTTGTGCTTTTTTCAGTTGCTTATAAACATATTAATGGCAAAGGTGTAAATTCACTCTATATAGCACAAACAGGACTACAATAATATGTGAGCCACATGTATGTACATGTTTTCATTTTTGAGAGAATAATGTTTATGCGTGGTTATCGAAAAAACTAAAAATTAAAATTTTTGAAATAAGACCACAAAACACATACTAAATATGTGGCAATAAGACTTTTGACTTATGGATGTCGTCGCCTATAGTTTTTTCTTCAAAATTATGTGAAAATAGTCTTGCTTTATCGTTCACATAAAACCATACATTGATTTAAATTGATGTAAAACAGGTTTTGCTTGGAAAGCCAATATGCGAGGGGGCGTGAACGAGGAGTGGTTTACACCTTAGAATACACCCACTCTGCATAATGATGAGCCATTCACTCAGGTGTGACACTGACTGAGCCACAATGAAAGGACAAAAGATATATTTAGAAGAAGACTTATATTGACCATTTAAGATTTTGCTTACATCTATCTTGTAAATATGTTTTGCTATTTTATTAAAATGGTTACAATTACAACAATAATTACAATTTCAACAATATTTCAAGTGTACTCTTTCTTTGTAAAAAAAAAAATGATTATAGGCCCTACATTTTATCTATGTATTCATTAGTTTGAATATAACCAACATTGGAACAGCTAACATCTTAGTTGATGACTTTATTTTTGACAAAAATCGTATTTTATATATAGAAATGGCTAAACAAAAGCTTATTTGATGTGGCAGTATATTCTACAGTAAAAACTGTACCCAAATCTACTAAACAAAATGTTGTCTTTCATATTTCGTCTGACTGTAACGTTGTTTTCATGAAATATTAGGGCATATTGTTAATTTGCAGTTTAATACGTTGCTTATACAAATAGCCTACATTTTATTTCAACATTCAGTCGATGTTTACTTATCTCAGTATAGCAATGCAGTTTGCTAAAACATCATCATTCATTCACACACGCGATTTAAATTGAAACTGTCTTTGCCAGCTGTGGTAAACAGCGCGCATCTGTGCCGTTTATTCATTCATAAACAGAAACCCACGTGAAGAAATTCACGTGAGAAGGAAAAAACTTACTTGTATTCCTCAGCTCGCTCCTCGATATACCCGCACTTCTGAGGGACATTTTCGATTAGTATTATTCCTCACAGCGCTGCAAGACGGTGTAAACAATGATCTAAATAAACGTGTGTGTTTTCTCGAGCTGATGGGGGCGTTCACAGGATTGCCTCAGCCATTTGCGTTTGAATAGCGCGCGCTCTCCGTGGGCGGGGCCGATTATAACGTAATGAGATGAGATGAGCTCGACTGGAATCGCTCTCTTTTAATACAGATTTCACAAGATGAGAATAATTGTTTTTTTATATAAATGACTTCATTTAAAAGAAGAGAATTCAAGCTTCATGCCTGTCTGTCTGTATGTCTGTTTGACTGAGTATTCGCTGAGTTATTGTTAATTTTCGGACGCGTTTCAGAATGGACTTCACTGGCAGAGAGAAGGCAGAACTCGCTTCGTGTTTATTTTTCTTTATTTGGCAAAAAGCACAACACTTTGTTTTTATTGTGAGTATACACAAAAATAATACACATTTAACAGAATCGATTGATGTATGAAACTCCTATGGAAAATCAAAGTCAACAGAGTATTTATGAGTTTCTTTTACACTAATAAAAAAAAAGCGAGCTGGTATCGCCGGCGATACAGCCGACCTCAGGGGGTTAAACTGATAAGAACAGATTTTTTTCTTTCGAAAAAAGTTTATTGTCACATTTTCCATTTTCATTTCCACACATTTTTCCACATTTTTCCTTTAAAACATAACACATGTCTTTAAAACAAAAAATACACAATTTAACGGTTAAAAATCAGTTTGGTTTTGTGTTGTGTAAAAGTCCATGTGTGTAAAATGTTTGGTTTAAAAGAAGGGTAAAATGAATGAAGATAAATAGAAATAAAGGATATAAAACAATAAAACATGCCAACTAAAACATCATCTCTTGTACAGGATCGCGGATGAGTCCCTATCAAGTTTTTCCATTCACTCCAGGTCTCCAGGACAGGCTCCGGACTCCCCGCTTCCGGTGCCCAGCGGAAATCCCCGCTCCTCCGGCCCGCTGGCCCGCTGTTCCCGTAGCCGGTGTGGTGAGGGTGCATCTACGGGCGGCCAGGGTCGGTGGCGGCCGGGACCTTTTCTGTGCGGCCTGGCCCCCCCATCCGAATAACGACGTGCGGCCCACCCTGCAGCGTTGATGTTATTCTATGCTCGCACGCGTGGAGGGGGACCGTCACGCGTTTCCCCACCAGCAGGTTTCTGGTGGCCCAGATGGTATCCTTTATGATGTTTAGGGTGAGCCAGAGCGAGGCAAATTTCTGCGGTGTTAGCTCCTTCAAGCCCTGACTCACCCCTAGGATAGCGAGCTTGTAGTCCACCTGGGCTCTACCCGCTGGCAGGCACGGGAAAAACAGGGGGCCGGTCTTGGCCCACAGGTCCCGCGCAGCGCCGCACTCCCAGAGCAGATGGTAGACGGTCTCCGGGGAGCCACATCCGGACCGTGGGCAGATGGAGTTTTTGGCCATGCCTCTGGAGTGCATGACCGCCCTGACCGGGAGGATCTCATGAGCCACCATCCACGACAAGTCCTTAAGCCTGTTCTGGAGAGCTGGGTGGGCTGCGTTCCTCCAAACGTCTTTGGCCTCACCTAGTGTGAGGCCTGGAATTGGACTCACCGATTCCCGATCCTGCACAAGAGAGATTACAGACTTGTGGTTAGTTAAAACTGTGACATCTTGATTCTCTAAAAAGTATTTCTTTAAAAAAATTTTGATAAAACAATACTCTTTGGGCAAGTTAAAAGACACTGGACATTTAAGATCAACTGGTAAAATTTTCAAATATCTTAGGTACGACCCCATCCAGAAACGGGTCATGGCTGCGGTCTTGTTCTCTCTGGATGGGGTCGTTGCATATTTAATGTGGAGGGCGGTGAAGCGGCTTCCTAAAAACAGGTGGGGGTCTGGGAGGCCTTTCCCGCCATTCTCTTTTTTCTTTTAAACGACCTCCCTCTTCAGTCGTTCCCACTTGGACCCCCACAGGAAATAAAATACCGCCCTCTCCAGGTTGGCCAGGAATCGTCTTGGGGGACTAAAAACAGAACAGACAAGTAAAATCAGTGGTAAAATCACAGCTTTAAAAATTAAAATCTTGCCTTCGTAAGTCAGTTGTCTTAGTCCCCAAAACCCGAGTCTTTGCCTAACTTTCCCTACCAAGTCAGTCCAGTTTCCTTGTCCTCCACCCTCTCTGTCAAATTTGACTCCTAAAATTTTCAAATTATTTTCTTTAAAATCCAAATCTGGTCCCCCTGTGTCAACAGTCCCCCACGGCCCGAAGAGCTGGGCCTCGGACTTACTCCTATTGAGTTTAGCGCCCGAGGCCCGACCGTACCAGTCAGTCAAGTCCATTGCTCTTCGTACTGATAAAAGGTCAGTCGCTAAAAGGGTCATGTCGTCCATATATAAAACACAGGTCGCCGTCAGTCCACCAGTTCCTGGGATGTCTAGTCCTTTAATCCATTTGTCCCTTCTCAAGATTTGTGCCAGTGGCTCAATACAGGCCACATACAGAAGGGCAGATAAGGGACACCCCTGACGGACACCGCTGTGAATATTTACAGCATTAGATAAATGCCCATTAACTACAAATCTGCTGATCAGACTGTTGTACAGCAGTCCCACCCAGGCTATGAATCTCCCTGGAAACCCCATTTTATCCAGTACCTTAAAAAGGAACTGGTGCGAGATGCGGTCAAATGCTTTTTCAAAGTCTAAATTTAGGACTACTAGCCGAATGTTTCTGTCTCTCGCGTAACAGATGGCGTCTCTGATCAGCACCAGGCTGTCCGTGATCTTCCTTCCGGGCACAGCGCATGCTTGATCCGGGTGGATTATGTCCGCTAAAACCGTCGACATACGTGTGGCTAAAATTTTGCTAAAAAGTTTGCAGTCAACGTTTAAAAGAGTAATGGGTCGCCAGTTCCGTAAGTCCGTCTTGTCTCCTTTTTTATGTAAAAGTGAAACTATCCCTATTCTAAAGCTGTCAGGAAGTCTTTCAAGAGTCTCAAATTCTTTAAAAACAGTCAGTAAGTCGAACGCTAAAATATCCCAGAAAGTTAAATAAAACTCCAGAGGAAGTCCGTCTGTACCAGGGGACTTTCCTCGTTTAAAACTTTTAAGAGCTTTGTGAATTTCTAAGATGTTAAAATCTTGAGATAAAATTGTACATTCGCTGTCGACTTTCTTTTCTAAAAACTCTAAAACTTCCCTTAGCGTGTCATTGTGAACTTCTTTTGTGCTGTATAGGTTTTCATAAAATACTTCAGTTTCCTTTAAAATTTCTTTTGTAGTGTAAACCTCCCTTCCTCCACTTTTCAAACTAGTGATAGCCCCACCCCGTGAAATAATCTTTTTAAAAAAATACCTAGTACACCTTTCACCTTCCTCTATCTCCCTCTCCCTGCTCCTTAAAATGACACCTTTGCTTTGACTTTCGGATAAAACTGACATTTCTTGTTTTATTTCTTTAATTTCTTCGCTAAAATCAATCCCATTATTTGAAAGATTAAAATACCTCTGTAGTCGTTTTTGCAGCCCCATCATGCATCGATTTAATCTATTCTTTTTATTTTTCCCTATCTTCCTAAAAAACTGTCTTGTCCGTTCCTTTACCATCTCCCACCACTGTGCACGTGAGTCGTAAAAGTCTCGGAGGGTCTGCCATTGGCTGAACTGCTCCCTGTACTCACTAACTACTTCCTTATCTTCCAAAAGGGAGCAGTTCAGCTTCCACAGCCCTCCCCCTACTGTCACACCAGTGGGCAGTGAAAGGGTGCGTGACAGCATTATGTGATCTGAGAAAAAGAGGGGGGTTAATGTTGCATCGGTTGGCAGGCAGTCCCGTGTAAAAATGTAGTCAATGCGAGAGGCTCTGGTGCCGTCACCACTGAACCAGGTGAAGCCCTCCTCTCTGTGATGCATTGCTTTAAAACAGTCTACTAATTTAAAATCTCTAACTAAACCCTGCAATAAAACCGATGTTTTGTCAACTTTAAAATCCTCTGTCCTCTTCCTATCTTTCTTAGTTAAAACACAGTTAAAATCCCCTGCTACCACTAGGGGAGCCCTACCTAACATGTGGGGCTGCAGGTCTTCTAAAAGCTCATGCCTGTTATTTTTGTCTGTAAAACCATACACATTTAAAATGTTAAAATCCTTACCTAAAAAAGTCAGATTAGCTAAAATTGCCCGCCCATCCCTCACCACAGTGCTGCCCTTCACCAAAATATTGGGATTTTTGATTAAAATAGCAACACCGTCATTTTTGTTAAAATTGGACCCACTCCAGATGGAAGTTCCTGGGGTCCAAATCTCCTCCCACTTCCTGTAGTTTGTTAAAAAGGGCAGACCACATTCTTGCAATAAAAACACATCTGACTTAAAAGATTTTAAAAAGGATAACACACTCTGTGCTCGTATATTGCTCTTCACACTTCTCACATTGATTGTGGAGATAGTGAGAGCCATGCGCAGTATGGTTAAAAGGGTGTGAGACATTTAAAAGCAACCAAGTGACTACAGAGATATAATTAAAATCATGTTACATCTTGTTGCATTTGCCTTTCCTTTTCCCCAGAAGACCTGGGATCAGGGGAGCAAGTGCTTGACGCCACGGGGCTCGCAGAGAGTACCTCTTGCGACTCCTTTGGCGACGATGTTCTCAGCTTAAAATGCAGAAAAGAGACTTCATTTGGAGAATCTGCGGGCCACATACGGTCTAGATCTTCCGTGGGAGAACTATCTAGCCGATGCGCTACCCGCAGCTTTTTCTCCTCTGTTTGAACCAGAGGAGATCTCGCAGTTCTTTTCTGCACTTGAGCATTTGGGAGTGAAAAAACACTTTCACTCCCACTGGAGGGCATACTCACCTCCGAGACGGTGTTGAGGGAGGAAACCGTTTCATCCTCTCCGCTTTCTGTTTCATTTCCTTTTTCTTGTTCGGGAGTGGTTTCCTCCCCCTGTTCCGTATCAATCCGTGACTCTGCCCCTGTGGCCGCCCCACTTCCTTTTTCCTGACCAATCCCTGAGGCTGGCTGAGAATTTGAAATTCCCGCCAAAACCTCAGGGACCGCCTCCTCCTCCCTTTGTTCTTTTGTTTGCCATGCTTGTGGGGCGGCCATTTTGTTGCTTTTAAGTTTGTTGGCGAAACTTTTTGGGCAATCTCTGTAGAGATGGTTTGATTCTCCACACAGGTTGCACCGCCTGCCATTGGTACACTCCTCAAAGTTGTGACCAATTTCTCTGCATTTCCCACATATAATTTCCTGGCATGCTTCAGCTAAGTGCCCAAACTTTCCACACTTCCTGCATAATTTGGGCATGCCCTGGTAATGAATGTAGCCTCTGTTCTCGCCAAGCACAATCATTGAAGGCAGATGATTCAGGCCCTGGTAGCCCCCGGCGTCTTCCCATTGTTTAATGGGAATTCGCCAAGAGCATGTCCAGATGCCGTCCTCATCTAAAACCTTAACTGGCTGGCTTCGAACGGTGCAAAATCTACCCAGCCATACACAAATGTCTTCCCCAGTCACTGTCTCATTAAACATTCTAACAATCACAGTTTTAAGTGTGTTATCAGAGAGCTTTTCAACAGTAAACATAGAGAACTGGGATTTAGCTGCTTCAAATCTGTGCCAAAACTCATTCAGGTGGGAAACCGCTCTAAAGCTAACATCATAACCTTTGTTGAGGGGCAGAGTCACAATACAATTTAAATCCTCAGGTTTAAAATTTAAAGTCTTTTGGATCAGCTTCCTGGAGAAATCAAGACGTGACATCCCCAGTAGCTTCCCCTCAACCTCTTTAAAAAGGAAACGCACGCTGTGGTGCCTCCGCATGCCGGCACGAGCAGCCGACATGGTGGAGACACCAACAGCCTAAAAACTTAAAGGAACAATAAATAAATAAATAGATAAATAGATAAAATGTCTTACCTTAAAACTGTACAGTCGTAAAAAAACAGCTGGATCAATGTACCTCCTAAAAGTTGTGTGGCTCGGGATACAAGGCTAATCTCGAGCCAAGAAACCTCCAAGAGGCGATCGCTGTCTCCACCTGACGACCAGATACGTGATCTTAGCCAAAAGGCCGAGAAGCGATGGCCTAAGGTCGCCAACAAACAAGCTCACCGAAAACGGATCACAACGGAGTGCACAACACGACACTTTGGAGTGCAACCTGGGATTTTGGATCATCATCGTTCAAAAGCACGGAATGGCTCGTAACTCCTAAACCGTCCGTCGCAGACCCAAGTGTCTTACATCACCGGAATCCTTGGCTCGGGCCGAACGAGACGCACGCCTCGGATCGGATGGTCGCGCTGGCG
Source organism: Leuciscus leuciscus (assembly GCF_965113295.1). Taxonomy (NCBI): domain Eukaryota; kingdom Metazoa; phylum Chordata; class Actinopteri; order Cypriniformes; family Leuciscidae; genus Leuciscus; species Leuciscus leuciscus. Next base: position 37,627,253 of record NC_138742.1, on the reverse strand, counting down.
ATATTTTCGGGTATTTGGGATTTTCCGAAAAACCTACTTTTGCACAGTAGTCCTGGGTCGTTTGCCCAATCTGACCCAAAGCGGTGCCGAAAGATTCTCTGGAGTCTGACTGCCGACAGTGACCGGGAAAAAAGTCGGAATTTCGATTCACGTTGGCGACGGGACGCCAAGACGTTGGCGGTGGGCGAGGCGGGCTTTACTTGAATGGCTATAACTCTCCGACGGCAAAGAGACAATTACACCCAAGTGGGTACACCTGTGTACGGGCTCAGCCTGTGGTCACGTGAAAAGGGATGTGGCGACTGGCCACTTGGTGGCGCTGTAAACAGAAAAAAACAACAGCTTGAATACGGCCATAGACGACTGTGTATCACGTGATTTTTCACACGTGCACAAGGTATTCATACCACATGATAGAACTCCTCATTCTGAACAACTTTGGACCACTGCTGTCAATCAAAGCGTTCGTTAAATATTGGAGATTATGTGAAGAATGAAAAAAAAACAAGCCTCCCAGGTTGTTTTCTATCTCTCAATCAACCACTGCAGTTCGGTTCTCTGGACTTCCAAGGTTTCATCAACCATCAGGAGAAGAAGGAAAAATGATTGGAGCTTTAACAATCTGCTCTTTTAACCAGTGTGTGTGTCCAGGGGAGAGCGCGAACGCAGTCCCCCACTACCATAAATTATGCAGTCGAGATTCCCACATTTGGGGAATTCGCAGGGGTCAGCACAACCGGAGTGCAATGGCCGAGCCTCGCCCTGGGTGAACCACCTCCCTGATCATGGTGTCTCCCCTGCCAGGTAAGTATGAATTCCCGGGCCTCCAGTCAGAGGCACCCTGTCCCTCTTCGCAATCCTCACCAACGGTCGGACAATCGAACACACACCTGATTCAACTCATCAGCTCGTTAGCAAAAGACTCCAAGAGATAAGAGAGACATCAAAAATGTGCAGTGACGGGCTTCTTTTTTTTCTTCTTTTCTTTTTTTCATGCTCCATGAGCCAAAGATCGATTTAATACGCAGTCCCCGGATAGTGGACGAATCAGATATGAAACTGATAAGAACAGAGTTTATTTATTTATTTATTTATTTTTGAATTTGTTATTTTCACACCACCGTTACCAGTATTGGATATGATCACCTACGACAGCCATACACAGCAATATACACTACTTCCATGAACATCTGCTGTCACACAAGACTAAAACATTTCTCTCATTGAACACTTTAAAGGGGGTGCACCGTTCCCAGAAGTACTGCAATACCGGGTCGATGCGTGGAGTGGACGGAGCAAGCCCCTATTCCATCTCCCAGTTCCAAAAGTCAATTTAATATATGGTGCCCGGGTAGGGCACGTATCAGACATTAAACTGATAAGAACAGATTTTTCTTTTGACATATTTTTATTGTAACAATTCTTTCATTTATACCATACATCTTTTTTGTAAACCACGTTTTTACAGAATGTTTACATAATTATTTGTTTTGTTTAAAGATAAATAAGATAAATAAACAGTTTCTGTTGTCCATGTATATAATTTAAATTAAAAGCATTCTGGTAAAACACATGGAGAAATTAATAAAAATGGTAATACATGAAATAAATATCTTGATAAAACAATTAAAACAAACTTAAAAACTCTCTCTTCCATTGTACAAGAACGGGTATGTCCTTATAAACCTTTTGAACCATCAACTCAGTTCCTCAAAACCAGTCCCAAAGACCTGGCCTTTCTGGGCCCAGAGGAGATCCTCTTAAACCGAGGCACCGCTGCTCCGCCGAAGATGTTGTGGGGGGCATCTACGGGCAGTCAAGGCTCGTGGCTGTGGGGACCTTCCCCTGTGAGGCTCTGGCCCCCACGTCCGAATGGCGACATGCGGTGTAGTCCTGCAGCCTTGATTTTGCCAGCTGGATGGTGGCGTGGAGGGACACCTGCATGCGCTTCCCTACCAGCAGGTTTCTGGAGGTCCAAATGGCGTCTTTAATGCAACAAATGGTGAGCCAGAGCGCGGTCTGTGTTTGTGCTGGCATTTGCTGGCTCACCTCACCTCTGACCATTGGGTAGTTTGGGACCCCCCCTGCTGGCAGGTACGGGAATTGCTGGGGGCCAGCTGTTGCCCACAGGTCCCTCACAGCGCTGCACTCCCAGAGCGCGTGCCTCACGGTCTCGGGCGCGCCACACCCGGGCCGCGGGCAGATGGGGTTCCTCGACATGCCTCGGGAGTGCATCACGGCCCTGACCGGGAGGATCTCATGGGCAACCATCCACGCCAGGTCCCGGTGTCGGTTCTGGAGAGCTGAGTGGGACACATTGCGCCAAACCTTTTGGGCTTCACTTAAGGTGAGCCCGCGCACTGGACACACTTGTTCCCGTTCCTGCACAAGGGAGAGGATAGAGCGGTGATTAGTTAAAACAGTCACGTTTTCTTTTTCCAAATTAAAATTCTTTAAAAACTTTTTTATGTGAGCGTATGCAGGGGGTTGGTCAAATGCAAGTGGTGTTGTCAAGTCTGTTGGTAAAATTTTGATGGATCTTAAAAAGGACCCCACCCAGAACCGGGCCATGGCTGCTGTTTTGTCTTGTCTGGATGGGGCCAGGGCATACTTTATGTGTAATGCAGTGTATTGGGCTCCTAAAAACAAATAAGGGTCTGGGACGCCTTTTCCTCCGTTTTTTGGTGCTTTCTTCATGGTTACTCTTTTTAGCCTCTCCCATTTGGATCCCCACAAAAAATAAAACATGGACCGGTCCAGGGATAAAAGAAAGAATCTAGGGGGAAAGAAAACAGAACATAGCAATAAAAACAATGGTAAAATCACAGCTTTTAGAATTAAAACCTTTCCTTCAAAAGTCAGCTGTCTCAGTCCCCAGAACCCCAATTTTTTCCTCACTTTTCCAGTCACATCATGCCAGTTTCCACTCCCTCCCCCGTCTCTGTCAAATTTGATGCCCAGTATTTTTATGTCTGTCTTTTTAAAAGTGATGTCCAGTCCAACAGTCTTGCTTGGTTCCCATGGGCCATAGAACTGCACCTGGGTCTTGTCTCTGTTCAGTCTAGCTCCAGACGCTTTCCCAAACCAGTCTGTCAAGTCCATTGTCCTCTGTATTGATGAAACGTCAGTGCATAAAAGATTGATATCGTCCATATATAAAACAGTCTTTGCAGTCAGTCCTCCAGTCCCGGGTATGGTCAGTCCCGTTATCCACTTGTCCCTTCTCAAGATCTGCGCTAGGGGTTCGATGCAAGCCACATACAGGAGAGGAGATAACGGACAGCCCTGACGGACACCACTGCGTACATCTATCGCTTTTGAAAGATTCCCATTAACTAGGATTCTGCTGGTTATATCCCTGTACAGCAATCCCACCCAAGCTAAGAATCTCCCAGGAAAGCCCATTTTCCCCAATACTTGAAACAAGTAATGGTGCGAGACTCTGTCAAATGCTTTTTCGAAATCTAGATTTAACACTATCAGCCGAATGTTTCTGTCTCTCGCATAACAGATGGTATCTCTTATCAGTACGAGGCTGTCTGTGATCTTCCTCCCAGGGACGGCGCAGGCTTGATCCGGGTGGATCAATTCTGCTAAAACTGTTGACATTCGTATTGTTAAAAGTTTGCTAAAAAGTTTACAGTCAAAGTTTAAAAGGGTTATAGGACGCCAGTTTTTTAGATCCGTCTTGTCATCTTTTTTGTGTAATAGTGTCATTATACCCATTCTAAAACTGTCTGGAAATCGGTCGAGGTTATCAAGGTCATTAAAAACAGCCAGTAGGTCTAGTCTTAAAATGTCCCAAAAGGTCAGATAAAATTCTAGGGGAAGTCCGTCGGCTCCGGGGGACTTCCCCCTTTTACATTTTTTTATACTTTTGTCCATCTCAGGGAGATTAAAATCATTTGTCAAATCTGCACTATCTTTTACAGTATTCTCTATAAAGGTTAGAGTTTCATTTAAAATCACATCATCACTTGCCTTTTCCCCATAGAGTTCCTCATAAAAACTTTCTACTACTGTTAAAATACCATTTGTGTCTGTCACCATTTCTCTTTCTTTATTTCTTAATTTCACCATGGCTCCACCTCTATTGAGTATTTTCTTAAAAAAGTATCTTGTGCATTTCTCTCCCTGCTCTATTTCCTTTTCTTTACTTCTAAAAATAATTCCTCTACTTTTAACTTCTGCCAGTTCAGACATTTCTTTTTTAACTTCTTTTATTTCATCATTAAAATCAAACCCCTGATTAAAAAGATGAAAATAGCGTTGTAACCTCTTTTGCAGTCCCACCATTTGTCTCTTTTCCTTACATGTTTTCTTTTTCCCTGCCCATCTAAAAAAAGTCTTGGTCTTTCCCTTCACCATCTCCCACCACTGTGCTCTTGAGTCAAATAAGTCTTGTAGGGTCTGCCAATTGCTATACTGCTCCCTGTATTCTTTTACTATTTCTGGGTCTTCCAACAGGGAGCGGTTTAGCTTCCACAGACCTCTACCTGTTGTCACACCGGGGGGAAGTGATAGGGTGCAAGAAAGCATAGTGTGATCTGAAAAGAAAAGAGGGGTTAATCTGGCATCCATTAATGACCAGTCTCTGGTAAAAATGTAATCAATGCGGGAGGCTCTGGTACCATCACCACTAAACCAGGTGTGGCCCACATTGTTGGGATGCATGGATTTAAAAGCGTCAGTCAGTCTAAAATCTTTTATTATGTTTTGCAATAAAACTGTAGTCTTGTCCTCTTTAAAATCCTCTGATGCCCCTTTCCTATCTTTCCTCTGTAAAACACAATTAAAATCTCCTGCAAAAATTAAAGGATTCTTGCCTAGTAAGTGGGACTGCAGATCTATTAAAAGGCTGTATCTGTCATTCTTTTCTGTGTTCCCATAAAAGTTTAGTACATTAAAATCCCTCCCTAAAAAAGTCAAATTGGCTAAAAGTGCCCGTCCATCTCTTAATATTGTGCTCCCCTTCACCAATATTTGTGTGTTTTTTATCAGGATGGCCACTCCGTCTGCTTTGTTTTGGTTTGAACCACTCCATAAGGAGGGTCCTTGCTGCCATTTATCTTCCCACTTCTTATAGTCTTTTAAAAAGGGTAAGGCACATTCCTGTAATAAAAACACATCAGAAGGCTGTGTACTTAAGAAATTTAAAACCATTTGTGCTCTCGTTTGTGACTTCACACTTCTCACGTTTACAGTTGAGATGGTGATGTTTGTGAGCATTAAAATGAGTATAAAAAAAGACAGATACAACATTTTAAAAGTTTTAAAAGTTTAAAAACAAACTATCCATTAAAAAACAAGTTTTCTTGTAAAACAAACTCTTCCTGCATTCCCACCAGAGGGGAGGCAGGGGGGTGAGTTTGTTTTCCTTCTGAGTCACAGGGTGAGCTCCTGGGTGTGGATGATTTCAGCTCAATCGCTAAGAAAGAAATCTCATTTGCTGTATGACTTGGAAATAATCTATTCAGATCGTCTGACGAGGAAGAGTCAGAGAATCTTCCCATTTTATCTTTCTCTATTTCTTTCAAGAGGGGGGAGTGTGCCACTCTCTTTTTCTTACTTGATTGAGCACAGGGGAGTTGATCGCTTAATTGACTTTTTGTTTGTACCTTGTCTGTGTCCTCCCCAGCATTTTCACTTACTTCTGTGTTGTCTTCACCTGTCTCTTCCATTTGATCTTCCTCACCCTGTTGTACTTCACTCCTTTGCTCCACCCCTTCGTTACCTCTGTCACCTGTTCCCTCTCCACCAATCACCAGATTTGGCGGGAAAATTGAATATTTTGGCTCCGCCCCCTTGTTATCCTTTTGTCTGCTTTCCTCAACCGCCATTTTGTTTGCTTTAACTTTGTTAGCAAAAGACTTAGGGCAATCTCTGTAGAGGTGAGCGGAGTCTCCACAGAGATTGCAACTTCTGCCATTGGGGCACTCTTCAAAAGTGTGCCCAATTTCTCTGCATTTTTTACAAAACACCTTTTGACAAGCCTCTACCAGGTGCCCGAACTCTCCACACTTGCAGCACAGCTTGGGCATTCCCTGGTAGTGGATGTAGCCTCTGTTTTCACCAAGAACTATCATTGATGGCAGATGTCTTAGGCCCTGATAGCCCTGGGGATCTTCCCACTGTTTGATCGGGATTCTCCAGGAGCAGTTCCAAATACCATCCTCATCCACCACCTTCATAGCCTGGCTCTTTACAGTGCAAAATCTACCCAGCCATACACAAATGTCTTCTCCAGTCACAGTCTCATTGAACATCCTAACAATCACAACCTTGTGTGTGTTGTCAGATAGCTTCTCAACTTTAAACATGGAGAACTGGGTCTTTACCTTCTCAAATCTATGGCAAAATTCTGACAACAGTGCTGCATTTCTAAAACTAACATCAAAGCCTTTATTAAAAGGCAGGGATAAAATACAATTTAAATCTTGAGGTGCGTAATTCAAAGCTTTCTGAACATATTTCCGAGAAAAATCTAAACGGGAAATTTCAATCGGCTTGCCTTCATGTTCTAAAAGGGTAAAACGCACGCTGTGGTGCCTCCGCATGCCGGCACGAGCAGCCGACATGGTGGAGGCACCACAAGCCTGTTAAAACGAGAAGGATTAAAAATATTAATAGAGAGCGGGTTAAAAAGGAGAACAATAAATACTAAACAATAAACAATTTAAAAATACAGCAGAATGTCAAAATAAAAGAGCAATAAGAAGGACTTACTTTAAAATCAAAAGTTCACTCCAGGAGTTGTTCCAACAACGGAATAGAACGCCCGAAATGTCTCTCCACTGGATATAACCCTAAGCCACTAAACCGGCAAAAGGCTCGCTCCTATAGAGAGTCGATCCCTGTCTCAACCCTTGAACTTGCCAAAAGGCCGAGAAACGATGCCGCAATGACGCCGAGGCGGGGGAGCCGCCAAAGGCCACGCCCACCTGGGCCGCGGCGAGAGGGCCTAAGGTCGCCAACAAACAAGCTCACCGAAAACGGATCACAACGGAGTGCACAACACGACACTTTGGAGTGCAACCTGGGATTTTGGATCATCATCGTTCAAAAGCACGGAATGGCTCGTAACTCCTAAACCGTCCGTCGCAGACCCAAGTGTCTTACATCACCGGAATCCTTGGCTCGGGCCGAACGAGACGCACGCCTCGGATCGGATGGTCGCGCTGGCGAGATTTTCGGGTATTTGGGATTTTCCGAAAAACCTACTTTTGCACAGTAGTCCTGGGTCGTTTGCCCAATCTGACCCAAAGCGGTGCCGAAAGATTCTCTGGAGTCTGACTGCCGACAGTGACCGGGAAAAAAGTCGGAATTTCGATTCACGTTGGCGACGGGACGCCAAGACGTTGGCGGTGGGCGAGGCGGGCTTTACTTGAATGCTATAACTCTCCGACGGCAAAGAGACAATTACACCCAAGTGGGTACACCTGTGTACGGGCTCAGCCTGTGGTCACGTGAAAAGGGATGTGGCGACTGGCCACTTGGTGGCGCTGTAAACAGAAAAAAACAACAGCTTGAATACGGCCATAGACGACTGTGTATCACGTGATTTTTCACACGTGCACAAGGTAAGGTATTCATACCACATGATAGAACTCCTCATTCTGAACAACTTTGGACCACTGCTGTCAATCAAAGCGTTCGTTAAATATTGGAGATTATGTGAAGAATGAAAAAAAAAGAAGAAAAAAAAACAAGCCTCCCAGGTTGTTTTCTATCTCTCAATCAACCACTGCAGTTCGGTTCTCTGGACTTCCAAGGTTTCATCAACCATCAGGAGAAGAAGGAAAAATGATTGGAGCTTTAACAATCTGCTCTTTTAACCAGTGTGTGTGTCCAGGGGAGAGCGCGAACGCAGTCCCCCACTACCATAAATTATGCAGTCGAGATTCCCACATTTGGGGAATTCGCAGGGGTCAGCACAACCGGAGTGCAATGGCCGAGCCTCGCCCTGGGTGAACCACCTCCCTGATCATGGTGTCTCCCCTGCCAGGTAAGTATGAATTCCCGGGCCTCCAGTCAGAGGCACCCTGTCCCTCTTCGCAATCCTCACCAACGGTCGGACAATCGAACACACACCTGATTCAACTCATCAGCTCGTTAGCAAAAGACTCCAAGAGATAAGAGAGACATCAAAAATGTGCAGTGACGGGCTTCTTTTTTTTCTTCTTTTCTTTTTTTCATGCTCCGGAACCGGCTCCATGAGCCAAAGATCGATTTAATACGCAGTCCCCGGATAGTGGACGAATCAGATATGAAACTGATAAGAACAGAGTTTATTTATTTATTTATTTATTTTTGAATTTGTTATTTTCACACCACCGTTACCAGTATTGGATATGATCACCTACGACAGCCATACACAGCAATATACACTACTTCCATGAACATCTGCTGTCACACAAGACTAAAACATTTCTCTCATTGAACACTTTAAAGGGGGTGCACCGTTCCCAGAAGTACTGCAATACCGGGTCGATGCGTGGAGTGGACGGAGCAAGCCCCTATTCCATCTCCCAGTTCCAAAAATCAATTTAATATATGGTGCCCGGGTAGGGCACGTATCAGATATTAAACTGATAAGAACAGATTTTTTCTTTTGACATATTTTTATTGTAACAATTCTTTCATTTATACCATACATCTTTTTTGTAAACCACGTTTTTACAGAATGTTTACATAATTATTTGTTTTGTTTAAAGATAAATAAGATAAATAAACAGTTTCTGTTGTCCATGTATATAATTTAAATTAAAAGCATTCTGGTAAAACACATGGAGAAATTAATAAAAATGGTAATACATGAAATAAATATCTTGATAAAACAATTAAAACAAACTTAAAAACTCTCTCTTCCATTGTACAAGAACGGGTATGTCCTTATAAACCTTTTGAACCATCAACTCAGTTCCTCAAAACCAGTCCCAAAGACCTGGCCTTTCTGGGCCCAGAGGAGATCCTCTTAAACCGAGGCACCGCTGCTCCGCCGAAGATGTTGTGGGGGGCATCTACGGGCAGTCAAGGCTCGTGGCTGTGGGGACCTTCCCCTGTGAGGCTCTGGCCCCCACGTCCGAATGGCGACATGCGGTGTAGTCCTGCAGCCTTGATTTTGCCAGCTGGATGGTGGCGTGGAGGGACACCTGCATGCGCTTCCCTACCAGCAGGTTTCTGGAGGTCCAAATGGCGTCTTTAATGCAACAAATGGTGAGCCAGAGCGCGGTCTGTGTTTGTGCTGGCATTTGCTGGCTCACCTCACCTCTGACCATTGGGTAGTTTGGGACCCCCCCTGCTGGCAGGTACGGGAATTGCTGGGGGCCAGCTGTTGCCCACAGGTCCCTCACAGCGCTGCACTCCCAGAGCGCGTGCCTCACGGTCTCGGGCGCGCCACACCCGGGCCGCGGGCAGATGGGGTTCCTCGACATGCCTCGGGAGTGCATCACGGCCCTGACCGGGAGGATCTCATGGGCAACCATCCACGCCAGGTCCCGGTGTCGGTTCTGGAGAGCTGAGTGGGACACATTGCGCCAAACCTTTTGGGCTTCACTTAAGGTGAGCCCGCGCACTGGACACACTTGTTCCCGTTCCTGCACAAGGGAGAGGATAGAGCGGTGATTAGTTAAAACAGTCACGTTTTCTTTTTCCAAATTAAAATTCTTTAAAAACTTTTTTATGTGAGCGTATGCAGGGGGTTGGTCAAATGCAAGTGGTGTTGTCAAGTCTGTTGGTAAAATTTTGATGGATCTTAAAAAGGACCCCACCCAGAACCGGGCCATGGCTGCTGTTTTGTCTTGTCTGGATGGGGCCAGGGCATACTTTATGTGTAATGCAGTGTATTGGGCTCCTAAAAACAAATAAGGGTCTGGGACGCCTTTTCCTCCGTTTTTTGGTGCTTTCTTCATGGTTACTCTTTTTAGCCTCTCCCATTTGGATCCCCACAAAAAATAAAACATGGACCGGTCCAGGGATAAAAGAAAGAATCTAGGGGGAAAGAAAACAGAACATAGCAATAAAAACAATGGTAAAATCACAGCTTTTAGAATTAAAACCTTTCCTTCAAAAGTCAGCTGTCTCAGTCCCCAGAACCCCAATTTTTTCCTCACTTTTCCAGTCACATCATGCCAGTTTCCACTCCCTCCCCCGTCTCTGTCAAATTTGATGCCCAGTATTTTTATGTCTGTCTTTTTAAAAGTGATGTCCAGTCCAACAGTCTTGCTTGGTTCCCATGGGCCATAGAACTGCACCTGGGTCTTGTCTCTGTTCAGTCTAGCTCCAGACGCTTTCCCAAACCAGTCTGTCAAGTCCATTGTCCTCTGTATTGATGAAACGTCAGTGCATAAAAGATTGATATCGTCCATATATAAAACAGTCTTTGCAGTCAGTCCTCCAGTCCCGGGTATGGTCAGTCCCGTTATCCACTTGTCCCTTCTCAAGATCTGCGCTAGGGGTTCGATGCAAGCCACATACAGGAGAGGAGATAACGGACAGCCCTGACGGACACCACTGCGTACATCTATCGCTTTTGAAAGATTCCCATTAACTAGGATTCTGCTGGTTATATCCCTGTACAGCAATCCCACCCAAGCTAAGAATCTCCCAGGAAAGCCCATTTTCCCCAATACTTGAAACAAGTAATGGTGCGAGACTCTGTCAAATGCTTTTTCGAAATCTAGATTTAACACTATCAGCCGAATGTTTCTGTCTCTCGCATAACAGATGGTATCTCTTATCAGTACGAGGCTGTCTGTGATCTTCCTCCCAGGGACGGCGCAGGCTTGATCCGGGTGGATCAATTCTGCTAAAACTGTTGACATTCGTATTGTTAAAAGTTTGCTAAAAAGTTTACAGTCAAAGTTTAAAAGGGTTATAGGACGCCAGTTTTTTTGATCCGTCTTGTCATCTTTTTTGTGTAATAGTGTCATTATACCCATTCTAAAACTGTCTGGAAATCGGTCGAGGTTATCAAGGTCATTAAAAACAGCCAGTAGGTCTAGTCTTAAAATGTCCCAAAAGGTCAGATAAAATTCTAGGGGAAGTCCGTCGGCTCCGGGGGACTTCCCCCTTTTAAATTTTTTTATACTTTTGTCCATCTCAGGGAGATTAAAATCATTTGTCAATCCTGCACTATCTTTTACAGTATTCTCTATAAAGGTTAGAGTTTCATTTAAAATCACATCATCACTTGCCTTTTCCCCATAGAGTTCCTCATAAAAACTTTCTACTACTGTTAAAATACCATTTGTGTCTGTCACCATTTCTCTTTCTTTATTTCTTAATTTCACCATGGCTCCACCTCTATTGAGTATTTTCTTAAAAAAGTATCTTGTGCATTTCTCTCCCTGCTCTATTTCCTTTTCTTTACTTCTAAAAATAATTCCTCTACTTTTAACTTCTGCCAGTTCAGACATTTCTTTTTTAACTTCTTTTATTTCATCATTAAAATCAAACCCCTGATTAAAAAGATGAAAATAGCGTTGTAACCTCTTTTGCAGTCCCACCATTTGTCTCTTTTCCTTACATGTTTTCTTTTTCCCTGCCCATCTAAAAAAAGTCTTGGTCTTTCCCTTCACCATCTCCCACCACTGTGCTCTTGAGTCAAATAAGTCTTGTAGGGTCTGCCAATTGCTATACTGCTCCCTGTATTCTTTTACTATTTCTGGGTCTTCCAACAGGGAGCGGTTTAGCTTCCACAGACCTCTACCTGTTGTCACACCGGGGGGAAGTGATAGGGTGCAAGAAAGCATAGTGTGATCTGAAAAGAAAAGAGGGGTTAATCTGGCATCCATTAATGACCAGTCTCTGGTAAAAATGTAATCAATGCGGGAGGCTCTGGTACCATCACCACTAAACCAGGTGTGGCCCACATTGTTGGGATGCATGGATTTAAAAGCGTCAGTCAGTCTAAAATCTTTTATTATGTTTTGCAATAAAACTGTAGTCTTGTCCTCTTTAAAATCCTCTGATGCCCCTTTCCTATCTTTCCTCTGTAAAACACAATTAAAATCTCCTGCAAAAATTAAAGGATTCTTGCCTAGTAAGTGGGACTGCAGATCTATTAAAAGGCTGTATCTGTCATTCTTTTCTGTGTTCCCATAAAAGTTTAGTACATTAAAATCCCTCCCTAAAAAAGTCAAATTGGCTAAAAGTGCCCGTCCATCTCTTAATATTGTGCTCCCCTTCACCAATATTTGTGTGTTTTTTATCAGGATGGCCACTCCGTCTGCTTTGTTTTGGTTTGAACCACTCCATAAGGAGGGTCCTTGCTGCCATTTATCTTCCCACTTCTTATAGTCTTTTAAAAAGGGTAAGGCACATTCCTGTAATAAAAACACATCAGAAGGCTGTGTACTTAAGAAATTTAAAACCATTTGTGCTCTCGTTTGTGACTTCACACTTCTCACGTTTACAGTTGAGATGGTGATGTTTGTGAGCATTAAAATGAGTATAAAAAAAGACAGATACAACATTTTAAAAGTTTTAAAAGTTTAAAAACAAACTATCCATTAAAAAACAAGTTTTCTTGTAAAACAAACTCTTCCTGCATTCCCACCAGAGGGGAGGCAGGGGGGTGAGTTTGTTTTCCTTCTGAGTCACAGGGTGAGCTCCTGGGTGTGGATGATTTCAGCTCAATCGCTAAGAAAGAAATCTCATTTGCTGTATGACTTGGAAATAATCTATTCAGATCGTCTGACGAGGAAGAGTCAGAGAATCTTCCCATTTTATCTTTCTCTATTTCTTTCAAGAGGGGGGAGTGTGCCACTCTCTTTTTCTTACTTGATTGAGCACAGGGGAGTTGATCGCTTAATTGACTTTTTGTTTGTACCTTGTCTGTGTCCTCCCCAGCATTTTCACTTACTTCTGTGTTGTCTTCACCTGTCTCTTCCATTTGATCTTCCTCACCCTGTTGTACTTCACTCCTTTGCTCCACCCCTTCGTTACCTCTGTCACCTGTTCCCTCTCCACCAATCACCAGATTTGGCGGGAAAATTGAATCTTTTGGCTCCGCCCCCTTGTTATCCTTTTGTCTGCTTTCCTCAACCGCCATTTTGTTTGCTTTAACTTTGTTAGCAAAAGACTTAGGGCAATCTCTGTAGAGGTGAGCGGAGTCTCCACAGAGATTGCAACTTCTGCCATTGGGGCACTCTTCAAAAGTGTGCCCAATTTCTCTGCATTTTTTACAAAACACCTTTTGACAAGCCTCTACCAGGTGCCCGAACTCTCCACACTTGCGGCACAGCTTGGGCATTCCCTGGTAGTGGATGTAGCCTCTGTTTTCACCAAGAACTATCATTGATGGCAGATGTCTTAGGCCCTGATAGCCCTGGGGATCTTCCCACTGTTTGATCGGGATTCTCCAGGAGCAGTTCCAAATACCATCCTCATCCACCACCTTCATAGCCTGGCTCTTTACAGTGCAAAATCTACCCAGCCATACACAAATGTCTTCTCCAGTCACAGTCTCATTGAACATCCTAACAATCACAACCTTGTGTGTGTTGTCAGATAGCTTCTCAACTTTAAACATGGAGAACTGGGTCTTTACCTTCTCAAATCTATGGCAAAATTCTGACAACAGTGCTGCATTTCTAAAACTAACATCAAAGCCTTTATTAAAAGGCAGGGATAAAATACAATTTAAATCTTGAGGTGCGTAATTCAAAGCTTTCTGAACATATTTCCGAGAAAAATCTAAACGGGAAATTTCAATCGGCTTGCCTTCATGTTCTAAAAGGGTAAAACGCACGCTGTGGTGCCTCCGCATGCCGGCACGAGCAGCCGACATGGTGGAGGCACCACAAGCCTGTTAAAACGAGAAGGATTAAAAATATTAATAGAGAGCGGGTTAAAAAGGAGAACAATAAATACTAAACAATAAACAATTTAAAAATACAGCAGAATGTCAAAATAAAAGAGCAATAAGAAGGACTTACTTTAAAATCAAAAGTTCACTCCAGGAGTTGTTCCAACAACGGAATAGAACGCCCGAAATGTCTCTCCACTGGATATAACCCTAAGCCACTAAACCGGCAAAAGGCTCGCTCCTATAGAGAGTCGATCCCTGTCTCAACCCTTGAACTTGCCAAAAGGCCGAGAAGCGATGCCGCAATGACGCCGAGGCGGGGGAGCCGCCAAAGGCCACGCCCACCTGGGCCGCGGCGAGAGGGCCTAAGGTCGCCAACAAACAAGCTCACCGAAAACGGATCACAACGGAGTGCACAACACGACACTTTGGAGTGCAACCTGGGATTTTGGATCATCATCGTTCAAAAGCACGGAATGGCTCGTAACTCCTAAACCGTCCGTCGCAGACCCAAGTGTCTTACATCACCGGAATCCTTGGCTCGGGCCGAACGAGACGCACGCCTCGGATCGGATGGTCGCGCTGGCGAGATTTTCGGGTATTTGGGATTTTCCGAAAAACCTACTTTTGCACAGTAGTCCTGGGTCGTTTGCCCAATCTGACCCAAAGCGGTGCCGAAAGATTCTCTGGAGTCTGACTGCCGACAGTGACCGGGAAAAAAGTCGGAATTTCGATTCACGTTGGCGACGGGACGCCAAGACGTTGGCGGTGGGCGAGGCGGGCTTTACTTGAATGGCTATAACTCTCCGACGGCAAAGAGACAATTACACCCAAGTGGGTACACCTGTGTACGGGCTCAGCCTGTGGTCACGTGAAAAGGGATGAGGCGACTGGCCACTTGGTGGCGCTGTAAACAGAAAAAAACAACAGCTTGAATACGGCCATAGACGACTGTGTATCACGTGATTTTTCACACGTGCACAAGGTATTCATACCACATGATAGAACTCCTCATTCTGAACAACTTTGGACCACTGCTGTCAATCAAAGCGTTCGTTAAATATTGGAGATTATGTGAAGAATGAAAAAAAAAGAAGAAAAAAAAACAAGCCTCCCAGGTTGTTTTCTATCTCTCAATCAACCACTGCAGTTCGGTTCTCTGGACTTCCAAGGTTTCATCAACCATCAGGAGAAGAAGGAAAAATGATTGGAGCTTTAACAATCTGCTCTTTTAACCAGTGTGTGTGTCCAGGGGAGAGCGCGAACGCAGTGCCCCACTACCATAAATTATGCAGTCGAGATTCCCACATTTGGGGAATTCGCAGGGGTCAGCACAACCGGAGTGCAATGGCCGAGCCTCGCCCTGGGTGAACCACCTCCCTGATCATGGTGTCTCCCCTGCCAGGTAAGTATGAATTCCCGGGCCTCCAGTCAGAGGCACCCTGTCCCTCTTCGCAATCCTCACCAACGGTCGGACAATCGAACACACACCTGATTCAACTCATCAGCTCGTTAGCAAAAGACTCCAAGAGATAAGAGAGACATCAAAAATGTGCAGTGACGGGCTTCTTTTTTTTCTTCTTTTCTTTTTTTCATGCTCCGGAACCGGCTCCATGAGCCAAAGATCGATTTAATACGCAGTCCCCGGATAGTGGACGAATCAGATATGAAACTGATAAGAACAGAGTTTATTTATTTATTTATTTATTTTTGAATTTGTTATTTTCACACCACCGTTACCAGTATTGGATATGATCACCTACGACAGCCATACACAGCAATATACACTACTTCCATGAACATCTGCTGTCACACAAGACTAAAACATTTCTCTCATTGAACACTTTAAAGGGGGTGCACCGTTCCCAGAAGTACTGCAATACCGGGTCGATGCGTGGAGTGGACGGAGCAAGCCCCTATTCCATCTCCCAGTTCCAAAAATCAATTTAATATATGGTGCCCGGGTAGGGCACGTATCAGATATTAAACTGATAAGAACAGATTTTTTCTTTTGACATATTTTTATTGTAACAATTCTTTCATTTATACCATACATCTTTTTTGTAAACCACGTTTTTACAGAATGTTTACATAATTATTTGTTTTGTTTAAAGATAAATAAGATAAATAAACAGTTTCTGTTGTCCATGTATATAATTTAAATTAAAAGCATTCTGGTAAAACACATGGAGAAATTAATAAAAATGGTAATACATGAAATAAATATCTTGATAAAACAATTAAAACAAACTTAAAAACTCTCTCTTCCATTGTACAAGAACGGGTATGTCCTTATAAACCTTTTGAACCATCAACTCAGTTCCTCAAAACCAGTCCCAAAGACCTGGCCTTTCTGGGCCCAGAGGAGATCCTCTTAAACCGAGGCACCGCTGCTCCGCCGAAGATGTTGTGGGGGGCATCTACGGGCAGTCAAGGCTCGTGGCTGTGGGGACCTTCCCCTGTGAGGCTCTGGCCCCCACGTCCGAATGGCGACATGCGGTGTAGTCCTGCAGCCTTGATTTTGCCAGCTGGATGGTGGCGTGGAGGGACACCTGCATGCGCTTCCCTACCAGCAGGTTTCTGGAGGTCCAAATGGCGTCTTTAATGCAACAAATGGTGAGCCAGAGCGCGGTCTGTGTTTGTGCTGGCATTTGCTGGCTCACCTCACCTCTGACCATTGGGTAGTTTGGGACCCCCCCTGCTGGCAGGTACGGGAATTGCTGGGGGCCAGCTGTTGCCCACAGGTCCCTCACAGCGCTGCACTCCCAGAGCGCGTGCCTCACGGTCTCGGGCGCGCCACACCCGGGCCGCGGGCAGATGGGGTTCCTCGACATGCCTCGGGAGTGCATCACGGCCCTGACCGGGAGGATCTCATGGGCAACCATCCACGCCAGGTCCCGGTGTCGGTTCTGGAGAGCTGAGTGGGACACATTGCGCCAAACCTTTTGGGCTTCACTTAAGGTGAGCCCGCGCACTGGACACACTTGTTCCCGTTCCTGCACAAGGGAGAGGATAGAGCGGTGATTAGTTAAAACAGTCACGTTTTCTTTTTCCAAATTAAAATTCTTTAAAAACTTTTTTATGTGAGCGTATGCAGGGGGTTGGTCAAATGCAAGTGGTGTTGTCAAGTCTGTTGGTAAAATTTTGATGGATCTTAAAAAGGACCCCACCCAGAACCGGGCCATGGCTGCTGTTTTGTCTTGTCTGGATGGGGCCAGGGCATACTTTATGTGTAATGCAGTGTATTGGGCTCCTAAAAACAAATAAGGGTCTGGGACGCCTTTTCCTCCGTTTTTTGGTGCTTTCTTCATGGTTACTCTTTTTAGCCTCTCCCATTTGGATCCCCACAAAAAATAAAACATGGACCGGTCCAGGGATAAAAGAAAGAATCTAGGGGGAAAGAAAACAGAACATAGCAATAAAAACAATGGTAAAATCACAGCTTTTAGAATTAAAACCTTTCCTTCAAAAGTCAGCTGTCTCAGTCCCCAGAACCCCAATTTTTTCCTCACTTTTCCAGTCACATCATGCCAGTTTCCACTCCCTCCCCCGTCTCTGTCAAATTTGATGCCCAGTATTTTTATGTCTGTCTTTTTAAAAGTGATGTCCAGTCCAACAGTCTTGCTTGGTTCCCATGGGCCATAGAACTGCACCTGGGTCTTGTCTCTGTTCAGTCTAGCTCCAGACGCTTTCCCAAACCAGTCTGTCAAGTCCATTGTCCTCTGTATTGATGAAACGTCAGTGCATAAAAGATTGATATCGTCCATATATAAAACAGTCTTTGCAGTCAGTCCTCCAGTCCCGGGTATGGTCAGTCCCGTTATCCACTTGTCCCTTCTCAAGATCTGCGCTAGGGGTTCGATGCAAGCCACATACAGGAGAGGAGATAACGGACAGCCCTGACGGACACCACTGCGTACATCTATCGCTTTTGAAAGATTCCCATTAACTAGGATTCTGCTGGTTATATCCCTGTACAGCAATCCCACCCAAGCTAAGAATCTCCCAGGAAAGCCCATTTTCCCCAATACTTGAAACAAGTAATGGTGCGAGACTCTGTCAAATGCTTTTTCGAAATCTAGATTTAACACTATCAGCCGAATGTTTCTGTCTCTCGCATAACAGATGGTATCTCTTATCAGTACGAGGCTGTCTGTGATCTTCCTCCCAGGGACGGCGCAGGCTTGATCCGGGTGGATCAATTCTGCTAAAACTGTTGACATTCGTATTGTTAAAAGTTTGCTAAAAAGTTTACAGTCAAAGTTTAAAAGGGTTATAGGACGCCAGTTTTTTTGATCCGTCTTGTCATCTTTTTTGTGTAATAGTGTCATTATACCCATTCTAAAACTGTCTGGAAATCGGTCGAGGTTATCAAGGTCATTAAAAACAGCCAGTAGGTCTAGTCTTAAAATGTCCCAAAAGGTCAGATAAAATTCTAGGGGAAGTCCGTCGGCTCCGGGGGACTTCCCCCTTTTAAATTTTTTTATACTTTTGTCCATCTCAGGGAGATTAAAATCATTTGTCAATCCTGCACTATCTTTTACAGTATTCTCTATAAAGGTTAGAGTTTCATTTAAAATCACATCATCACTTGCCTTTTCCCCATAGAGTTCCTCATAAAAACTTTCTACTACTGTTAAAATACCATTTGTGTCTGTCACCATTTCTCTTTCTTTATTTCTTAATTTCACCATGGCTCCACCTCTATTGAGTATTTTCTTAAAAAAGTATCTTGTGCATTTCTCTCCCTGCTCTATTTCCTTTTCTTTACTTCTAAAAATAATTCCTCTACTTTTAACTTCTGCCAGTTCAGACATTTCTTTTTTAACTTCTTTTATTTCATCATTAAAATCAAACCCCTGATTAAAAAGATGAAAATAGCGTTGTAACCTCTTTTGCAGTCCCACCATTTGTCTCTTTTCCTTACATGTTTTCTTTTTCCCTGCCCATCTAAAAAAAGTCTTGGTCTTTCCCTTCACCATCTCCCACCACTGTGCTCTTGAGTCAAATAAGTCTTGTAGGGTCTGCCAATTGCTATACTGCTCCCTGTATTCTTTTACTATTTCTGGGTCTTCCAACAGGGAGCGGTTTAGCTTCCACAGACCTCTACCTGTTGTCACACCGGGGGGAAGTGATAGGGTGCAAGAAAGCATAGTGTGATCTGAAAAGAAAAGAGGGGTTAATCTGGCATCCATTAATGACCAGTCTCTGGTAAAAATGTAATCAATGCGGGAGGCTCTGGTACCATCACCACTAAACCAGGTGTGGCCCACATTGTTGGGATGCATGGATTTAAAAGCGTCAGTCAGTCTAAAATCTTTTATTATGTTTTGCAATAAAACTGTAGTCTTGTCCTCTTTAAAATCCTCTGATGCCCCTTTCCTATCTTTCCTCTGTAAAACACAATTAAAATCTCCTGCAAAAATTAAAGGATTCTTGCCTAGTAAGTGGGACTGCAGATCTATTAAAAGGCTGTATCTGTCATTCTTTTCTGTGTTCCCATAAAAGTTTAGTACATTAAAATCCCTCCCTAAAAAAGTCAAATTGGCTAAAAGTGCCCGTCCATCTCTTAATATTGTGCTCCCCTTCACCAATATTTGTGTGTTTTTTATCAGGATGGCCACTCCGTCTGCTTTGTTTTGGTTTGAACCACTCCATAAGGAGGGTCCTTGCTGCCATTTATCTTCCCACTTCTTATAGTCTTTTAAAAAGGGTAAGGCACATTCCTGTAATAAAAACACATCAGAAGGCTGTGTACTTAAGAAATTTAAAACCATTTGTGCTCTCGTTTGTGACTTCACACTTCTCACGTTTACAGTTGAGATGGTGATGTTTGTGAGCATTAAAATGAGTATAAAAAAAGACAGATACAACATTTTAAAAGTTTTAAAAGTTTAAAAACAAACTATCCATTAAAAAACAAGTTTTCTTGTAAAACAAACTCTTCCTGCATTCCCACCAGAGGGGAGGCAGGGGGGTGAGTTTGTTTTCCTTCTGAGTCACAGGGTGAGCTCCTGGGTGTGGATGATTTCAGCTCAATCGCTAAGAAAGAAATCTCATTTGCTGTATGACTTGGAAATAATCTATTCAGATCGTCTGACGAGGAAGAGTCAGAGAATCTTCCCATTTTATCTTTCTCTATTTCTTTCAAGAGGGGGGAGTGTGCCACTCTCTTTTTCTTACTTGATTGAGCACAGGGGAGTTGATCGCTTAATTGACTTTTTGTTTGTACCTTGTCTGTGTCCTCCCCAGCATTTTCACTTACTTCTGTGTTGTCTTCACCTGTCTCTTCCATTTGATCTTCCTCACCCTGTTGTACTTCACTCCTTTGCTCCACCCCTTCGTTACCTCTGTCACCTGTTCCCTCTCCACCAATCACCAGATTTGGCGGGAAAATTTAATCTTTTGGCTCCGCCCCCTTGTTATCCTTTTGTCTGCTTTCCTCAACCGCCATTTTGTTTGCTTTAACTTTGTTAGCAAAAGACTTAGGGCAATCTCTGTAGAGGTGAGCGGAGTCTCCACAGAGATTGCAACTTCTGCCATTGGGGCACTCTTCAAAAGTGTGCCCAATTTCTCTGCATTTTTTACAAAACACCTTTTGACAAGCCTCTACCAGGTGCCCGAACTCTCCACACTTGCGGCACAGCTTGGGCATTCCCTGGTAGTGGATGTAGCCTCTGTTTTCACCAAGAACTATCATTGATGGCAGATGTCTTAGGCCCTGATAGCCCTGGGGATCTTCCCACTGTTTGATCGGGATTCTCCAGGAGCAGTTCCAAATACCATCCTCATCCACCACCTTCATAGCCTGGCTCTTTACAGTGCAAAATCTACCCAGCCATACACAAATGTCTTCTCCAGTCACAGTCTCATTGAACATCCTAACAATCACAACCTTGTGTGTGTTGTCAGATAGCTTCTCAACTTTAAACATGGAGAACTGGGTCTTTACCTTCTCAAATCTATGGCAAAATTCTGACAACAGTGCTGCATTTCTAAAACTAACATCAAAGCCTTTATTAAAAGGCAGGGATAAAATACAATTTAAATCTTGAGGTGCGTAATTCAAAGCTTTCTGAACATATTTCCGAGAAAAATCTAAACGGGAAATTTCAATCGGCTTGCCTTCATGTTCTAAAAGGGTAAAACGCACGCTGTGGTGCCTCCGCATGCCGGCACGAGCAGCCGACATGGTGGAGGCACCACAAGCCTGTTAAAACGAGAAGGATTAAAAATATTAATAGAGAGCGGGTTAAAAAGGAGAACAATAAATACTAAACAATAAACAATTTAAAAATACAGCAGAATGTCAAAATAAAAGAGCAATAAGAAGGACTTACTTTAAAATCAAAAGTTCACTCCAGGAGTTGTTCCAACAACGGAATAGAACGCCCGAAATGTCTCTCCACTGGATATAACCCTAAGCCACTAAACCGGCAAAAGGCTCGCTCCTATAGAGAGTCGATCCCTGTCTCAACCCTTGAACTTGCCAAAAGGCCGAGAAGCGATGCCGCAATGACGCCGAGGCGGGGGAGCCGCCAAAGGCCACGCCCACCTGGGCCGCGGCGAGAGGGCCTAAGGTCGCCAACAAACAAGCTCACCGAAAACGGATCACAACGGAGTGCACAACACGACACTTT
This sequence comes from Leuciscus leuciscus, assembly GCF_965113295.1. Lineage (NCBI taxonomy): Eukaryota > Metazoa > Chordata > Actinopteri > Cypriniformes > Leuciscidae > Leuciscus > Leuciscus leuciscus. Next base: position 37,605,803 of record NC_138742.1, on the reverse strand, counting down.
GGAGTGCAACCTGGGATTTTGGATCATCATCGTTCAAAAGCACGGAATGGCTCGTAACTCCTAAACCGTCCGTCGCAGACCCAAGTGTCTTACATCACCGGAATCCTTGGCTCGGGCCGAACGAGACGCACGCCTCGGATCGGATGGTCGCGCTGGCGAGATTTTCGGGTATTTGGGATTTTCCGAAAAACCTACTTTTGCACAGTAGTCCTGGGTCGTTTGCCCAATCTGACCCAAAGCGGTGCCGAAAGATTCTCTGGAGTCTGACTGCCGACAGTGACCGGGAAAAAAGTCGGAATTTCGATTCACGTTGGCGACGGGACGCCAAGACGTTGGCGGTGGGCGAGGCGGGCTTTACTTGAATGGCTATAACTCTCCGACGGCAAAGAGACAATTACACCCAAGTGGGTACACCTGTGTACGGGCTCAGCCTGTGGTCACGTGAAAAGGGATGAGGCGACTGGCCACTTGGTGGCGCTGTAAACAGAAAAAAACAACAGCTTGAATACGGCCATAGACGACTGTGTATCACGTGATTTTTCACACGTGCACAAGGTATTCATACCACATGATAGAACTCCTCATTCTGAACAACTTTGGACCACTGCTGTCAATCAAAGCGTTCGTTAAATATTGGAGATTATGTGAAGAATGAAAAAAAAAGAAGAAAAAAAAACAAGCCTCCCAGGTTGTTTTCTATCTCTCAATCAACCACTGCAGTTCGGTTCTCTGGACTTCCAAGGTTTCATCAACCATCAGGAGAAGAAGGAAAAATGATTGGAGCTTTAACAATCTGCTCTTTTAACCAGTGTGTGTGTCCAGGGGAGAGCGCGAACGCAGTGCCCCACTACCATAAATTATGCAGTCGAGATTCCCACATTTGGGGAATTCGCAGGGGTCAGCACAACCGGAGTGCAATGGCCGAGCCTCGCCCTGGGTGAACCACCTCCCTGATCATGGTGTCTCCCCTGCCAGGTAAGTATGAATTCCCGGGCCTCCAGTCAGAGGCACCCTGTCCCTCTTCGCAATCCTCACCAACGGTCGGACAATCGAACACACACCTGATTCAACTCATCAGCTCGTTAGCAAAAGACTCCAAGAGATAAGAGAGACATCAAAAATGTGCAGTGACGGGCTTCTTTTTTTTCTTCTTTTCTTTTTTTCATGCTCCGGAACCGGCTCCATGAGCCAAAGATCGATTTAATACGCAGTCCCCGGATAGTGGACGAATCAGATATGAAACTGATAAGAACAGAGTTTATTTATTTATTTATTTATTTTTGAATTTGTTATTTTCACACCACCGTTACCAGTATTGGATATGATCACCTACGACAGCCATACACAGCAATATACACTACTTCCATGAACATCTGCTGTCACACAAGACTAAAACATTTCTCTCATTGAACACTTTAAAGGGGGTGCACCGTTCCCAGAAGTACTGCAATACCGGGTCGATGCGTGGAGTGGACGGAGCAAGCCCCTATTCCATCTCCCAGTTCCAAAAATCAATTTAATATATGGTGCCCGGGTAGGGCACGTATCAGATATTAAACTGATAAGAACAGATACTACACTTGATCTTAGCCAAAAGGCCGAGAAGCGATGCCGCAATGACGCCGAGGCGGGGGAGCCGCCAAAGGCCACGCCCACCTGGGCCGCGGCGAGAGGGCCTAAGGTCGCCAACAAACAAGCTCACCGAAAACGGATCACAACGGAGTGCACAACACGACACTTTGGAGTGCAACCTGGGATTTTGGATCATCATCGTTCAAAAGCACGGAATGGCTCGTAACTCCTAAACCGTCCGTCGCAGACCCAAGTGTCTTACATCACCGGAATCCTTGGCTCGGGCCGAACGAGACGCACGCCTCGGATCGGATGGTCGCGCTGGCGAGATTTTCGGGTATTTGGGATTTTCCGAAAAACCTACTTTTGCACAGTAGTCCTGGGTCGTTTGCCCAATCTGACCCAAAGCGGTGCCGAAAGATTCTCTGGAGTCTGACTGCCGACAGTGACCGGGAAAAAAGTCGGAATTTCGATTCACGTTGGCGACGGGACGCCAAGACGTTGGCGGTGGGCGAGGCGGGCTTTACTTGAATGGCTATAACTCTCCGACGGCAAAGAGACAATTACACCCAAGTGGGTACACCTGTGTACGGGCTCAGCCTGTGGTCACGTGAAAAGGGATGTGGCGACTGGCCACTTGGTGGCGCTGTAAACAGAAAAAAACAACAGCTTGAATACGGCCATAGACGACTGTGTATCACGTGATTTTTCACACGTGCACAAGGTATTCATACCACATGATAGAACTCCTCATTCTGAACAACTTTGGACCACTGCTGTCAATCAAAGCGTTCGTTAAATATTGGAGATTATGTGAAGAATGAAAAAAAAACAAGCCTCCCAGGTTGTTTTCTATCTCTCAATCAACCACTGCAGTTCGGTTCTCTGGACTTCCAAGGTTTCATCAACCATCAGGAGAAGAAGGAAAAATGATTGGAGCTTTAACAATCTGCTCTTTTAACCAGTGTGTGTGTCCAGGGGAGAGCGCGAACGCAGTCCCCCACTACCATAAATTATGCAGTCGAGATTCCCACATTTGGGGAATTCGCAGGGGTCAGCACAACCGGAGTGCAATGGCCGAGCCTCGCCCTGGGTGAACCACCTCCCTGATCATGGTGTCTCCCCTGCCAGGTAAGTATGAATTCCCGGGCCTCCAGTCAGAGGCACCCTGTCCCTCTTCGCAATCCTCACCAACGGTCGGACAATCGAACACACACCTGATTCAACTCATCAGCTCGTTAGCAAAAGACTCCAAGAGATAAGAGAGACATCAAAAATGTGCAGTGACGGGCTTCTTTTTTTTCTTCTTTTCTTTTTTTCATGCTCCATGAGCCAAAGATCGATTTAATACGCAGTCCCCGGATAGTGGACGAATCAGATATGAAACTGATAAGAACAGAGTTTATTTATTTATTTATTAGGGGTTCAAGCACGAAGTGCTGAAACCCTATTGTAATTGTCCTGATTTTTAGGGGTTCAAGCACGAAGTGCTGAAACCCTATTGTAATTGTACAGATTTTTAGGGGTTCAAGCATGAAATGCTGAAACCCTATTGTAATTGTACTGATTTTTATTATTAGGGGTTCAAGCACGAAGTGCTGAAACCCTATTGTAATTGTCCTGATTTTTATTATTATTTTTCTTCTGCCGTAAAACGCATCGTGCAGCCCAAACCGTAAGAGCTGGAACTTTGAAACTTTGCCATATGGTAGTAGAAAAATCGAGGAGAGGTTATCAAATTATGACCTCGAATGGCCCATAGGTGGCGCTATAGCGACCAAAAGCGCGAAACTGCTCATAACTCCTAGACCGTATGTCGTAGACTCAAGTGTCTTATATCATTGGAAAGCTGGATGCCTGACGAACAAAACGTATATCTCCGATTTCATTTCCGCCATGATAGATTTTCCGCCATTTTGAATTTTGTCAAAAACCTACTTTTGCGAACTAGTCCCTGGTTTTTTGCCCGATCGGAACCAAACCAGTGCAGAAATGTTCTCTGGAGTCTGAACATCAATAATTATCGAAAAAAAGTTGAAATTTCCATTCACGGTCGCTAAGGGTCGCCCAAATGTATGTTGTGGGAGGAGCCTATTTTACTAAAACGGCTATAACTCCAGAAGTAAATGAGGTATCTTCACCAAACTCGGTACAAATGTGTAAGAGGTCAATTTGAGGTCACAGTAAAAAAACCGCGGCGAATGGCCACATGGTGGCGCTATAACATGAAAAAAACATAAAACGGCCCATAACCACCTGACCGTTAGTCCGATTGACTTGAAAATTGGTATGCAGTGTCTTGGTCCAAGGTGCCATGTATGTGTTTGAGGACATTGGCGTATCTAAAAAAACATGGCCGCCATCGGCCAATGAAGTTTGAGCACCTATTAGACAAGGTTAACGGAGGCCGATCGGAACGAAACTCGGTGGGCATGTTCTACTCATGGCCCTAGAGGTCTGTAAGAATTTTAAAAGAAATCGGCCACTAGTTGGCGCTAACGAGTTTTATGGCTCTGTAATCACGTGGTGTTACACTTATTGTCACAAAATGCATACCATTTGATAGATCTCCTCTTGTTGAACAACTTTGCCTCAAGAACCATTGCTGTCAATCAAACCGTTCATTAAATATTTGTAATTATGTTAAAAACCTACTTTTGCGAACTAGTCCTAGGTTTTTCGCCCGATCGGAACCAAACCAGTCTAGGACAATTCTATGGACTCTCTAGGTCAATAATTATCAAAAAAAAGTTGAACTTTTGCGTTTTTCGCATGGCTAACAGGGTCATTTAGAAAATGGGCGTGGTAAAATGCATTCAAAAGCCTATAAATCCTAAACGAAAACTCAGAACTTCACGAAAATTGATGAGCATATGTGTCATAACCTGCTTAAGAAGCATGGAAAATTTTATGGAGAGCGGACCATAGTTGGCGCTATAACTGTTAAAACGCTTTAAAACCATATATTTCCTATGGTAAATTGCCTGTATTTGCTGTAAATGGTGTCTTCTATCATATAATGTTCATATCATAATGTTCAAAACCAGTGCAGCACAATTCTCTGAACTCTCTAGATCAATAATTATCAGAAAAAAAGTTTAACTTCTTCAAAAGGTGATTTTATATGAATATAATGACATATTAAGCCAATAAGTGGTATTTTACTGCCCCCTGCTGTCATTTCATCATACTACTCCCTAATATTGTTATAAAATTCATATTTAGACTTTATAAAATCATTATTTTAACATTTACAATCACATTTTGTCAAAACTCATCTATTGAGTATTACTATTGACAATTGTGTTACACTGAGATATGGAAATGGACGAAAGTAAATGAATGAAATGAAACGAAAGTATAACGGCATTTAAGCCACGCCCCCAAATACAAATTCATTCATAACTCGAAAACGGAAAGTCGTTGCGCGCTCAAATTTTGATGGTGAGGACCTCTCGGGGCTCTTGATCGAAACGTGTCGTCGCGGGCCTCGGGAGCGCGCCCCCCCGCGCATCGCAAGCCCGCGGACCCCCGACTTTGAACGACCGCAACTCCCGACCCAAACCACCCCGAACCTTGTGTGAGAGCTCGTTGGAAAGGGCGCGTCCTTGGCTAGCTTCGATTCAAATGTGGTGTTATTTGCCCTGGGCATTCCAGAGATAATAGCCCGAACAGATATGCCTTATAACAGTCATAACTCCCAGCCCCAATCACCCAAAAACACCTTGATGGTCTCATTCAACAGGGCTCCTCAAGCACTATCTATGCTCTGAGTTTCAGAATTTTTCGCCTTTTGGTTCCTGAGATATAAGTAAAAAAACAAATTCCCATTCATTCATTCAAACACTTCAACTGTAAAAAAAGCTATAATACCACTGTTGTCCACTAGAGGGAGCAGCAGGATTACGTATGATCTTTTAATTCGCTTTCAGTATTGGGAAATAAACAAATGCTTTAAGAAGCAATCTTTTTTATTACGATGTTTTTTGTTTTATTATAATATTTGTATATATTTTATTTTTTTATTATGATTATGAACGGTTTGATTGACATTAGTGATTCTTGAGGCAAAGTTGTTCAAGATGAGGAGATGAAGATATTTTCACAATATCACATCATAAAAACATTGAAAACATATTTGTCTTTGTGTGTGTGTGTGTGTGTGTGTGTGTGTGTGTGTGTGTGTGTGTGTTTGTGTGTGTGTGTGTGTGTGTGTGTGGATGGATGTGTTTGTGTTTGTGTGTGTGTGTGTGTGTCTGTGTGTGTAAGCATGCTTAATGGAAAGAACATGGAGAAACTGCTTTGTTTTACTGGTGGATAAAAAAGTCTTTCAAATGAAAGTGAGTCAATTAGTGGTCTTCTACTGCCCTCTGCAGGACATTCTACTTAATAAAATATTTTCATCTGTGCTTTTGCATTAGTTTTTGGACTATATAAAATTACTTGCATGAAAATCACCTATTATAACACAGTCATGTTTTGTCAAAGTTTATCACTTCATTTTTACTGAGCTCTCAGTTTGAAAATTTCTGCCTCTCAGTGATTAATTTGAAATCTGAAAATGGTGTTATACAGAGGAGATTTGCAATTATCATTTTGTTACCTATCTTTTATTTTAAATATCTACATCTACAACAAAATGTGTGTGCATGTGTGTGTTCAAGCATGGTTAGTGTATTAAGTATTATTGTTTAAATATTATTGTTTTCATTTACATTTTAACCACCAGAAGAAGAACACTCATTGGTTCATTCTGCTCACTAAAATATTATTTTTCATTTTTTTTCCATTTGAAATATTGTTTAAACTTAATAAAATCATTAAAATAACATTTCAAATCATATTTTGTCTGTTTATAAATCCCACAGACTCACATTGGCTGCAATACTAATGTTTTTGTAAAACACAGACCTGATAGTCTAATCTGTGTGTATTGTGCATATATTATTGATATTATTACTATTGCAAATCATGTTATTGTAACTCATATCTTAATAGAATATTATTTGTAATTTTAATTCTTTATTTCTTAATTGTTTTTTTATGATTACTACAGATATTATCACCAAAGATATCAACTACACCTTCACTTTTAGTATTGATACGCTGCACACACAGCACAATCACACACTCACTAATGCATTCAAATAAATGTAATCTTACTGTGCTACTTTATTTGTACATGATTAGAATGAACAGAAATCTAAGAATATTTTTCTTCTTTTGTTAAAGCCATTTCAGACTCCAAGTAAGCATTATATTACTAATGATCTATTTTAAAGGTGCCATACAATTGAAAACTGTATTTATCTTGGCATAGTTGAATGATAAGAGTTCTGGACATGGAACTGACATACCGTGAGCCTCAAACACCATTGTTTCCTCCTTCATGTGTAAATCTCCTGTTTGCAAAAGATCGCTGAAAAATGAGTGAATCCCACCATAACACCGACTGTGACGTTGGAGTCAGGATCATTAATATTTATACCCCCCAAATTTGCATTTTCCAGTCCATGTTCTAGGCCAGGCAGTGTTAATGTGGACCTGCACAGCCGAATCATCAGAAGATCTGCAGGTATTGTGAAGAAGCAAGCAAGGACAATAGTGAAAATGGCAGATCATGGATATAAATGTTATGTCTGAGGCTGTGCTGCGGATTTGAGAACTTTTCATTCCCTTCCCACAAAAGAGAACTGTCAACAGGCATGGTTGATGTTTACAACAGGATACCTCACCATTTTAATTCAAAGCTGTTAGTTTGCTCTTAACGGAGGCCGATCAGAACGAAACTCGGTGGGCATGTTCGACTCGTGGCCCTAGAGGTCTGTAAGAATTTTGAAAAATCAGCCACTAGTTGACGCTAACAGGTTTTACGGCTATGTAATCACGTGATGCATATCATTTGATAGATCTCCTCATACTGAACAACTTTGCCTCAAGAACTACTGCTGTCAATCAATTTGTTCATTAAATACTTGCGATTATGTTAAAAACCTACTTTTGCGAACTAGTCCTAGGTTTTTCGCCCGATCGGAAATATACCAGTGCAGTACAATTCTCTGGAAGCTCTAGATTATTAATTATATAAAAAACTTTAACTTTACCCATTGGGTAGCCATAACAGGATTATTTAGAAAATGTGTATGGCAAAAAACACTCAAAAGCCTGTAAATCCTAAACAAAAACTCAGACAACTCACTAAACTGCCTTATGTGCTTAAAGACCCTAAATGCTTGAACCCCGCTAAATGCTGCTTGCATTAATTGTACTGATTTTTATTATTATTATTATTATTATTATTATTATTATTATTATTATTATTATTCCGCCCTAAAACGCATCGTGCAGCCCAAACCGTCAGAGCTGGAACCTTGACACTTGGCCAAATGATAGTGCTCAATTTGGGGAGAACCTATCAAAATATGGCCCAGATTGGCCAATAGGTGGCGCCATAATGACCACATTTACTAAATTGGTCATAACTCCTACATACTTTGTCATAGAGGCTCAAATTTAGCATCACTGTGATCCCTGGCTCCAGACGAACAACCTGGCTATCTCCAAATCCCGATTTGAGCAAAAAAAAATTTATATGGGCAATTTTGTCCAAAGCCTACTTTGGCCAACTAGTCCCTGGTTTTTGGTCCAATCGGAACCAGACCAGTCTAGGACAATTCTCTGGACTGTCTAGATAAATAATTATCGAAAAAAAGTTGAATATTTTCATTTGCCTGGCTGTAACAGGGTCATTTAGGAAAGGGGAGGGACCAAAAAACACTCAAAAGCCTATACAACCTAAGGGAAAACCTCAAACTTCACAAAAATCAATGAGCATATGTGTCCTAACATGGTGAAGAAGCATGCCAAGTTTCGTGAAGATCGGACAATTTTTATTAGGGGTTCAAGCACGAAGTGCTGAAACCCTATTGTAATTGTACTGATTTTTATTATTAGGGGTTCAAGCACGAAGTGCTGAAACCCTATTGTAATTGTACTGATTTTTATTAGGGGTTCAAGCATGAAATGCTGAAACCCTATTGTTATTGTAAGGATTTTTATTATTATTATTATTTTCCCCTAAAACGCATCGTGCAGACCAAACCGTAAGAGCTGGAACCTTGAAAGTTGGCCAAATGATAGTGCTCAATTTGGGGAGAACCTATCAAAATATGGCCCAGATTGGCCAATAGGTGGTGCTATAATGACCACATTTACTAAATTGGTCATAACTCATACATAGTTTGTCCTAGAGGCTCAAATTTAGCATCACTGTGATCCCTGGCTCCAGACGAACAACATGGCTATCTCCAAATCCCGATTTGAGCAAAAAAAAAATTTATATGGCCACTTTTGTCCAAAGCCTACTTTGGCAAACTAGTCCCTGGTTTTTGGTCCAATCGGAACCAGACCAGTCTAGGACAATTCTCTGGACTCTCTAGATCAATAATTATTGAAAAAAAGTTGAACTTTTGCATTTGCCTGGCTGTAACAGGGTCATTTAGGAAAGGGGAGGGACAAAAAACACTCAAAAGCCTATACAACCTAAGGGAAAACACCAAACTTCACAAAAATCGATGGACATATGTGTCCTAACATGGTGAAGAAGCATGCCAAGTTTCGTGAAGATCGGACAATAGGTGGCGCTATAACTGGCAAAAACGTCTCTTCTTATTAGGGGTTCAAGCATGAAATGCTGAAACCCTATTGTTATTGTAAGGATTTTTATTAGGGGTTCAAGCACGAAGTGCTGAAACCCTATTGTAATTGTACTGATTTTTATTATTATTATTCTTCTGCCGTAAAACGCATCGTGCAGCCCAAACCGTAAGGGCTAGAGCCTTGAAACTTTGCCAGATGGTAGTACAAAAATCGAGGAGAGGTTATCAAATTATGACGCCGATTGGCCCATAGGTGGCGCTATAGCAACCAAATGCGCGAAACTGCTCATAACTCCTAGACGGTAAGTCATAGACTCAAGTGTCTTATATCATTGGAAAGCTGGACGCCTGACGAAAAAAACGTATATCTCCGATTTTTTTCCGCCATGATAGATTTTCCGCCATTTTGAATTTTATCGAAAACCTACTTTTGCAAACTAGTCCCTGGTTTTTTGCCCGATCGGAACCAAACCAGTGCAGAATTGTTCTCTGGAGTCTGAAGATCAATAATTATCGAAAAAAAGTCGAAATTCCGATTCCTGGTCGCTAGGGGGTGATAAATTAAGGTTGTGGGAGGAGCCTATTTTACTCAAATGGCTATAACTCGAGAAGTAAATGAGATATCTTCACCAAAATTGGCACACATTTTTAAGAGGTCAATTTGAGGTCACAGTAAAAAAATTGCGTCGATTGGCCACATGGTGGCGCTATAAACAATAAAAAACATATAGACCCCTGACCGTTTTTCCGAATGACTTGAAATTTGGTATGCAGTGTCTTGGCCCAAGGGCCCATGTAAGTCTAAAAGGATATTGGCGTATCTCGAAAAAAATGGCCGCCATTGGCCAATGAGGTTTGAGCACCGTTAACGAAGTCCGATCGGAGCGAAACTCGGTGGGCACGTTCGGCTCAAGCCCCTAGAGGTCTGTAAGAATTTTGAAAGAAATCGGCCACTAGTTGGCGCTAACGAGTTTTATGGCTCTGTAATCACGTGGTGTTACACTTATCATCACAAAATGCATATCATCTGATAGATCTGCTCATGCTGAACATCTTTGCCTCAAGAACCATCACTGTCAATCAAACAGTTCATTAAATATTCATGAATATGTTAAAAACCTACTTTTGCGAACTAGTCCCTGGTTTTTCGCCCGATCGGAACCAGACCAGTCTAGGACAATTCTCTGGACTCTCTAGATCAATAATTATCGAAAAAAAGTTGAACTTTTGCATTTTTCGCATGGGTATAATTGGTCATAAAGAAAATGGGCGTGGCAAAATGCACTCAGAAGCCTATAAATCCTAAACGAAAACTCAGAACTTCACGAAAATGGGTGAGCATATGTGCCATAACATTCTAAACAAGCATGCAAAATTTCATGTAGATCGGACCATAGGTGGCGCTATAACTGGCAAAAAGGTTTGAAAACCACATATTTCCTATGGTAAATTGCTTATATTGGCTGTAAATGGATTTTTCCATCTATAATTTCAGTGGTTAAAAGCTTGTTAAATAAAACGTAATGTCTTAAATGCTTATGTGCTTAAAGGCCTTAAATGCTTGAACCCCGATAAATGCTGCTTGCAGCTTTAATTATTATTATTATTATTATTTTTCCGCCATAAAACGCATCGTGCAGCCAAAACCGTAAGGCCTAGAGACTTGAAACTTGGCCAGATGGTAGTACTATTGCTCGCTACTCAGATACACGGACTCAGACCAATCGGCCCATAGGTGGCGCTATAGCAATCAAAAACGCGAAACTGCTCATAACTCATAGTTCGTTAATCGTAGACTCAAGTGTCCTATATCATTGGAATCCTTGGGTCAAGAAGGACAAAATGTATATCTCCGATTTCAATTCCGTCATGATCGATTTTTCACCATTTTGAATTTGTCAAAAACCTACTTTTGTGAACTAGTCCTAGGTTTTTCGTCCGATCAGAATCAAACCAGTGCAGAAATGTTCTCTGGAGTCTGAAGATCAATAATTATCAAAAAAAAGTTGAAATTTCGATTCACGGTTGCTAAGGGGCGCCAAATTGTTCGAAGTGGGTGGAGCCAATTTGACTAAAATGGCTATAACTCGTCAATGGAATGAGATATCTTTACCAAATTTGGAACACCTGTGTTTGAGATTAATGTTTGGTCACGTGCAAAAAATCGTGACGATTGGCCACTAGGGGGTGCTATAACAGGACAAAAATGGCTATAACCACCTGACCGTTAGTCCGATTGACTTGAAAATTGGTATGCAGTGTCTTGGTCCAAGGTGCCATGTATGTCTATGAGGACATTGGTGTATCTCAAAAAACATGGCCGCCATCGGCCAATGAAGTTTGAGCACCTATAAGACAAGGTTAACGGACGTCGATCGGAACGAAACTCGATGGGCATGTTCGACTCATGGCCCTAGAGGTCTGTAAGAATTTTGAAAGAAATCGGCCACTAGTTGGCGCTAACGAGTTTTTTGGCTCTGTAATCACGTGGTGTTACACTTATCGTCATAAAATGCATATCATTTGATAGATCTGCTCATGCTCAACAACTTTGCCTCAAGAACCACTAATGTCAATCAAACCATTCATTAATTATTCATGAATATGTTAAAAACCTACTTTTGCGAACTAGTCCCTGGTTTTTCGCCCGATCGGAACCAGACCAGTCTAGGACAATTCTCTGGACTCTGTAGATCAATAATTATCGAAAAAAAGTTAAACTTTTGCATTTGGGTGGCTGTAATAGGGTAATTAATAAAAGGGGCGTGGCAAAATACACTAAAATGCCTATAAATCATAAATGAAAACTCAGAACTTCACAAAAATTGGTGAGCATATGTGACATAACATCATTAACAAGCATGCCAAATTTTATGGAGATCGGACCAAAGGTGGCGCTATAACTGTTAAAAAGCTTTAAAACCATATATTTCCCATGGTAAACTGCCTGTATTGGCTGTAAATGGTCTTTTCCGTCTATTATGTCAGTTGTTAAATGCTTGCTAAATAAAACTTAATGTCTTTTGATGCTTGTGTGCTTAAAGGCCTTAAAGGCCTTAACTGCTTGAACCCCGATAAATGCTGCTTGCAGCTTTAATTATTATTATTATTATTATTCTTCCGCCGTAAAACGCATCGTGCAGCCCAAACCGTAAGTGCTAGAGACTTGAAACTTGGCCAGATGGTAGTACAAAAATCGAGGAGAGGTTATCAAAGTATGAGCCCAATTGGCCCATAGGTGGCGCTATAGCAATCAATAGCGCGAAACTGGTCATAACTCCTAGACCGTGTGTCGTAGGCTCAAGTGTCTTATATTAATGGAAAGCTGGAAACCTGAAGTTCAAAATGTATATCTCCGATTTCATTTCCGGTATGCAAATTTTTCCGCTATTTTGAATTTAGTTAAAAACCTACTTTTGCGAACTAGTCCGTGGTTTTTTGCCCGATCGGAACCAAACCAGTGCAGAAATGTTCTATGGAGTCTGAAGATCAATAATTATCGAAAAAAAGTTGAAATTTCTATTCACGGTCGCTAGGGGGTGCAAAATTAACGTTGTGGGAGGAGCCTATTTTACTAAAATGGCTATAACTCAAGAAGTAATTCAGTAAACTTCACCAAACTTGCTACACATGTGTAGGAGGTCAATCTGAGGTCACAGTAAAAAAATTGCGTCGATTGGCCACATGGTGGCGCTATAAAACAAAAAAAACGTATAGACACCTGACCGTTTTTCCGAATGACTTGAAATTTGGTATGCCGTGTCTTGGCCCAAGGGGCCATGTATGTCTAAAAGGATATTGGCGTATCTCGAAAAACATGGCCGCCATAGGCCAATGAGGTTTGAGCACCTATTAACGAAGTCCGATCGGAACGAAACTCATTGGGCATGTTCGGCTCAAGCCTCTAGAGGTCTGTAAGAATTTTGAAAGAAATCGGCCACTAGTTGGCGCTAACGAGTTTTTTGGCTCTGTAATCACGTGGTGTTACACTTATCGTCATAAAATGCATATCATTTGATAGATCTGCTCATGCTCAACAACTTTGCCTCAAGAACCACTAATGTCAATCAAACCATTAATTAATTATTCATGAATATGTTAAAAACCTACTTTTGCGAACTAGTCCCTGGTTTTTTGCCCGATCGGAACCAGACCAGTCTAGGACAATTCTCTGGACTCTCTAGATCAATAATTATCGAAAAAAAGTTTAACTTTTGCATTTGGGTGGCTGTAAAAGGGTAATTTATAAAAGGGGCGTGGCAAAATACACTAAAATGCCTATAAATCCTAAATGAAAACTCAGAACTTCACAAAAATTGGTGAGCATATGTGACATAACATCATTAACAAGCATGCCAAATTTTATGGAGATCGGACCAAAGGTGGCGCTATAACTGTTAAAAAGCTTTAAAACCATATATTACCTATGGTAAATTGCCTGCATTGGCTGTAAATGGTCTTTTTCATCTATAATGTCAGTGTTTACATGCTTGCTAAATAAATTTTAATAACTTTTGATGCTTTTGTGCTTATAAACCTTAAAGGCCTTAACAGCTTGAACCCCGATAAATGCTGCTTGCAGCTTTAATTATTATTATTATTTTCCCCTAAAACGCATCGTGCAGCCCAAACCGTAAATGCTGGAGACTTGAAACTCAGCCAAATGGTAGTCCTCAATTTGGGGAGAACCTATCAAAGTATGACAACGATTGGCCAATAGGTGGCGCTACAGCAAGCAAAAGTATGAAATCAGCCATAACTCCTAGACCGTTTGTCATAGACTCAAGTATCTTATATCACTGTAATCCTTGGCTCAAGACGGACAAAATGTATATCTCCGATTTCATTTCCGCCTGGGAAAATTTTCCGCCATTTTGAATTTTGTCCAAAACCTACTTTTGCGAACTAGTCCCTGGTTTTTTGCCTGATCGGAACCAAAAAAGTGCATACATGTTCTCTGGAGTCTGGTTATCAATAATTATCGAAAAAAAGTTGAAATTTCGATCCACGGTTGCTAAGGGGCGTCAAAACGTTTGCAGGAGGCGGAGCTCATTTTACTAAAATGGCTATAACTCGTGAACGAAATGAGATATTTTCACCAAACTCGGTACACATGTGTAAGAGGTCAATCTGAGGTCACAGTAAAAAAATAGCGGCGATTGGCCACATGGTGGCGCTATAACATGAAAAAAACATAAAACAGGCTATAACCACCTGACCGTTAGTCCGATTGACTTGAAAATTGGTATGCAGTGTCTTGGTCCAAGGTGTCATGTATGTCTATGAGGACATTGGTGTATCTCAAAAAACATGGCCGCCATCGGCCAATGAAGTTTGAGCACCTATTAGACAAGGTTAACGGTGGCTGATTGAAACAAAACTCAGTGGGCATGTTCGACTCATGGCCCTAGAGGTCTGTAAGAATTTTGAAAGAAATCGACCACTAGTTGGCGCTAACAAGGTTTACGCCCTCTGTAATCACGTGGTGTTGCACACATCAACACAATATGCATATCATTTGATAGATCTGCTCATGCTGAACAACTTTGCCTCAAGAGCCACTGCTGTCAATCAAACCGTTCATTAAATATTCACAAACATGTTAAAAACCTACTTTTGCGAACTAGTCCCTGGTTTTTCGCCCGATCAGAACCAGACCAGTCTAGGGCAATTCTCTGGACTCTCTAGATCAATAATTATCGAAAAAAAGTTGAACTTTTGCATTTGAATGGCTGTAATAGGGTCATTTAGAAAATGGGCGTGGCAAAATACACTAAAAAGCTAATAAATCCTTAATAAAAACTCAGAACTTCACAAAAATTGATGAGCATATGTGACATAATATGCTAAAGAAGCATGGAAATTTTTATGGAGATTGGACCATAGGTGGCGCTATAACTGTTAAAAAGCTTTAAAACCATATATTTCCCATGGTAAACTACCTGTATTGGCTGTAAATGGTCTTTTCCGTCTATTATGTCATGCTTGCTAAATAAAACGTAATAACTTTTGATGCTTTTGTGCTTAAAGGCCTTGATTGCTTGAACCCCGCTAAATGCTGCTTGCAGCTTTAATTAGGGGTTCAAGCACGAAGTGCTGAAACCCTATTGTAATTGTCCTGATTTTTATTATTATTATTTTTCCGCCATAAAACGCATCGTGCAGCCCAAACCGTAAGACCTAGACACTTGAAACTTTGCCAGATGGTAGTACTATTGCTCGCTACTCAGATACACGGACTCAGCCCAATCGGCCCATAGGTGGCGCTATAGCAATCAATAGCGCGAAACTGCTCAGAACTCCCAGACCGTAAGGCGTAGCTTCAAGTGTCTTATATCATTGAAATCCAGAGCTCCTGAAGAAAAAAACGTATATCTCCGATTTCATTTCCGCCATGATAGATTTTTCGCCATTTTGAATTTTGTCAAAAACCTACTTTTGCGAACTAGTCCCTGGTTTTTCGCCCGATCGGAACCAAACTAGTGCAGAATTGTTCTCTGGAGTCTGAACATCAATAATTATCGAAAAAAAGTTGAAATTTCGATTCATGGTCGCTAGGGGGTGCAAAATTAACGTTGTGGGAGGAGCCTATTTTACTAAAATGGCTATAACTCAAGAAGTAATTAAGTAAACTTCACCAAACTTGGTACACATGTGTAAGAGGTCAATCTGAGGTCACAGTAAAAAAATTGCGTCTATTGGCCACATGGTGGCACTATAAAAAAAAAAAAACGTATAGACACCTGACCGTTTTTCCGAATGACTTGAAATTTGGTATGCAGTGTCTTGGCCCAAGGGGCCATGTATGTCTAAAAGGATATTGGCGTATCTCGAAAAACATGGCCGCCATTGGCCAATGAGGTTTGAGCACCGTTAACGAAGTCCGATCGGAGCGAAACTCGGTGGGCATGTTCGGCTCAAGCCCCTAGAGGTCTGTAAGAATTTTGAAAGAAATCGGCCACTAGTTGGCGCTAACGAGTTTTAAGGCTCTGTAATCACGTGGTGTTACACTTATTGTCACAAAATTCATATCATTTGATAGATCTCCTCATGTTGAACAACTTTGCCTAAAGAACCATTGCTGTCAATCAAACCGTTCATTAATTATTCATGAATATGTTAAAAACCTACTTTTGCGAACTAGTCCCTGGTTTTTCGCCCGATCGGAACCAGACCAGTCTAGGACAATTCTCTGGACTCTCTAGATCAATAATTATCGAAAAAAAAGTTGAACTTTTGCATTTGGGTGGCTGTAATAGGGTAATTTATAAAAGGGGCGTGGCAAAAAACACTAAAATGCCTATACATCATAAATGAAAACTCAGAACTTCACAAAAATTGGTGAGCATATGTGACATAACATCATTAACAAGCGTGCCAAATTTTATGGAGATCGGACCAAAGGTGGCGCTATAACTGTTAAAAAGCTTTAAAACCATATATTTCCCATGGTAAACTGCCTGTATTGGCTGTAAATGGTCTTTTCCGTCTATTATGTCAGTTGTTAAATGCTTGCTAAATAAAACTTAATGTCTTTTGATGCTTGTGTGCTTAAAGGCCTTAAAGGCCTTAACTGCTTGAACCCCGATAAATGCTGCTTGCAGCTTTAATTATTATTATTTTTCTTCTGCCGTAAAACGCATCGTGCAGCCTAAACCGTAAGAGCTGGAACTTTGAAACTTTGCCATATGGTAGTACAAAAATCGAGGAGAGGTTATCAAATTATGACCTCGAATGGCCCATAGGTGGCGCTATAGCGACCAAAAGCGCGAAACTGCTCATAACTCCTAGACCGTATGTCGTAGACTCAAGTGTCTTATATCATTGGAAAGCTGGAGGCCTGACGAACAAAACGTATATCTCCGATTTCATTTCCGCCATGATAGATTTTCCGCCTTTTTGAATTTTGTCAAAAACCTACTTTTGCGAACTAGTCCCTGGTTTTTTGCCCGATCGGAACCAAACCAGTGCAGAAATGTTCTCTGGAGTCTGAATATCAATAATTATCGAAAAAAAGTTGAAATTTCCATTCACGGTCGCTAAGGGGCGCCCAAATGTATGTTGTGGGAGGAGCCTATTTTACTAAAACGGCTATAACTCCAGAAGTAAATGAGGTATCTTCACCAAACTCGGTACAAATGTGTAAGAGGTCAATTTGAGGTCACAGTAAAAAAACCGCGGCGAATGGCCACATGGTGGCGCTATAACATGAAAAAAACATAAAACGGCCCATAACCACCTGACCGTTAGTCCGATTGACTTGAAAATTGGTATGCAGTGTCTTGGTCCAAGGTGCCATGTATGTCTATGAGGACATTGGTGTATCTCAAAAAACATGGCCGCCATCGGCCAATGAAGTTTGAGCACCTATAAGACAAGGTTAACGGACGTCGATCGGAACGAAACTCGATGGGCATGTTCGACTCATGGCCCTAGAGGTCTGTAAGAATTTTGAAAGAAATCGGCCACTAGTTGGCGCTAACGAGTTTTTTTGGCTCTGTAATCACGTGGTGTTACACTTATCGTCATAAAATGCATATCATTTGATAGATCTGCTCATGCTCAACAACTTTGCCTCAAGAACCACTAATGTCAATCAAACCATTAATTAATTATTCATGAATATGTTAAAAACCTACTTTTGCGAACTAGTCCCTGGTTTTTCGCCCGATCGGAACCAGACCAGTCTAGGACAATTCTCTGGACTCTCTAGATCAATAATTATCAAAAAAAAGTTGAACTTTTGCATTTGCCTGGCTGTAATAGGGTCATTTATAAAATGGGCGTGGCAAAATACATTAAAAAGCCTATAAATCCTAAATGAAAACTCAGAACTTCACAAAAATTGGTGAGCATATGTGACATAACATCATTAACAAGCATGCCCAATTTTATGGAGATCGGACCATAGGTGGCGCTATAACTGTCAAAAACCTTTATAACCATATATTTCCTATGGTAAATTGCCTGTATTGGCTGTAAATGGTCTTTTCCATCTATGATCATATAATTTTCATATAATAATGTTCAAAATTTCTGCAGTACAATTCTCTGGACTCTCTAGATCAGTAATTATCAGAAAAAGTTGAACTACTTCATTTGGATGGCTATAAAAGGGTCACTTCAAAATGTGGCCTTGACCAAGTGTCCCCGAAAGCTTATATCTTTTAAGATGCTCAGATCTTCTAAAAAACAAGTCAGAACATGTGAAATATCACTCTGAACAAGCATGAAACATTTCAGACAGATCGGACAAAATTTGACTCTATAACAGTTTAAAAAGGTGAAAATAATATGAATACAATGGCATATTAAGCCAATAAGTGGTATTTTACTGCCCCCTGCTGTTTAAAATAGTTATTTTGTCATATTGTTTCTATAATTCATATTTAGACTTTATAAAATCATTATTTGAACATTTACAATTACATTTAGTCAAAATCCATCTGTTAAAGTATTAGTGTGTGTGTGTGTGTGTGTGTGTGTGTGTGTGTGTGTGTGTAAGCATGCATTATAGAGTTAACATGGAAAGACTGGTTTGCTTTAGTGCAGAAAACTAGTGAAAATCATGAAGATTAAACTGAAACTGAGCCAATAATGGTCTTCTAGTGCCCTCTGCTGGCCATTCTACTTATTAATGAAGTCTTTTGACATGTGCTTTTGAATTCATAATTAGACATTGTAAATCATAGTAAATAATACTAGAATGTGGTGTCTCAAGGTAAATCATGCTAGAACATGGTAAATCATGGTAAACTATGCTAGAACAGGGTAAATCATGGTAAACCATGGTAAATCATGATAAACTTTGGTAAATAATGCTAGAATGTGGCATATCATGGTAAACCATGCTAGAACATGGTAAATCAAGGTAAACTAAGATAAATTCATGGTAAACTATGCCAGAACAGGGTAAATCATGGTAAACCATGGTAAATCATGATAAATCATGCTAAAATGTGGAAAATCATGGTAAATCATGCTAGAACATGGTAAATCAAGGTAAACTAAGATGAATCCATGGTAAACTATGCTAGAACAGGGTAAATCATGGTAAACCATGGTAAATCATGATAAACTATGGTAAATCATGCTAGAATGTGGTATATCATGGTAAATCATGCTAAAACATGGTAAATCAAAGTAAATTAAGATAAAATCATGGTAAAACTATGCTAGAACATGGTAAATAATGGTAAACCATGGTAAATCATGATAAACTATGGTCAATCATGCTAGAATGTGGTATATCATGGTAAATCATGCTAGAACATGGTCTTTTCCATCTGTTATGTCAGTGGTTACATGCTTGCTAAATAAAACTTTATAACTTTTGATGCTTAAAAACCTTAAAGACCTTAATAGCTTGAACCCCGATAAATGCTGCTTGCAGCTTTAATTATTATTATTTTTCTTCTGCCGTAAAACGCATCGTGCAGCCTAAACCGTAAGAGCTGGAACTTTGAAACTTTGCCATATGGTAGTACAAAAATCGAGGAGAGGTTATCAAATTATGACCTCGAATGGCCCATAGGTGGCGCTATAGCGACCAAAAGCGCGAAACTGCTCATAACTCCTAGACCGTATGTCGTAGACTCAAGTGTCTTATATCATTGGAAAGCTGGATGCCTGACGAACAAAACGTATATCTCCGATTTCATTTCCGCCATGATAGATTTTCCGCCTTTTTGAATTTTGTCAAAAACCTACTTTTGCGAACTAGTCCCTGGTTTTTTGCCCGATCGGAACCAAACCAGTGCAGAAATGTTCTCTGGAGTCTGAATATCAATAATTATCGAAAAAAAGTTGAAATTTCCATTCACGGTCGCTAAGGGGCGCCCAAATGTATGTTGTGGGAGGAGCCTATTTTACTAAAACGGCTATAACTCCAGAAGTAAATGAGGTATCTTCACCAAACTCGGTACAAATGTGTAAGAGGTCAATTTGAGGTCACAGTAAAAAAACCGCGGCGAATGGCCACATGGTGGCGCTATAACATGAAAAAAACATAAAACGGCCCATAACCACCTGACCGTTAGTCCGATTGACTTGAAAATTGGTATGCAGTGTCTTGGTCCAAGGTGCCATGTATGTCTATGAGGACATTGGTGTATCTCAAAAAACATGGCCGCCATCGGCCAATGAAGTTTGAGCACCTATAAGACAAGGTTAACGGACGTCGATCGGAACGAAACTCGATGGGCATGTTCGACTCATGGCCCTAGAGGTCTGTAAGAATTTTGAAAGAAATCGGCCACTAGTTGGCGCTAACGAGTTTTTTTGGCTCTGTAATCACGTGGTGTTACACTTATCGTCATAAAATGCATATCATTTGATAGATCTGCTCATGCTCAACAACTTTGCCTCAAGAACCACTAATGTCAATCAAACCATTAATTAATTATTCATGAATATGTTAAAAACCTACTTTTGCGAACTAGTCCCTGGTTTTTCGCCCGATCGGAACCAGACCAGTCTAGGACAATTCTCTGGACTCTCTAGATCAATAATTATCGAAAAAAAGTTTAACTTTTGCATTTTTCGCATGGGTATATTGGGTCATAAAGAAAATGGGCGTGGCAAAATGCACTAAAAAGCCTATAAATCCTAAACGAAAACTCAGAACTTCACAAAAATTGATGAGCATATGTGACATAACATGCTAAAGAAGCATGGAAATTTTTATGAAGATCGGACCATAGTTGGCGCTATAACTGTTAAAAAGCTTTAAAACCATATATTTCCTATGGTAAATTGCCTGTATTGGCTGTAAATTGTGTTTTCCATATGATCATATAATGTTTATAAAATAATCTTAAAAACCAGTGCAATACAATTCTCTGGACTCACTAGATCAATAATTGTCAGAAAAAGTTGAACTACTTCATTTGGATAGCTATAATAGGGTCACTTCAATATGTAGCCTTAAAATGAATACCATATTAAGCCAATAAGTGGTATTTTACTGCCCCCTGCTGTCATTTCATCATACTACTCCCTAATATTGTTATATAATTCATATTTAGACTTTATAAAATCATTATTTTAACATTTAACATGAAAACGAAAGTAAAACGGCATTTAGGCCACGCCCCCCCAGTGCAAATTCACTCATAACTCGAAAACGGAAAGTCGTTGCGCACTCAAATTTTTATGGTAAGGTCCTCTCCGGGCTCTTGATCGAAACGTGTCGTTGCGGGCCTCGGGAGCGCGCCCCCCCCGCGGATCGCCAGACCGCGGGACCCCCGACAAATGTGGTGTAAATTGCCCTGGGCATTCCAGAGATAAAAGCCTCAAAAGACATGCCTTTGAACAGTCATAACTCCCGAACCCAATCGCCCAAAAACACCGCGATGGTCTCATTGAACAGGGCTCCTCAAGCACTATCTATGCTCTGAGGTTCAGAATTTTTCGCCTTCTGGTTCCCGAGATATAAGTGAAAAACCAAATTCCCATTCATTCATTCAAACACTTCAACTGTAAGATGTAGGCTGTAATTCCACTGTTGTCAACTAGAGGGAGCAGCAGTATTACACATAGTATTTAATCTTTTTATCAGCTTTCAGCTTTGGCCAACAAACAAATGGTTAAAGCTATTTTTTTTTTTTTATTATTGGACTGATAATATAGATCACGATGAAATATATGAAATGGTTAGACCATTAAAATATTTTTTTCACAATAACACATCCTAAAGACATTGAAAACATATTTGTATTTGTGTGTGTGTGTGTGTGTGTGTGTGTGTGTGTGTGTGTGTGTGTGTGTGTGTGTGTGTGTGGATGTGTTTGTGTTTGTGTGTGTGTCTGTGTGTGTAAGCATGCTTAATGGAAAGAACATGGAGAAACTGCTTTGTTTTACTGGTGGATAAAAAAGTCTTTCAAATGAAAGTGAGTCAATTAGTGGTCTTCTACTGCCCTCTGCAGGACATTCTACTTAATAAAATATTTTCATCTGTGCTTTTGCATTAGTTTTTGGACTATATAAAATTACTTGCATGAAAATCACCTATTATAACACAGTCATGTTTTGTCAAAGTTTATCACTTCATTTTTACTGAGCTCTCAGTTTGAACATTTCTGCCTCTCAGTGATTAATTTGAAATCTGAAAATGGTGTTATACAGAGGAGATTTGCAATTATCATTTTGTTACCTATCTTTTATTTTAAATATCTACATCTACAACAAAATGTGTGTGCATGTGTGTGTTCAAGCATGGTTAGTGTATTAAGTATTATTGTTTAAGTATTATTGTTTTCATTTACATTTTAACCACCAGAAGAACACTCATTGGTTCATTCTGCTCACTAAAATATTATTTTTCATTTTTTTTTCCATTTGAAATATTGTTTAAACTTAATAAAATCATTAAAATAACATTTCAAATCATATTTTGTCTGTTTATAAATCCCACAGACTCACATTGGCTGCAATACTAATGTTTTTGTAAAACACAGACCTGATAGTCTAATCTGTGTGTATTGTGCATATATTATTGATATTATTACTATTGCAAATCATGTTATTGTAACTCATATCATAATAGAATATTATTTGTAATTTTAATTCTTTATTTCTTAATTGTTTTTTTATGATTACTACAGATATTATCACCAAAGATATCAACTACACCTTCACTTTTAGTATTGATACGCTGCACACACAGCACAATCACACACTCACTAATGCATTCAAATAAATGTAATCTTACTGTGCTACTTTATTTGTACATGATTAGAATGAACAGAAATCTAAGACTATTTTTCTTCTTTTGTTAAAGCCATTTCAGACTCCAAGTAAGCATTATATTACTAATCATCTATTTTAAAGGTGCCATACAATTGAAAACTGTATTTATCTTGGCATAGTTGAATGATAAGAGTTCTGGACATGGAACTGACATACCGTGAGCCTCAAACACCATTGTTTCCTCCTTCATGTGTAAATCTCCTGTTTGCAAAAGACCGCTGAAAAATGAGTGAATCCCACCATAACACCGACTCTGACGTTGGAGTCAGGATCATTAATATTTATACCCCCCAAATTTGGATTTTCCAGTCAATGTTCTAGGCCAGGCAGTGTTAATGTGGACCTGCACAGCCGAATCATCAGAAGATCTGCAGGTATTGTGAAGAAGCAAGCAAGGACAATAGTGAAAATGGCAGATCATGGATATATAATTTTATGTCTGAGGCTGTGCTGCGGATTTGAGAACTTTTCATTCCCTTCCCACAAAAGAGAACTGTCAACAGGCATGGTTGATGTTTACAACAGGATACCTCACCATTTTAATTCAAAGCTGTTAGTTTGCTCTTAACGGAGGCCGATCAGAACGAAACTAGGTGGGCATGTTCGACTCGTGGCCCTAGAGGTCTGTAAGAATTTTGAAAAATCAACCACTAGTTGACGCTAACAGGTTTTACGGCTATGTAATCACGTGATGCATATCATTTGATAGATCTCCTCATACTGAACAACTTTGCCTCAAGAACTACTGCTGTCAATCAATTTGTTCAATAAATACTTGTGATTATGTTAAAAACCTACTTTTGCGAACTAGTCCTAGGTTTTTCGCCCGATCGGAAATATACCAGTGCAGTACAATTCTCTGGAAGCTCTAGATTATTAATTATATAAAAAACTTTAACTTTACCCATTGGGTAGCCATAACAGGATCATTTAGAAAATGTGTATGGCAAAAAACACTCAAAAGCCTGTAAATCCTAAACAAAAACTCAGACAACTCACTAAACTGCCTTATGTGCTTAAAGACCCTAAATGCTTGAACCCCGCTAAATGCTGCTTGCAGCTTTAATTTATTTTTGAATTTGTTATTTTCACACCACCGTTACCAGTATTGGATATGATCACCTACGACAGCCATACACAGCAATATACACTACTTCCATGAACATCTGCTGTCACACAAGACTAAAACATTTCTCTCATTGAACACTTTAAAGGGGGTGCACCGTTCCCAGAAGTACTGCAATACCGGGTCGATGCGTGGAGTGGACGGAGCAAGCCCCTATTCCATCTCCCAGTTCCAAAAATCTATTTAATATATGGTGCCCGGGTAGGGCACGTATCAGACATTAAACTGATAAGAACAGATACTACACTTGATCTTAGCCAAAAGGCCGAGAAGCGATGCCGCAATGACGCCGAGGCGGGGGAGCCGCCAAAGGCCACGCCCACCTGGGCCGCGGCGAGAGGGCCTAAGGTCGCCAACAAACAAGCTCACCGAAAACGGATCACAACGGAGTGCACAACACGACACTTTGGAGTGCAACCTGGGATTTTGGATCATCATCGTTCAAAAGCACGGAATGGCTCGTAACTCCTAAACCGTCCGTCGCAGACCCAAGTGTCTTACATCACCGGAATCCTTGGCTCGGGCCGAACGAGACGCACGCCTCGGATCGGATGGTCGCGCGGCGAGATTTTCGGGTATTTGGGATTTTCCGAAAAACCTACTTTTGCACAGTAGTCCTGGGTCGTTTGCCCAATCTGACCCAAAGCGGTGCCGAAAGATTCTCTGGAGTCTGACTGCCGACAGTGACCGGGAAAAAAGTCGGAATTTCGATTCACGTTGGCGACGGGACGCCAAGACGTTGGCGGTGGGCGAGGCGGGCTTTACTTGAATGGCTATAACTCTCCGACGGCAAAGAGACAATTACACCCAAGTGGGTACACCTGTGTACGGGCTCAGCCTGTGGTCACGTGAAAAGGGATGTGGCGACTGGCCACTTGGTGGCGCTGTAAACAGAAAAAAACAACAGCTTGAATACGGCCATAGACGACTGTGTATCACGTGATTTTTCACACGTGCACAAGGTATTCATACCACATGATAGAACTCCTCATTCTGAACAACTTTGGACCACTGCTGTCAATCAAAGCGTTCGTTAAATATTGGAGATTATGTGAAGAATGAAAAAAAAACAAGCCTCCCAGGTTGTTTTCTATCTCTCAATCAACCACTGCAGTTCGGTTCTCTGGACTTCCAAGGTTTCATCAACCATCAGGAGAAGAAGGAAAAATGATTGGAGCTTTAACAATCTGCTCTTTTAACCAGTGTGTGTGTCCAGGGGAGAGCGCGAACGCAGTCCCCCACTACCATAAATTATGCAGTCGAGATTCCCACATTTGGGGAATTCGCAGGGGTCAGCACAACCGGAGTGCAATGGCCGAGCCTCGCCCTGGGTGAAC
Source organism: Leuciscus leuciscus (assembly GCF_965113295.1). Classification (NCBI taxonomy): domain Eukaryota; kingdom Metazoa; phylum Chordata; class Actinopteri; order Cypriniformes; family Leuciscidae; genus Leuciscus; species Leuciscus leuciscus. The sequence goes on along the minus strand of NC_138742.1, from coordinate 37,580,361 downwards.
CACCTCCCTGATCATGGTGTCTCCCCTGCCAGGTAAGTATGAATTCCCGGGCCTCCAGTCAGAGGCACCCTGTCCCTCTTCGCAATCCTCACCAACGGTCGGACAATCGAACACACACCTGATTCAACTCATCAGCTCGTTAGCAAAAGACTCCAAGAGATAAGAGAGACATCAAAAATGTGCAGTGACGGGCTTCTTTTTTTTCTTCTTTTCTTTTTTTCATGCTCCATGAGCCAAAGATCGATTTAATACGCAGTCCCCGGATAGTGGACGAATCAGATATGAAACTGATAAGAACAGAGTTTATTTATTTATTTATTTATTTTTGAATTTGTTATTTTCACACCACCGTTACCAGTATTGGATATGATCACCTACGACAGCCATACACAGCAATATACACTACTTCCATGAACATCTGCTGTCACACAAGACTAAAACATTTCTCTCATTGAACACTTTAAAGGGGGTGCACCGTTCCCAGAAGTACTGCAATACCGGGTCGATGCGTGGAGTGGACGGAGCAAGCCCCTATTCCATCTCCCAGTTCCAAAAATCAATTTAATATATGGTGCCCGGGTAGGGCACGTATCAGACATTAAACTGATAAGAACAGATACTACACTTGATCTTAGCCAAAAGGCCGAGAAGCGATGCCGCAATGACGCCGAGGCGGGGGAGCCGCCAAAGGCCACGCCCACCTGGGCCGCGGCGAGAGGGCCTAAGGTCGCCAACAAACAAGCTCACCGAAAACGGATCACAACGGAGTGCACAACACGACACTTTGGAGTGCAACCTGGGATTTTGGATCATCATCGTTCAAAAGCACGGAATGGCTCGTAACTCCTAAACCGTCCGTCGCAGACCCAAGTGTCTTACATCACCGGAATCCTTGGCTCGGGCCGAACGAGACGCACGCCTCGGATCGGATGGTCGCGCTGGCGAGATTTTCGGGTATTTGGGATTTTCCGAAAAACCTACTTTTGCACAGTAGTCCTGGGTCGTTTGCCCAATCTGACCCAAAGCGGTGCCGAAAGATTCTCTGGAGTCTGACTGCCGACAGTGACCGGGAAAAAAGTCGGAATTTCGATTCACGTTGGCGACGGGACGCCAAGACGTTGGCGGTGGGCGAGGCGGGCTTTACTTGAATGGCTATAACTCTCCGACGGCAAAGAGACAATTACACCCAAGTGGGTACACCTGTGTACGGGCTCAGCCTGTGGTCACGTGAAAAGGGATGTGGCGACTGGCCACTTGGTGGCGCTGTAAACAGAAAATAACAACAGCTTGAATACGGCCATAGACGACTGTGTATCACGTGATTTTTCACACGTGCACAAGGTAAGGTATTCATACCACATGATAGAACTCCTCATTCTGAACAACTTTGGACCACTGCTGTCAATCAAAGCGTTCGTTAAATATTGGAGATTATGTGAAGAATGAAAAAAAAAGAAGAAAAAAAAACAAGCCTCCCAGGTTGTTTTCTATCTCTCAATCAACCACTGCAGTTCGGTTCTCTGGACTTCCAAGGTTTCATCAACCATCAGGAGAAGAAGGAAAAATGATTGGAGCTTTAACAATCTGCTCTTTTAACCAGTGTGTGTGTCCAGAGGAGAGCGCGAACGCAGTCCCCCACTACCATAAATTATGCAGTCGAGATTCCCACATTTGGGGAATTCGCAGGGGTCAGCACAACCGGAGTGCAATGGCCGAGCATCGCCCTGGGTGAACCACCTCCCTGATCATGGTGTCTCCCCTGCCAGGTAAGTATGAATTCCCGGGCCTCCAGTCAGAGGCACCCTGTCCCTCTTCGCAATCCTCACCAACGGTCGGACAATCGAACACACACCTGATTCAACTCATCAGCTCGTTAGCAAAAGACTCCAAGAGATAAGAGAGACATCAAAAATGTGCAGTGACGGGCTTCTTTTTTTTCTTCTTTTCTTTTTTTCATGCTCCGGAACCGGCTCCATGAGCCAAAGATCGATTTAATACGCAGTCCCCGGATAGTGGACGAATCAGATATGAAACTGATAAGAACAGAGTTTATTTATTTATTTATTTATTTTTGAATTTGTTATTTTCACACCACCGTTACCAGTATTGGATATGATCACCTACGACAGCCATACACAGCAATATACACTACTTCCATGAACATCTGCTGTCACACAAGACTAAAACATTTCTCTCATTGAACACTTTAAAGGGGGTGCACCGTTCCCAGAAGTACTGCAATACCGGGTCGATGCGTGGAGTGGACGGAGCAAGCCCCTATTCCATCTCCCAGTTCCAAAAATCAATTTAATATATGGTGCCCGGGTAGGGCACGTATCAGACATTAAACTGATAAGAACAGATACTACACTTGATCTTAGCCAAAAGGCCGAGAAGCGATGCCGCAATGACGCCGAGGCGGGGGAGCCGCCAAAGGCCACGCCCACCTGGGCCGCGGCGAGAGGGCCTAAGGTCGCCAACAAACAAGCTCACCGAAAACGGATCACAACGGAGTGCACAACACGACACTTTGGAGTGCAACCTGGGATTTTGGATCATCATCGTTCAAAAGCACGGAATGGCTCGTAACTCCTAAACCGTCCGTCGCAGACCCAAGTGTCTTACATCACCGGAATCCTTGGCTCGGGCCGAACGAGACGCACGCCTCGGATCGGATGGTCGCGCTGGCGAGATTTTCGGGTATTTGGGATTTTCCGAAAAACCTACTTTTGCACAGTAGTCCTGGGTCGTTTGCCCAATCTGACCCAAAGCGGTGCCGAAAGATTCTCTGGAGTCTGACTGCCGACAGTGACCGGGAAAAAAGTCGGAATTTCGATTCACGTTGGCGACGGGACGCCAAGACGTTGGTGGTGGGCGAGGCGGGCTTTACTTGAATGGCTATAACTCTCCGACGGCAAAGAGACAATTACACCCAAGTGGGTACACCTGTGTACGGGCTCAGCCTGTGGTCACGTGAAAAGGGATGTGGCGACTGGCCACTTGGTGGCGCTGTAAACAGAAAATAACAACAGCTTGAATACGGCCATAGACGACTGTGTATCACGTGATTTTTCACACGTGCACAAGGTAAGGTATTCATACCACATGATAGAACTCCTCATTCTGAACAACTTTGGACCACTGCTGTCAATCAAAGCGTTCGTTAAATATTGGAGATTATGTGAAGAATGAAAAAAAAAGAAGAAAAAAAAACAAGCCTCCCAGGTTGTTTTCTATCTCTCAATCAACCACTGCAGTTCGGTTCTCTGGACTTCCAAGGTTTCATCAACCATCAGGAGAAGAAGGAAAAATGATTGGAGCTTTAACAATCTGCTCTTTTAACCAGTGTGTGTGTCCAGGGGAGAGCGCGAACGCAGTCCCCCACTACCATAAATTATGCAGTCGAGATTCCCACATTTGGGGAATTCGCAGGGGTCAGCACAACCGGAGTGCAATGGCCGAGCCTCGCCCTGGGTGAACCACCTCCCTGATCATGGTGTCTCCCCTGCCAGGTAAGTATGAATTCCCGGGCCTCCAGTCAGAGGCACCCTGTCCCTCTTCGCAATCCTCACCAACGGTCGGACAATCGAACACACACCTGATTCAACTCATCAGCTCGTTAGCAAAAGACTCCAAGAGATAAGAGAGACATCAAAAATGTGCAGTGACGGGCTTCTTTTTTTTCTTCTTTTCTTTTTTTCATGCTCCGGAACCGGCTCCATGAGCCAAAGATCGATTTAATACGCAGTCCCCGGATAGTGGACGAATCAGATATGAAACTGATAAGAACAGAGTTTATTTATTTATTTATTTATTTTTGAATTTGTTATTTTCACACCACCGTTACCAGTATTGGATATGATCACCTACGACAGCCATACACAGCAATATACACTACTTCCATGAACATCTGCTGTCACACAAGACTAAAACATTTCTCTCATTGAACACTTTAAAGGGGGTGCACCGTTCCCAGAAGTACTGCAATACCGGGTCGATGCGTGGAGTGGACGGAGCAAGCCCCTATTCCATCTCCCAGTTCCAAAAATCAATTTAATATATGGTGCCCGGGTAGGGCACGTATCAGATATTAAACTGATAAGAACAGATACTACACTTGATCTTAGCCAAAAGGCCGAGAAGCGATGCCGCAATGACGCCGAGGCGGGGGAGCCGCCAAAGGCCAAGCCCACCTGGGCCGCGGCGAGAGGGCCTAAGGTCGCCAACAAACAAGCTCACCGAAAACGGATCACAACGGAGTGCACAACACGACACTTTGGAGTGCAACCTGGGATTTTGGATCATCATCGTTCAAAAGCACGGAATGGCTCGTAACTCCTAAACCGTCCGTCGCAGACCCAAGTGTCTTACATCACCGGAATCCTTGGCTCGGGCCGAACGAGACGCACGCCTCGGATCGGATGGTCGCGCTGGCGAGATTTTCGGGTATTTGGGATTTTCCTTTTGCACAGTAGTCCTGGGTCGTTTGCCCAATCTGACCCAAAGCGGTGCCGAAAGATTCTCTGGAGTCTGACTGCCGACAGTGACCGGGAAAAAAGTCGGAATTTCGATTCACGTTGGCGACGGGACGCCAAGACGTTGGCGGTGGGCGAGGCGGGCTTTACTTGAATGGCTATAACTCTCCGACGGCAAAGAGACAATTACACCCAAGTGGGTACACCTGTGTACGGGCTCAGCCTGTGGTCACGTGAAAAGGGATGTGGCGACTGGCCACTTGGTGGCGCTGTAAACAGAAAAAAACAACAGCTTGAATACGGCCATAGACGACTGTGTATCACGTGATTTTCCACACGTGCACAAGGTATTCATACCACATGATAGAACTCCTCATTCTGAACAACTTTGGACCACTGCTGTCAATCAAAGCGTTCGTTAAATATTGGAGATTATGTGAAGAATGAAAAAAAAACAAGCCTCCCAGGTTGTTTTCTATCTCTCAATCAACCACTGCAGTTCGGTTCTCTGGACTTCCAAGGTTTCATCAACCATCAGGAGAAGAAGGAAAAATGATTGGAGCTTTAACAATCTGCTCTTTTAACCAGTGTGTGTGTCCAGGGGAGAGCGCGAACGCAGTCCCCCACTACCATAAATTATGCAGTCGAGATTCCCACATTTGGGGAATTCGCAGGGGTCAGCACAACCGGAGTGCAATGGCCGAGCCTCGCCCTGGGTGAACCACCTCCCTGATCATGGTGTCTCCCCTGCCAGGTAAGTATGAATTCCCGGGCCTCCAGTCAGAGGCACCCTGTCCCTCTTCGCAATCCTCACCAACGGTCGGACAATCGAACACACACCTGATTCAACTCATCAGCTCGTTAGCAAAAGACTCCAAGAGATAAGAGAGACATCAAAAATGTGCAGTGACTGGCTTCTTTTTTTTCTTCTTTTCTTTTTTTCATGCTCCGGAACCGGCTCCATGAGCCAAAGATCGATTTAATACGCAGTCCCCGGATAGTGGACGAATCAGATATGAAACTGATAAGAACAGAGTTTATTTATTTATTTATTTATTTTTGAATTTGTTATTTTCACACCACCGTTACCAGTATTGGATATGATCACCTACGACAGCCATACACAGCAATATACACTACTTCCATGAACATCTGCTGTCACACAAGACTAAAACATTTCTCTCATTGAACACTTTAAAGGGGGTGCACCGTTCCCAGAAGTACTGCAATACCGGGTCGATGCGTGGAGTGGACGGAGCAAGCCCCTATTCCATCTCCCAGTTCCAAAAATCAATTTAATATATGGTGCCCGGGTAGGGCACGTATCAGATATTAAACTGATAAGAACAGATTTTTTCTTTTGACATATTTTTATTGTAACAATTCTTTCATTTATACCATACATCTTTTTTGTAAACCACGTTTTTACAGAATGTTTACATAATTATTTGTTTTGTTTAAAGATAAATAAGATAAATAAACAGTTTCTGTTGTCCATGTATATAATTTAAATTAAAAGCATTCTGGTAAAACACATGGAGAAATTAATAAAAATGGTAATACATGAAATAAATATCTTGATAAAACAATTAAAACAAACTTAAAAACTCTCTCTTCCATTGTACAAGAACGGGTATGTCCTTATAAACCTTTTGAACCATCAACTCAGTTCCTCAAAACCAGTCCCAAAGACCTGGCCTTTCTGGGCCCAGAGGAGATCCTCTTAAACCGAGGCACCGCTGCTCCGCCGAAGATGTTGTGGGGGGCATCTACGGGCAGTCAAGGCTCGTGGCTGTGGGGACCTTCCCCTGTGAGGCTCTGGCCCCCACGTCCGAATGGCGACATGCGGTGTAGTCCTGCAGCCTTGATTTTGCCAGCTGGATGGTGGCGTGGAGGGACACCTGCATGCGCTTCCCTACCAGCAGGTTTCTGGAGGTCCAAATGGCGTCTTTAATGCAACAAATGGTGAGCCAGAGCGCGGTCTGTGTTTGTGCTGGCATTTGCTGGCTCACCTCACCTCTGACCATTGGGTAGTTTGGGACCCCCCCTGCTGGCAGGTACGGGAATTGCTGGGGGCCAGCTGTTGCCCACAGGTCCCTCACAGCGCTGCACTCCCAGAGCGCGTGCCTCACGGTCTCGGGCGCGCCACACCCGGGCCGCGGGCAGATGGGGTTCCTCGACATGCCTCGGGAGTGCATCACGGCCCTGACCGGGAGGATCTCATGGGCAACCATCCACGCCAGGTCCCGGTGTCGGTTCTGGAGAGCTGAGTGGGACACATTGCGCCAAACCTTTTGGGCTTCACTTAAGGTGAGCCCGCGCACTGGACACACTTGTTCCCGTTCCTGCACAAGGGAGAGGATAGAGCGGTGATTAGTTAAAACAGTCACGTTTTCTTTTTCCAAATTAAAATTCTTTAAAAACTTTTTTATGTGAGCGTATGCAGGGGGTTGGTCAAATGCAAGTGGTGTTGTCAAGTCTGTTGGTAAAATTTTGATGGATCTTAAAAAGGACCCCACCCAGAACCGGGCCATGGCTGCTGTTTTGTCTTGTCTGGATGGGGCCAGGGCATACTTTATGTGTAATGCAGTGTATTGGGCTCCTAAAAACAAATAAGGGTCTGGGACGCCTTTTCCTCCGTTTTTTGGTGCTTTCTTCATGGTTACTCTTTTTAGCCTCTCCCATTTGGATCCCCACAAAAAATAAAACATGGACCGGTCCAGGGATAAAAGAAAGAATCTAGGGGGAAAGAAAACAGAACATAGCAATAAAAACAATGGTAAAATCACAGCTTTTAGAATTAAAACCTTTCCTTCAAAAGTCAGCTGTCTCAGTCCCCAGAACCCCAATTTTTTCCTCACTTTTCCAGTCACATCATGCCAGTTTCCACTCCCTCCCCCGTCTCTGTCAAATTTGATGCCCAGTATTTTTATGTCTGTCTTTTTTAAAAGTGATGTCCAGTCCAACAGTCTTGCTTGGTTCCCATGGGCCATAGAACTGCACCTGGGTCTTGTCTCTGTTCAGTCTAGCTCCAGACGCTTTCCCAAACCAGTCTGTCAAGTCCATTGTCCTCTGTATTGATGAAACGTCAGTGCATAAAAGATTGATATCGTCCATATATAAAACAGTCTTTGCAGTCAGTCCTCCAGTCCCGGGTATGGTCAGTCCCGTTATCCACTTGTCCCTTCTCAAGATCTGCGCTAGGGGTTCGATGCAAGCCACATACAGGAGAGGAGATAACGGACAGCCCTGACGGACACCACTGCGTACATCTATCGCTTTTGAAAGATTCCCATTAACTAGGATTCTGCTGGTTATATCCCTGTACAGCAATCCCACCCAAGCTAAGAATCTCCCAGGAAAGCCCATTTTCCCCAATACTTGAAACAAGTAATGGTGCGAGACTCTGTCAAATGCTTTTTCGAAATCTAGATTTAACACTATCAGCCGAATGTTTCTGTCTCTCGCATAACAGATGGTATCTCTTATCAGTACGAGGCTGTCTGTGATCTTCCTCCCAGGGACGGCGCAGGCTTGATCCGGGTGGATCAATTCTGCTAAAACTGTTGACATTCGTATTGTTAAAAGTTTGCTAAAAAGTTTACAGTCAAAGTTTAAAAGGGTTATAGGACGCCAGTTTTTTAGATCCGTCTTGTCATCTTTTTTGTGTAATAGTGTCATTATACCCATTCTAAAACTGTCTGGAAATCGGTCGAGGTTATCAAGGTCATTAAAAACAGCCAGTAGGTCTAGTCTTAAAATGTCCCAAAAGGTCAGATAAAATTCTAGGGGAAGTCCGTCGGCTCCGGGGGACTTCCCCCTTTTACATTTTTTTATACTTTTGTCCATCTCAGGGAGATTAAAATCATTTGTCAAACCTGCACTATCTTTTACAGTATTCTCTATAAAGGTTAGAGTTTCATTTAAAATCACATCATCACTTGCCTTTTCCCCATAGAGTTCCTCATAAAAACTTTCTACTACTGTTAAAATACCATTTGTGTCTGTCACCATTTCTCTTTCTTTATTTCTTAATTTCACCATGGCTCCACCTCTATTGAGTATTTTCTTAAAAAAGTATCTTGTGCATTTCTCTCCCTGCTCTATTTCCTTTTCTTTACTTCTAAAAATAATTCCTCTACTTTTAACTTCTGCCAGTTCAGACATTTCTTTTTTAACTTCTTTTATTTCATCATTAAAATCAAACCCCTGATTAAAAAGATGAAAATAGCGTTGTAACCTCTTTTGCAGTCCCACCATTTGTCTCTTTTCCTTACATGTTTTCTTTTTCCCTGCCCATCTAAAAAAAGTCTTGGTCTTTCCCTTCACCATCTCCCACCACTGTGCTCTTGAGTCAAATAAGTCTTGTAGGGTCTGCCAATTGCTATACTGCTCCCTGTATTCTTTTACTATTTCTGGGTCTTCCAACAGGGAGCGGTTTAGCTTCCACAGACCTCTACCTGTTGTCACACCGGGGGGAAGTGATAGGGTGCAAGAAAGCATAGTGTGATCTGAAAAGAAAAGAGGGGTTAATCTGGCATCCATTAATGACCAGTCTCTGGTAAAAATGTAATCAATGCGGGAGGCTCTGGTACCATCACCACTAAACCAGGTGTGGCCCACATTGTTGGGATGCATGGATTTAAAAGCGTCAGTCAGTCTAAAATCTTTTATTATGTTTTGCAATAAAACTGTAGTCTTGTCCTCTTTAAAATCCTCTGATGCCCCTTTCCTATCTTTCCTCTGTAAAACACAATTAAAATCTCCTGCAAAAATTAAAGGATTCTTGCCTAGTAAGTGGGACTGCAGATCTATTAAAAGGCTGTATCTGTCATTCTTTTCTGTGTTCCCATAAAAGTTTAGTACATTAAAATCCCTCCCTAAAAAAGTCAAATTGGCTAAAAGTGCCCGTCCATCTCTTAATATTGTGCTCCCCTTCACCAATATTTGTGTGTTTTTTATCAGGATGGCCACTCCGTCTGCTTTGTTTTGGTTTGAACCACTCCATAAGGAGGGTCCTTGCTGCCATTTATCTTCCCACTTCTTATAGTCTTTTAAAAAGGGTAAGGCACATTCCTGTAATAAAAACACATCAGAAGGCTGTGTACTTAAGAAATTTAAAACCATTTGTGCTCTCGTTTGTGACTTCACACTTCTCACGTTTACAGTTGAGATGGTGATGTTTGTGAGCATTAAAATGAGTATAAAAAAAGACAGATACAACATTTTAAAAGTTTTAAAAGTTTAAAAACAAACTATCCATTAAAAAACAAGTTTTCTTGTAAAACAAACTCTTCCTGCATTCCCACCAGAGGGGAGGCAGGGGGGTGAGTTTGTTTTCCTTCTGAGTCACAGGGTGAGCTCCTGGGTGTGGATGATTTCAGCTCAATCGCTAAGAAAGAAATCTCATTTGCTGTATGACTTGGAAATAATCTATTCAGATCGTCTGACGAGGAAGAGTCAGAGAATCTTCCCATTTTATCTTTCTCTATTTCTTTCAAGAGGGGGGAGTGTGCCACTCTCTTTTTCTTACTTGATTGAGCACAGGGGAGTTGATCGCTTAATTGACTTTTTGTTTGTACCTTGTCTGTGTCCTCCCCAGCATTTTCACTTACTTCTGTGTTGTCTTCACCTGTCTCTTCCATTTGATCTTCCTCACCCTGTTGTACTTCACTCCTTTGCTCCACCCCTTCGTTACCTCTGTCACCTGTTCCCTCTCCACCAATCACCAGATTTGGCGGGAAAATTGAATCTTTTGGCTCCGCCCCCTTGTTATCCTTTTGTCTGCTTTCCTCAACCGCCATTTTGTTTGCTTTAACTTTGTTAGCAAAAGACTTAGGGCAATCTCTGTAGAGGTGAGCGGAGTCTCCACAGAGATTGCAACTTCTGCCATTGGGGCACTCTTCAAAAGTGTGCCCAATTTCTCTGCATTTTTTACAAAACACCTTTTGACAAGCCTCTACCAGGTGCCCGAACTCTCCACACTTGCGGCACAGCTTGGGCATTCCCTGGTAGTGGATGTAGCCTCTGTTTTCACCAAGAACTATCATTGATGGCAGATGTCTTAGGCCCTGATAGCCCTGGGGATCTTCCCACTGTTTGATCGGGATTCTCCAGGAGCAGTTCCAAATACCATCCTCATCCACCACCTTCATAGCCTGGCTCTTTACAGTGCAAAATCTACCCAGCCATACACAAATGTCTTCTCCAGTCACAGTCTCATTGAACATCCTAACAATCACAACCTTGTGTGTGTTGTCAGATAGCTTCTCAACTTTAAACATGGAGAACTGGGTCTTTACCTTCTCAAATCTATGGCAAAATTCTGACAACAGTGCTGCATTTCTAAAACTAACATCAAAGCCTTTATTAAAAGGCAGGGATAAAATACAATTTAAATCTTGAGGTGCGTAATTCAAAGCTTTCTGAACATATTTCCGAGAAAAATCTAAACGGGAAATTTCAATCGGCTTGCCTTCATGTTCTAAAAGGGTAAAACGCACGCTGTGGTGCCTCCGCATGCCGGCACGAGCAGCCGACATGGTGGAGGCACCACAAGCCTGTTAAAACGAGAAGGATTAAAAATATTAATAGAGAGCGGGTTAAAAAGGAGAACAATAAATACTAAACAATAAACAATTTAAAAATACAGCAGAATGTCAAAATAAAAGAGCAATAAGAAGGACTTACTTTAAAATCAAAAGTTCACTCCAGGAGTTGTTCCAACAACGGAATAGAACGCCCGAAATGTCTCTCCACTGGATATAACCCTAAGCCACTAAACCGGCAAAAGGCTCGCTCCTATAGAGAGTCGATCCCTGTCTCAACCCTTGAACTTGCCAAAAGGCCGAGAAGCGATGCCGCAATGACGCCGAGGCGGGGGAGCCGCCAAAGGCCACGCCCACCTGGGCCGCGGCGAGAGGGCCTAAGGTCGCCAACAAACAAGCTCACCGAAAACGGATCACAACGGAGTGCACAACACGACACTTTGGAGTGCAACCTGGGATTTTGGATCATCATCGTTCAAAAGCACGGAATGGCTCGTAACTCCTAAACCGTCCGTCGCAGACCCAAGTGTCTTACATCACCGGAATCCTTGGCTCGGGCCGAACGAGACGCACGCCTCGGATCGGATGGTCGCGCTGGCGAGATTTTCGGGTATTTGGGATTTTCCGAAAAACCTACTTTTGCACAGTAGTCCTGGGTCGTTTGCCCAATCTGACCCAAAGCGGTGCCGAAAGATTCTCTGGAGTCTGACTGCCGACAGTGACCGGGAAAAAAGTCGGAATTTCGATTCACGTTGGCGACGGGACGCCAAGACGTTGGCGGTGGGCGAGGCGGGCTTTACTTGAATGGCTATAACTCTCCGACGGCAAAGAGACAATTACACCCAAGTGGGTACACCTGTGTACGGGCTCAGCCTGTGGTCACGTGAAAAGGGATGTGGCGACTGGCCACTTGGTGGCGCTGTAAACAGAAAAAAACAACAGCTTGAATACGGCCATAGACGACTGTGTATCACGTGATTTTTCACACGTGCACAAGGTAAGGTATTCATACCACATGATAGAACTCCTCATTCTGAACAACTTTGGACCACTGCTGTCAATCAAAGCGTTCGTTAAATATTGGAGATTATGTGAAGAATGAAAAAAAAAGAAGAAAAAAAAACAAGCCTCCCAGGTTGTTTTCTATCTCTCAATCAACCACTGCAGTTCGGTTCTCTGGACTTCCAAGGTTTCATCAACCATCAGGAGAAGAAGGAAAAATGATTGGAGCTTTAACAATCTGCTCTTTTAACCAGTGTGTGTGTCCAGGGGAGAGCGCGAACGCAGTCCCCCACTACCATAAATTATGCAGTCGAGAGTCCCACATTTGGGGAATTCGCAGGGGTCAGCACAACCGGAGTGCAATGGCCGAGCCTCGCCCTGGGTGAACCACCTCCCTGATCATGGTGTCTCCCCTGCCAGGTAAGTATGAATTCCCGGGCCTCCAGTCAGAGGCACCCTGTCCCTCTTCGCAATCCTCACCAACGGTCGGACAATCGAACACACACCTGATTCAACTCATCAGCTCGTTAGCAAAAGACTCCAAGAGATAAGAGAGACATCAAAAATGTGCAGTGACGGGCTTCTTTTTTTTCTTCTTTTCTTTTTTTCATGCTCCGGAACCGGCTCCATGAGCCAAAGATCGATTTAATACGCAGTCCCCGGATAGTGGACGAATCAGATATGAAACTGATAAGAACAGAGTTTATTTATTTATTTATTTATTTTTGAATTTGTTATTTTCACACCACCGTTACCAGTATTGGATATGATCACCTACGACAGCCATACACAGCAATATACACTACTTCCATGAACATCTGCTGTCACACAAGACTAAAACATTTCTCTCATTGAACACTTTAAAGGGGGTGCACCGTTCCCAGAAGTACTGCAATACCGGGTCGATGCGTGGAGTGGACGGAGCAAGCCCCTATTCCATCTCCCAGTTCCAAAAGTCAATTTAATATATGGTGCCCGGGTAGGGCACGTATCAGACATTAAACTGATAAGAACAGATACTACACTTGATCTTAGCCAAAAGGCCGAGAAGCGATGCCGCAATGACGCCGAGGCGGGGGAGCCGCCAAAGGCCACGCCCACCTGGGCCGCGGCGAGAGGGCCTAAGGTCGCCAACAAACAAGCTCACCGAAAACGGATCACAACGGAGTGCACAACACGACACTTTGGAGTGCAACCTGGGATTTTGGATCATCATCGTTCAAAAGCACGGAATGGCTCGTAACTCCTAAACCGTCCGTCGCAGACCCAAGTGTCTTACATCACCGGAATCCTTGGCTCGGGCCGAACGAGACGCACGCCTCGGATCGGATGGTCGCGCTGGCGAGATTTTCGGGTATTTGGGATTTTCCGAAAAACCTACTTTTGCACAGTAGTCCTGGGTCGTTTGCCCAATCTGACCCAAAGCGGTGCCGAAAGATTCTCTGGAGTCTGACTGCCGACAGTGACCGGGAAAAAAGTCGGAATTTCGATTCACGTTGGCGACGGGACGCCAAGACGTTGGCGGTGGGCGAGGCGGGCTTTACTTGAATGGCTATAACTCTCCGACGGCAAAGAGACAATTACACCCAAGTGGGTACACCTGTGTACGGGCTCAGCCTGTGGTCACGTGAAAAGGGATGTGGCGACTGGCCACTTGGTGGCGCTGTAAACAGAAAATAACAACAGCTTGAATACGGCCATAGACGACTGTGTATCACGTGATTTTTCACACGTGCACAAGGTAAGGTATTCATACCACATGATAGAACTCCTCATTCTGAACAACTTTGGACCACTGCTGTCAATCAAAGCGTTCGTTAAATATTGGAGATTATGTGAAGAATGAAAAAAAAAGAAGAAAAAAAAACAAGCCTCCCAGGTTGTTTTCTATCTCTCAATCAACCACTGCAGTTCGGTTCTCTGGACTTCCAAGGTTTCATCAACCATCAGGAGAAGAAGGAAAAATGATTGGAGCTTTAACAATCTGCTCTTTTAACCAGTGTGTGTGTCCAGAGGAGAGCGCGAACGCAGTCCCCCACTACCATAAATTATGCAGTCGAGATTCCCACATTTGGGGAATTCGCAGGGGTCAGCACAACCGGAGTGCAATGGCCGAGCATCGCCCTGGGTGAACCACCTCCCTGATCATGGTGTCTCCCCTGCCAGGTAAGTATGAATTCCCGGGCCTCCAGTCAGAGGCACCCTGTCCCTCTTCGCAATCCTCACCAACGGTCGGACAATCGAACACACACCTGATTCAACTCATCAGCTCGTTAGCAAAAGACTCCAAGAGATAAGAGAGACATCAAAAATGTGCAGTGACGGGCTTCTTTTTTTTCTTCTTTTCTTTTTTTCATGCTCCGGAACCGGCTCCATGAGCCAAAGATCGATTTAATACGCAGTCCCCGGATAGTGGACGAATCAGATATGAAACTGATAAGAACAGAGTTTATTTATTTATTTATTTATTTTTGAATTTGTTATTTTCACACCACCGTTACCAGTATTGGATATGATCACCTACGACAGCCATACACAGCAATATACACTACTTCCATGAACATCTGCTGTCACACAAGACTAAAACATTTCTCTCATTGAACACTTTAAAGGGGGTGCACCGTTCCCAGAAGTACTGCAATACCGGGTCGATGCGTGGAGTGGACGGAGCAAGCCCCTATTCCATCTCCCAGTTCCAAAAATCAATTTAATATATGGTGCCCGGGTAGGGCACGTATCAGATATTAAACTGATAAGAACAGATACTACACTTGATCTTAGCCAAAAGGCCGAGAAGCGATGCCGCAATGACGCCGAGGCGGGGGAGCCGCCAAAGGCCAAGCCCACCTGGGCCGCGGCGAGAGGGCCTAAGGTCGCCAACAAACAAGCTCACCGAAAACGGATCACAACGGAGTGCACAACACGACACTTTGGAGTGCAACCTGGGATTTTGGATCATCATCGTTCAAAAGCACGGAATGGCTCGTAACTCCTAAACCGTCCGTCGCAGACCCAAGTGTCTTACATCACCGGAATCCTTGGCTCGGGCCGAACGAGACGCACGCCTCGGATCGGATGGTCGCGCTGGCGAGATTTTCGGGTATTTGGGATTTTCCGAAAAACCTACTTTTGCACAGTAGTCCTGGGTCGTTTGCCCAATCTGACCCAAAGCGGTGCCGAAAGATTCTCTGGAGTCTGACTGCCGACAGTGACCGGGAAAAAAGTCGGAATTTCGATTCACGTTGGCGACGGGACGCCAAGACGTTGGCGGTGGGCGAGGCGGGCTTTACTTGAATGGCTATAACTCTCCGACGGCAAAGAGACAATTACACCCAAGTGGGTACACCTGTGTACGGGCTCAGCCTGTGGTCACGTGAAAAGGGATGTGGCGACTGGCCACTTGGTGGCGCTGTAAACAGAAAATAACAACAGCTTGAATACGGCCATAGACGACTGTGTATCACGTGATTTTTCACACGTGCACAAGGTAAGGTATTCATACCACATGATAGAACTCCTCATTCTGAACAACTTTGGACCACTGCTGTCAATCAAAGCGTTCGTTAAATATTGGAGATTATGTGAAGAATGAAAAAAAAAGAAGAAAAAAAAACAAGCCTCCCAGGTTGTTTTCTATCTCTCAATCAACCACTGCAGTTCGGTTCTCTGGACTTCCAAGGTTTCATCAACCATCAGGAGAAGAAGGAAAAATGATTGGAGCTTTAACAATCTGCTCTTTTAACCAGTGTGTGTGTCCAGGGGAGAGCGCGAACGCAGTCCCCCACTACCATAAATTATGCAGTCGAGATTCCCACATTTGGGGAATTCGCAGGGGTCAGCACAACCGGAGTGCAATGGCCGAGCCTCGCCCTGGGTGAACCACCTCCCTGATCATGGTGTCTCCCCTGCCAGGTAAGTATGAATTCCCGGGCCTTCAGTCAGAGGCACCCTGTCCCTCTTCGCAATCCTCACCAACGGTCGGACAATCGAACACACACCTGATTCAACTCATCAGCTCGTTAGCAAAAGACTCCAAGAGATAAGAGAGACATCAAAAATGTGCAGTGACGGGCTTCTTTTTTTTCTTCTTTTCTTTTTTTCATGCTCCGGAACCGGCTCCATGAGCCAAAGATCGATTTAATACGCAGTCCCCGGATAGTGGACGAATCAGATATGAAACTGATAAGAACAGAGTTTATTTATTTATTTATTTATTTTTGAATTTGTTATTTTCACACCACCGTTACCAGTATTGGATATGATCACCTACGACAGCCATACACAGCAATATACACTACTTCCATGAACATCTGCTGTCACACAAGACTAAAACATTTCTCTCATTGAACACTTTAAAGGGGGTGCACCGTTCCCAGAAGTACTGCAATACCGGGTCGATGCGTGGAGTGGACGGAGCAAGCCCCTATTCCATCTCCCAGTTCCAAAAATCAATTTAATATATGGTGCCCGGGTAGGGCACGTATCAGATATTAAACTGATAAGAACAGATACTACACTTGATCTTAGCCAAAAGGCCGAGAAGCGATGCCGCAATGACGCCGAGGCGGGGGAGCCGCCAAAGGCCAAGCCCACCTGGGCCGCGGCGAGAGGGCCTAAGGTCGCCAACAAACAAGCTCACCGAAAACGGATCACAACGGAGTGCACAACACGACACTTTGGAGTGCAACCTGGGATTTTGGATCATCATCGTTCAAAAGCACGGAATGGCTCGTAACTCCTAAACCGTCCGTCGCAGACCCAAGTGTCTTACATCACCGGAATCCTTGGCTCGGGCCGAACGAGACGCACGCCTCGGATCGGATGGTCGCGCTGGCGAGATTTTCGGGTATTTGGGATTTTCCTTTTGCACAGTAGTCCTGGGTCGTTTGCCCAATCTGACCCAAAGCGGTGCCGAAAGATTCTCTGGAGTCTGACTGCCGACAGTGACCGGGAAAAAAGTCGGAATTTCGATTCACGTTGGCGACGGGACGCCAAGACGTTGGCGGTGGGCGAGGCGGGCTTTACTTGAATGGCTATAACTCTCCGACGGCAAAGAGACAATTACACCCAAGTGGGTACACCTGTGTACGGGCTCAGCCTGTGGTCACGTGAAAAGGGATGTGGCGACTGGCCACTTGGTGGCGCTGTAAACAGAAAAAAACAACAGCTTGAATACGGCCATAGACGACTGTGTATCACGTGATTTTTCACACGTGCACAAGGTATTCATACCACATGATAGAACTCCTCATTCTGAACAACTTTGGACCACTGCTGTCAATCAAAGCGTTCGTTAAATATTGGAGATTATGTGAAGAATGAAAAAAAAAGAAGAAAAAAAAACAAGCCTCCCAGGTTGTTTTCTATCTCTCAATCAACCACTGCAGTTCGGTTCTCTGGACTTCCAAGGTTTCATCAACCATCAGGAGAAGAAGGAAAAATGATTGGAGCTTTAACAATCTGCTCTTTTAACCAGTGTGTGTGTCCAGGGGAGAGCGCGAACGCAGTCCCCCACTACCATAAATTATGCAGTCGAGATTCCCACATTTGGGGAATTCGCAGGGGTCAGCACAACCGGAGTGCAATGGCCGAGCCTCGCCCTGGGTGAACCACCTCCCTGATCATGGTGTCTCCCCTGCCAGGTAAGTATGAATTCCCGGGCCTCCAGTCAGAGGCACCCTGTCCCTCTTCGCAATCCTCACCAACGGTCGGACAATCGAACACACACCTGATTCAACTCATCAGCTCGTTAGCAAAAGACTCCAAGAGATAAGAGAGACATCAAAAATGTGCAGTGACTGGCTTCTTTTTTTTCTTCTTTTCTTTTTTTCATGCTCCGGAACCGGCTCCATGAGCCAAAGATCGATTTAATACGCAGTCCCCGGATAGTGGACGAATCAGATATGAAACTGATAAGAACAGAGTTTATTTATTTATTTATTTATTTTTGAATTTGTTATTTTCACACCACCGTTACCAGTATTGGATATGATCACCTACGACAGCCATACACAGCAATATACACTACTTCCATGAACATCTGCTGTCACACAAGACTAAAACATTTCTCTCATTGAACACTTTAAAGGGGGTGCACCGTTCCCAGAAGTACTGCAATACCGGGTCGATGCGTGGAGTGGACGGAGCAAGCCCCTATTCCATCTCCCAGTTCCAAAAATCAATTTAATATATGGTGCCCGGGTAGGGCACGTATCAGACATTAAACTGATAAGAACAGATTTTTCTTTCGAAAAAAGTTTATTGTCACATTTTCCATTTTCATTTCCACACATTTTTCCACATTTTTCCTTTAAAACATAACACATGTCTTTAAAACAAAAAATACACAATTTAACGGTTAAAAATCAGTTTGGTTTTGTGTTGTGTAAAAGTCCATGTGTGTAAAATGTTTGGTTTAAAAGAAGGGTAAAATGAATGAAGATAAATAGAAATAAAGGATATAAAACAATAAAACATGCCAACTAAAACATCATCTCTTGTACAGGATCGCGGATGAGTCCCTATCAAGTTTTTCCATTCACTCCAGGTCTCCAGGACAGGCTCCGGACTCCCCGCTTCCGGTGCCCAGCGGAAATCCCCGCTCCTCCGGCCCGCTGGCCCGCTGTTCCCGTAGCCGGTGTGGTGAGGGTGCATCTACGGGCGGCCAGGGTCGGTGGCGGCCGGGACCTTTTCTGTGCGGCCTGGCCCCCCCATCCGAATAACGACGTGCGGCCCACCCTGCAGCGTTGATGTTATTCTATGCTCGCACGCGTGGAGGGGGACCGTCACGCGTTTCCCCACCAGCAGGTTTCTGGTGGCCCAGATGGTATCCTTTATGATGTTTAGGGTGAGCCAGAGCGAGGCAAATTTCTGCGGTGTTAGCTCCTTCAAGCCCTGACTCACCCCTAGGATAGCGAGCTTGTAGTCCACCTGGGCTCTACCCGCTGGCAGGCACGGGAAAAACAGGGGGCCGGTCTTGGCCCACAGGTCCCGCGCAGCGCCGCACTCCCAGAGCAGATGGTAGACGGTCTCCGGGGAGCCACATCCGGACCGTGGGCAGATGGAGTTTTTGGCCATGCCTCTGGAGTGCATGACCGCCCTGACCGGGAGGATCTCATGAGCCACCATCCACGACAAGTCCTTAAGCCTGTTCTGGAGAGCTGGGTGGGCTGCGTTCCTCCAAACGTCTTTGGCCTCACCTAGTGTGAGGCCTGGAATTGGACTCACCGATTCCCGATCCTGCACAAGAGAGATTACAGACTTGTGGTTAGTTAAAACTGTGACATCTTGATTCTCTAAAAAGTATTTCTTTAAAAAAATTTTGATAAAACAATACTCTTTGGGCAAGTTAAAAGACACTGGACATTTAAGATCAACTGGTAAAATTTTCAAATATCTTAGGTACGACCCCATCCAGAAACGGGTCATGGCTGCGGTCTTGTTCTCTCTGGATGGGGTCGTTGCATATTTAATGTGGAGGGCGGTGAAGCGGCTTCCTAAAAACAGGTGGGGGTCTGGGAGGCCTTTCCCGCCATTCTCTTTTTTCTTTTTAACGACCTCCCTCTTCAGTCGTTCCCACTTGGACCCCCACAGGAAATAAAATACCGCCCTCTCCAGGTTGGCCAGGAATCGTCTTGGGGGACTAAAAACAGAACAGACAAGTAAAATCAGTGGTAAAATCACAGCTTTAAAAATTAAAATCTTGCCTTCGTAAGTCAGTTGTCTTAGTCCCCAAAACCCGAGTCTTTGCCTAACTTTCCCTACCAAGTCAGTCCAGTTTCCTTGTCCTCCACCCTCTCTGTCAAATTTGACTCCTAAAATTTTCAAATTATTTTCTTTAAAATCCAAATCTAGTCCCCCTGTGTCAACAGTCCCCCACGGCCCGAAGAGCTGGGCCTCGGACTTACTCCTATTGAGTTTAGCGCCCGAGGCCCGACCGTACCAGTCAGTCAAGTCCATTGCTCTTCGTACTGATAAAAGGTCAGTCGCTAAAAGGGTCATGTCGTCCATATATAAAACACAGGTCGCCGTCAGTCCACCAGTTCCTGGGATGTCTAGTCCTTTAATCCATTTGTCCCTTCTCAAGATTTGTGCCAGTGGCTCAATACAGGCCACATACAGAAGGGCAGATAAGGGACACCCCTGACGGACACCGCTGTGAATATTTACAGCATTGGATAAATGCCCATTAACTACAAATCTGCTGATCAGACTGTTGTACAGCAGTCCCACCCAGGCTATGAATCTCCCTGGAAACCCCATTTTATCCAGTACCTTAAAAAGGAACTGGTGCGAGATGCGGTCAAATGCTTTTTCAAAGTCTAAATTTAGGACTACTAGCCGAATGTTTCTGTCTCTCGCGTAACAGATGGCGTCTCTGATCAGCACCAGGCTGTCCGTGATCTTCCTTCCGGGCACAGCGCATGCTTGATCCAGGTGGATTACGTCCTCTAAAACAGTCGACATACGTGTAGCTAAAATCTTACTAAAAAGTTTACAATCATAATTTAAAAGAGTGATTGGTCGCCAGTTTCTCAAGTCAGTCTTGTCTCCTTTTTTGTGTAGTAGAGTAACTATCCCTACTCTAAAGCTGTCCGGAAGTCTGTCAAGAGTCTCAAATTCTTTAAAAACTGTCAATAAGTCGTGTGCTAAAATGTCCCAGAAAGTCAGATAAAACTCAAAGGGGAGTCCATCCATGCCTGGGGACTTCCCCTTTTTAAAACCTTTTAGTGCTTTGTGCATTTCTAAAAGAGTAAAATCCTGGGATAAAAGCACATCTGGACTCTTTACCTTTTTGTCTAAAAACCCTAAAACTTCCTCTAAGATGCCATTGTGTACCTCTTTAATACTATATAAATTATTGTAAAAATGTTCAATTTCCCCTAAAATCTGATCTGTTGTATTTACTTCCCCCCCTGTAAACGTTTTTAAAGTATTAATCGACCCTCCCCGTGTTATTGTCTTTTTAAAAAAATATCTAGTACACTTTTCCCCTTCTTCTATTTCTCTCTCCTTACATCTTAAAATGACACCTCTACTCTGAGTTTCGGACAAATCTGACATTTCTTTCTTTACTTCTTTGATTTCATTTGTAAAATCCAATCCACTGTTTAAAAGGTTAAAATATCTCTGCAATCTTTTTTGCAGCCCCATCATGCGTCTTTTTTCTTTGTTCTTTTTTTCTTTTCCAATTTGTTTAAAAAACCGTCCTGTCCTTTGTTTCACCATCTCCCACCACTGTGCACGTGAGTCGTAAAAGTCCTGGAGGGTCTGCCATTGGCTGAACTGCTCCCTATACTCTTCAACCACTTCCTCATCCTCTAATAGGGAGCAGTTCAGCTTCCACAGCCCTCCCCCTACAGTCACACCCGTGGGTAGTGAAAGGGTGCAGGAGAGCATCATGTGATCAGAAAAGAAGAGGGGGGTCAATGTAGCATCGGTCGGCGGGCAGTCCCTTGTAAAAACATAGTCAATTCGAGAGGCTCTGGCGCCGTCACCACTGAACCAGGTGAAGCCCTCCTCTCTTTGATGCATTGTTTTAAAGCAGTCAACTAACTTAAAATCTTTGACTATATTTTGTAATAAAACCGATGTCTTATCGACCTTAAAATCCTCTCCTACCCTTTTTCTGTCCTTTCTTGATAAAACACAATTAAAATCCCCTGCTACCACTAGGGGCGCCCTACCTAGCATGTGGGGCTGCAGGTCTTCTAAAAGCTCATACCTATTGTTTTTCCCTGTAAAACCATACACATTTAAAATGTTAAAATCCTTACCTAAAAAAGTCAGATTAGCTAAAATTGCCCGCCCATCCCTTCACCACAGTGCTGCCCTTCACCAAAATATTGGGATTTTTAATTAAAATAGCAACACCGTCATTTTTGTTAAAATTGGACCCACTCCAGATGGATAGTCCTGGGGTCCAAATCTCCTCCCACTTCCTGTAGTTTGTTAAAAAGGGCAGACCACATTCTTGCAATAAAAACACATCTGACTTAAAAGATTTTAAAAAGGATAACACACTCTGTGCTCGTATATTGCTCTTCACACTTCTCACATTGATTGTGGAGATAGTGAGAGCCATGAGCAATATGGTTAAAAGGGTGTGAGACATTTAAAAGCAACCAAGTGACTACAGAGATATAATTAAAATCATGTTACATCTTGTTGCATTTGCCTTTCCTTTTCCCCAGAAGACCTGGGATCAGGGGAGCAAGTGCTTGACGCCACGGGGCTCGCAGAGAGTACCTCTTGCGACTCCTTTGGCGACGATGTTCTCAGCTTAAAATGCAGAAAAGAGACTTCATTTGGAGAATCTGCGGGCCACATACGGTCTAGATCTTCCGTGGGAGAACTATCTAGCCGATGCGCTACCCGCAGCTTTTTCTCCTCTGTTTGAACCAGAGGAGATCTCGCAGTTCTTTTCTGCACTTGAGCATTTGGGAGTGAAAAAACACTTTCACTCCCACTGGAGGGCATACTCACCTCCGAGACGGTGTTGAGGGAGGAAACCGTTTCATCCTCTCCGCTTTCTGTTTCATTTCCTTTTTCTTGTTCGGGAGTGGTTTCCTCCCCCTGTTCCGTATCAATCCGTGACTCTGCCCCTGTGGCCGCCCCACTTCCTTTTTCCTGACCAATCCCTGAGGCTGGCTGAGAGTTTGAAATTCCCGCCAAAACCTCAGGGACCGCCTCCTCCTCCCTTTGTTCTTTTGTTTGCCATGCTTGTGGGGCGGCCATTTTGTTGCTTTTAAGTTTGTTGGCGAAACTTTTTGGGCAATCTCTGTAGAGATGGTTTGATTCTCCACACAGGTTGCACCGCCTGCCATTGGTACACTCCTCAAATTTGTGACCAATTTCTCTGCATTTCCCACATATAATTTCCTGGCATGCTTCAGCTAAGTGCCCAAACTTTCCACACTTCCTGCATAATTTGGGCATGCCCTGGTAATGAATGTAGCCTCTGTTCTCGCCAAGCACAATCATTGAAGGCAGATGATTCAGGCCCTGGTAGCCCCCGGCGTCTTCCCATTGTTTAATGGGAATTCGCCAAGAGCATGTCCAGATGCCGTCCTCATCTAAAACCTTAACTGGCTGGCTTCGAACGGTGCAAAATCTACCCAGCCATACACAAATGTCTTCCCCAGTCACTGTCTCATTAAACATTCTAACAATCACAGTTTTAAGTGTGTTATCAGAGAGCTTTTCAACAGTAAACATAGAGAACTGGGATTTAGCTGCTTCAAATCTGTGCCAAAACTCATTCAGGTGGGAAACCGCTCTAAAGCTAACATCATAACCTTTGTTGAGGGGCAGAGTCACAATAAAATTTAAATCCTCAGGTTTAAAATTTAAAGTCTTTTGGATCAGCTTCCTGGAGAAATCAAGACGTGACATCCCCAGTAGCTTCCCCTCAACCTCTTTAAAAAGGAAACGCACGCTGTGGTGCCTCCGCATGCCGGCACGAGCAGCCGACATGGTGGAGACACCAACAGCCTAAAAACTTAAAGGAACAATAAATAAATAAATAGATAAATAGATAAAATGTCTTACCTTAAAACTGTACAGTCGTAAAAACAGCTGGATCAATGTACCTCCTAAAAGTTGTGTGGCTCGGGATACAAGGCTAATCTCAAGCCAAGAAACCTCCAAGAGGCGATCGCTGTCTCCACCTGACGACCAGATACGTGATCTTAGCCAAAAGGCCGAGAAGCGATGCCGCAATGACGCCGAGGCGGGGGAGCCGCCAAAGGCCACGCCCACCTGGGCCGCGGCGAGAGGGCCTAAGGTCGCCAACAAACAAGCTCACCGAAAACGGATCACAACGGAGTGCACAACACGACACTTTGGAGTGCAACCTGGGATTTTGGATCATCATCGTTCAAAAGCACGGAATGGCTCGTAACTCCTAAACCGTCCGTCGCAGACCCAA
Source organism: Leuciscus leuciscus (assembly GCF_965113295.1). Lineage (NCBI taxonomy): Eukaryota > Metazoa > Chordata > Actinopteri > Cypriniformes > Leuciscidae > Leuciscus > Leuciscus leuciscus. The sequence goes on along the minus strand of NC_138742.1, from coordinate 37,556,407 downwards.
GTGTCTTACATCACCAGAATCCTTGGCTCGGGCCGAACGAGACGCACGCCTCGGATCGGATGGTCGCGCTGGCGAGATTTTCGGGTATTTGGGATTTTCCGAAAAACCTACTTTTGCACAGTAGTCCTGGGTCGTTTGCCCAATCTGACCCAAAGCGGTGCCGAAAGATTCTCTGGAGTCTGACTGCCGACAGTGACCGGGAAAAAAGTCGGAATTTCGATTCACGTTGGCGACGGGACGCCAAGACGTTGGCGGTGGGCGAGGCGGGCTTTACTTGAATGGCTATAACTCTCCGACGGCAAAGAGACAATTACACCCAAGTGGGTACACCTGTGTACGGGCTCAGCCTGTGGTCACGTGAAAAGGGATGTGGCGACTGGCCACTTGGTGGCGCTGTAAACAGAAAAAAACAACAGCTTGAATACGGCCATAGACGACTGTGTATCACGTGATTTTTCACACGTGCACAAGGTATTCATACCACATGATAGAACTCCTCATTCTGAACAACTTTGGACCACTGCTGTCAATCAAAGCGTTCGTTAAATATTGGAGATTATGTGAAGAATGAAAAAAAAAGAAGAAAAAAAAACAAGCCTCCCAGGTTGTTTTCTATCTCTCAATCAACCACTGCAGTTCGGTTCTCTGGACTTCCAAGGTTTCATCAACCATCAGGAGAAGAAGGAAAAATGATTGGAGCTTTAACAATCTGCTCTTTTAACCAGTGTGTGTGTCCAGGGGAGAGCGCGAACGCAGTCCCCCACTACCATAAATTATGCAGTCGAGATTCCCACATTTGGGGAATTCGCAGGGGTCAGCACAACCGGAGTGCAATGGCCGAGCCTCGCCCTGGGTGAACCACCTCCCTGATCATGGTGTCTCCCCTGCCAGGTAAGTATGAATTCCCGGGCCTCCAGTCAGAGGCACCCTGTCCCTCTTCGCAATCCTCACCAACGGTCGGACAATCGAACACACACCTGATTCAACTCATCAGCTCGTTAGCAAAAGACTCCAAGAGATAAGAGAGACATCAAAAATGTGCAGTGACTGGCTTCTTTTTTTTCTTCTTTTCTTTTTTTCATGCTCCGGAACCGGCTCCATGAGCCAAAGATCGATTTAATACGCAGTCCCCGGATAGTGGACGAATCAGATATGAAACTGATAAGAACAGAGTTTATTTATTTATTTATTTATTTTTGAATTTGTTATTTTCACACCACCGTTACCAGTATTGGATATGATCACCTACGACAGCCATACACAGCAATATACACTACTTCCATGAACATCTGCTGTCACACAAGACTAAAACATTTCTCTCATTGAACACTTTAAAGGGGGTGCACCGTTCCCAGAAGTACTGCAATACCGGGTCGATGCGTGGAGTGGACGGAGCAAGCCCCTATTCCATCTCCCAGTTCCAAAAGTCAATTTAATATATGGTGCCCGGGTAGGGCACGTATCAGACATTAAACTGATAAGAACAGATTTTATTTATTTTTTTCTAAAAAGTTTATTGACACATTTTCATTCTTTACATTTCCTCATTTTTCTTTTAAAAATTGCACATGTCTTGTAAAACAAAAATGACACAATTAAGGGTTAAAAATCAGTATTTGGGTGGTGTGTCATGTGAAAGTCCATGTGTGTAAAATGTTGGTTTAAAAGAAGGTAAAATGAATGAAAATAAATAGCAATAAATGATGTAAAACAATAAAACATGCCAACTAAAACATCATCTCTTGTACAGGATCGCGGGTGAGTCCCTATCAAGATTGTCCATTCACTCCAGGTCTCCAGAACAGGCTCCGGACCTCCCGCTTCCGGTGCCCAGCGGAGATCCCCTCCCTCCGGCCCGCTGGCCCGCTGTTCCCGTAGCCGGTGTGGTGAGGGTGCATCTACGGGCGGCCAGGTACGGTGGTGGCCGGGACCTTTCCATGCGACCCCAGCCCCCCCATCCGAATGACGACGTCCGGCGCCTCCTGCAGCGTTGATCTTATAAGTTGCTCGCACGCGTGGAGGGGCACCGTAACGCGTTTCCCCACCAGCAGGTTTCTGGTGGTCCAGATGGCATCCTTGATATGGTTGAGGGTGAGCCAGAGCGAGGTAAATTGTTTTGATGTGAGGTCCTTCAAGCCCTGACCCACCCCCAGGATGGCGAGCTTGTATTCCATCTGGACACTACCCGCTGGCAGGCACGGGAAAACCAGGGGGCTGGTCCTGGCCCACAGGTCCCGCGCAGCACCGCACTCCCAGAGCAGATGGTAGACGGTCTCCGGGGAACCACATCCGGACCGTGGGCAGATGGAGTTTTTGGCCATGCCTCTGGAGTGCATGACCGCCCTGACCGGGAGGATCTCATGAGCCACCATCCACGATAAGTCCTTATGCCTGTTCTGGAGAGCTGGGTGGGCTGCGTTCCTCCAAACATCTTTGGCCTCACCTAGTGTGAGGCCTGGAACCGGACTCACCGATTCCCGATCCTGCACAAGAGAGATAAGAGACTTGTGGTTAGTTAAAATGGTGGCATCATTGGTCTCTAAAAGGTACTTTTTTAAAAATTTCTTTATAAAACTGTATTCTTTAGGCAAGTTAAAAGACACTGGACATTTAAGATCAATGGGTAAAATTTTCAAAGTTCTTAGGTAAGACCCCATCCAGAATCGGGTCATGGCTGCTGTCTTGTGTTCTCTGGATGGGGTCAGGGCGTATTGGATGTGGAGGGCGGCAAAGCGGCTGCCTAAAAACAGGTGGGGGTCTGGGAGGCCTTTCCCGCCATTCTCTTTTTTCTTTTTGACGACCTCCCTCTTTAGTCGTTCCCACTTGGACCCCCACAGGAAATAAAATACCGCCCTCTCCAGGTTGGCCAGGAATCGTCTTGGGGGACTAAAAACAGAACAGACAAGTAAAATCAGTGGTAAAATCACGGATTTAAAAATTAAAATCTTGCCTTCTAACGTCAATTGTCTTAGTCCCCAAAACCCCAGTCTTTGCCTAACTTTCCCTAACATGTCAGTCCAGTTTCCCTGTCCTCCACCCTCTTTGTCAAATTTGACTCCTAAAATTTTCATGTTATTGTCTTTAAAATTCAAATCAAGTCCACCTGTGTCCACGTCACCCCACGGCCCGAAGAGCTGGGCCTCGGACTTACTCCTATTGAGCTTGGCGCCCGAGGCCCGACCGTACCAGTCAGTCAAGTCCATTGCTCTTCGTACTGATAAAAAGTCAGTCGCTAAAAGGGTCACGTCATCCATATATAAAACACAGGTCGCCGTCAGTCCACCAGTTCCGGGGATGTCTAGTCCTTTAATCCATTTGTCCCTTCTCAAGATTTGTGCCAGTGGCTCAATGCAAGCCACATACAGAAGGGGAGATAAAGGACACCCCTGACGGACGCCGCTGTAGAGTTTTACAGCTTTGGATAAATGCCCATTAACCGAAATCCTGCTAGACAGATCGTTGTAAAGCAATCCCACCCAGGCTATAAACCTCCCGGGAAAACCCATTTTTCCCAGTACCTGAAGCAGGTACTGGTGCGAGACGCGGTCAAAGGCTTTTTCGAAATCTAAATTTAGGACTACTAGCCGAATGTTTCTGTCTCTCGCAAAACAGATGGCGTCTCTGATCAGTACCAGGCTGTCCGTGATCTTCCTGCCGGGCACAGCGCATGCTTGATCCAGGTGGATTACGTCCTCTAAAACAGTCGACATACGTGTAGCTAAAATCTTACTAAAAAGTTTACAATCATAATTTAAAAGAGTGATTGGTCGCCAGTTTCTCAAGTCAGTCTTGTCTCCTTTTTTGTGTAGTAGAGTAACTATCCCTACTCTAAAGCTGTCCGGAAGTCTGTCTAGAGTCTCAAATTCTTTAAAAACTGTCAATACGTCGTGTGCTAAAATGTCCCAGAAAGTCAGATAAAACTCAAAGGGGAGTCCATCCATGCCTGGGGACTTCCCCCTTTTTAAAACCTTTTAGTGCTTTGTGCATTTCTAAAAGAGTAAAATCCTGGGATAAAAGCACATCTGGACTCTTTACCTTTTTGTCTAAAAACCCTAAAACTTCCTCTAAGATGCCATTGTGTACCTCTTTAGTGCTATATAAATTATTGTAAAAACGTTCAATTTCCCCTAAAATCTGATCTGTTGTATTTACTTCCCCCCCTGTAAAAGTTTTTAAAGTATTAATCGACCCTCCCCGTGTTATTGTCTTTTTAAAAAAATATCTAGTACACTTTTCCCCTTCTTCTATTTCTCTCTCCTTACATCTTAAAATGACACCTTTACTCTGAGTTTCGGACAAATCTGACATTTCTTTCTTTACTTCTTTGATTTCATTTGTAAAATCCATTCCACGGTTTAAAAGGTTAAAATATCTCTGCAGTCTTTTTTGCAGCCCCATCATGCATCTTTTTTCTTTGTTCTTTTTTCCTTTTCCAATTTGTTTAAAAAACCGTCCTGTCCTTTGTTTCACCATCTCCCACCACTGTGCACGTGAGTCGTAAAAGTCCTGGAGGGTCTGCCATTGGCTGAACTGCTCCCTATACTCTTCAACCACTTCCTCATCCTCTAATAGGGAGCAGTTCAGCTTCCACAGCCCTCCCCCTACAGTCACACCCGTGGGTAGTGAAAGGGTGCAGGAGAGCATCATGTGATCAGAAAAGAAGAGGGGGGTCAATGTAGCATCGGTCGGCGGGCAGTCCCTTGTAAAAACATAGTCAATTCGAGAGGCTCTGGCGCCGTCACCACTGAACCAGGTGAAGCCCTCCTCTCTTTGATGCATTGTTTTAAAGCAGTCAACTAACTTAAAATCTTTGACTATATTTTGTAATAAAACCGATGTCTTATCGACCTTAAAATCCTCTCCTACCCTTTTTCTGTCCTTTCTTGATAAAACACAATTAAAATCCCCTGCTACCACTAGGGGCGCCCTACCTAGCATGTGGGGCTGCAGGTCTTCTAAAAGCTCATACCTATTGTTTTTCCCTGTAAAACCATACACATTTAAAATGTTAAAATCCTTACCTAAAAAAGTCAGATTAGCTAAAATTGCCCGCCCATCCCTTCACCACAGTGCTGCCCTTCACCAAAATATTGGGATTTTTAATTAAAATAGCAACACCGTCATTTTTGTTAAAATTGGACCCACTCCAGATGGATAGTCCTGGGGTCCAAATCTCCTCCCACTTCCTGTAGTTTGTTAAAAAGGGCAGACCACATTCTTGCAATAAAAACACATCTGACTTAAAAGATTTTAAAAAGGATAACACACTCTGTGCTCGTATATTGCTCTTCACACTTCTCACATTGATTGTGGAGATAGTGAGAGCCATGAGCAATATGGTTAAAAGGGTGTGAGACATTTAAAAGCAACCAAGTGACTACAGAGATATAATTAAAATCATGTTACATCTTGTTGCATTTGCCTTTCCTTTTCCCCAGAAGACCTGGGATCAGGGGAGCAAGTGCTTGACGCCACGGGGCTCGCAGAGAGTACCTCTTGCGACTCCTTTGGCGACGATGTTCTCAGCTTAAAATGCAGAAAAGAGACTTCATTTGGAGAATCTGCGGGCCACATACGGTCTAGATCTTCCGTGGGAGAACTATCTAGCCGATGCGCTACCCGCAGCTTTTTCTCCTCTGTTTGAACCAGAGGAGATCTCGCAGTTCTTTTCTGCACTTGAGCATTTGGGAGTGAAAAAACACTTTCACTCCCACTGGAGGGCATACTCACCTCCGAGACGGTGTTGAGGGAGGAAACCGTTTCATCCTCTCCGCTTTCTGTTTCATTTCCTTTTTCTTGTTCGGGAGTGGTTTCCTCCCCCTGTTCCGTATCAATCCGTGACTCTGCCCCTGTGGCCGCCCCACTTCCTTTTTCCTGACCAATCCCTGAGGCTGGCTGAGAGTTTGAAATTCCCGCCAAAACCTCAGGGACCGCCTCCTCCTCCCTTTGTTCTTTTGTTTGCCATGCTTGTGGGGCGGCCATTTTGTTGCTTTTAAGTTTGTTGGCGAAACTTTTTGGGCAATCTCTGTAGAGATGGTTTGATTCTCCACACAGGTTGCACCGCCTGCCATTGGTACACTCCTCAAATTTGTGACCAATTTCTCTGCATTTCCCACATATAATTTCCTGGCATGCTTCAGCTAAGTGCCCAAACTTTCCACACTTCCTGCATAATTTGGGCATGCCCTGGTAATGAATGTAGCCTCTGTTCTCGCCAAGCACAATCATTGAAGGCAGATGATTCAGGCCCTGGTAGCCCCCGGCGTCTTCCCATTGTTTAATGGGAATTCGCCAAGAGCATGTCCAGATGCCGTCCTCATCTAAAACCTTAACTGGCTGGCTTCGAACGGTGCAAAATCTACCCAGCCATACACAAATGTCTTCCCCAGTCACTGTCTCATTAAACATTCTAACAATCACAGTTTTAAGTGTGTTATCAGAGAGCTTTTCAACAGTAAACATAGAGAACTGGGATTTAGCTGCTTCAAATCTGTGCCAAAACTCATTCAGGTGGGAAACCGCTCTAAAGCTAACATCATAACCTTTGTTGAGGGGCAGAGTCACAATAAAATTTAAATCCTCAGGTTTAAAATTTAAAGTCTTTTGGATCAGCTTCCTGGAGAAATCAAGACGTGACATCCCCAGTAGCTTCCCCTCAACCTCTTTAAAAAGGAAACGCACGCTGTGGTGCCTCCGCATGCCGGCACGAGCAGCCGACATGGTGGAGACACCAACAGCCTAAAAACTTAAAGGAACAATAAATAAATAAATAGATAAATAGATAAAATGTCTTACCTTAAAACTGTACAGTCGTAAAAACAGCTGGATCAATGTACCTCCTAAAAGTTGTGTGGCTCGGGATACAAGGCTAATCTCAAGCCAAGAAACCTCCAAGAGGCGATCGCTGTCTCCACCTGACGACCAGATACGTGATCTTAGCCAAAAGGCCGAGAAGCGATGCCGCAATGACGCCGAGGCGGGGGAGCCGCCAAAGGCCACGCCCACCTGGGCCGCGGCGAGAGGGCCTAAGGTCGCCAACAAACAAGCTCACCGAAAACGGATCACAACGGAGTGCACAACACGACACTTTGGAGTGCAACCTGGGATTTTGGATCATCATCGTTCAAAAGCACGGAATGGCTCGTAACTCCTAAACCGTCCGTCGCAGACCCAAGTGTCTTACATCACCAGAATCCTTGGCTCGGGCCGAACGAGACGCACGCCTCGGATCGGATGGTCGCGCTGGCGAGATTTTCGGGTATTTGGGATTTTCCGAAAAACCTACTTTTGCACAGTAGTCCTGGGTCGTTTGCCCAATCTGACCCAAAGCGGTGCCGAAAGATTCTCTGGAGTCTGACTGCCGACAGTGACCGGGAAAAAAGTCGGAATTTCGATTCACGTTGGCGACGGGACGCCAAGACGTTGGCGGTGGGCGAGGCGGGCTTTACTTGAATGGCTATAACTCTCCGACGGCAAAGAGACAATTACACCCAAGTGGGTACACCTGTGTACGGGCTCAGCCTGTGGTCACGTGAAAAGGGATGTGGCGACTGGCCACTTGGTGGCGCTGTAAACAGAAAATAACAACAGCTTGAATACGGCCATAGACGACTGTGTATCACGTGATTTTTCACACGTGCACAAGGTAAGGTATTCATACCACATGATAGAACTCCTCATTCTGAACAACTTTGGACCACTGCTGTCAATCAAAGCGTTCGTTAAATATTGGAGATTATGTGAAGAATGAAAAAAAAAGAAGAAAAAAAAGCCTCCCAGGTTGTTTTCTATCTCTCAATCAACCACTGCAGTTCGGTTCTCTGGACTTCCAAGGTTTCATCAACCATCAGGAGAAGAAGGAAAAATGATTGGAGCTTTAACAATCTGCTCTTTTAACCAGTGTGTGTGTCCAGGGGAGAGCGCGAACGCAGTCCCCCACTACCATAAATTATGCAGTCGAGATTCCCACATTTGGGGAATTCGCAGGGGTCAGCACAACCGGAGTGCAATGGCCGAGCCTCGCCCTGGGTGAACCACCTCCCTGATCATGGTGTCTCCCCTGCCAGGTAAGTATGAATTCCCGGGCCTCCAGTCAGAGGCACCCTGTCCCTCTTCGCAATCCTCACCAACGGTCGGACAATCGAACACACACCTGATTCAACTCATCAGCTCGTTAGCAAAAGACTCCAAGAGATAAGAGAGACATCAAAAATGTGCAGTGACGGGCTTCTTTTTTTTCTTCTTTTCTTTTTTTCATGCTCCGGAACCGGCTCCATGAGCCAAAGATCGATTTAATACGCAGTCCCCGGATAGTGGACGAATCAGATATGAAACTGATAAGAACAGAGTTTATTTATTTATTTATTTATTTTTGAATTTGTTATTTTCACACCACCGTTACCAGTATTGGATATGATCACCTACGACAGCCATACACAGCAATATACACTACTTCCATGAACATCTGCTGTCACACAAGACTAAAACATTTCTCTCATTGAACACTTTAAAGGGGGTGCACCGTTCCCAGAAGTACTGCAATACCGGGTCGATGCGTGGAGTGGACGGAGCAAGCCCCTATTCCATCTCCCAGTTCCAAAAATCAATTTAATATATGGTGCCCGGGTAGGGCACGTATCAGATATTAAACTGATAAGAACAGATACTACACTTGATCTTAGCCAAAAGGCCGAGAAGCGATGCCGCAATGACGCCGAGGCGGGGGAGCCGCCAAAGGCCAAGCCCACCTGGGCCGCGGCGAGAGGGCCTAAGGTCGCCAACAAACAAGCTCACCGAAAACGGATCACAACGGAGTGCACAACACGACACTTTGGAGTGCAACCTGGGATTTTGGATCATCATCGTTCAAAAGCACGGAATGGCTCGTAACTCCTAAACCGTCCGTCGCAGACCCAAGTGTCTTACATCACCGGAATCCTTGGCTCGGGCCGAACGAGACGCACGCCTCGGATCGGATGGTCGCGCTGGCGAGATTTTCGGGTATTTGGGATTTTCCTTTTGCACAGTAGTCCTGGGTCGTTTGCCCAATCTGACCCAAAGCGGTGCCGAAAGATTCTCAGGAGTCTGACTGCCGACAGTGACCGGGAAAAAAGTCGGAATTTCGATTCACGTTGGCGACGGGACGCCAAGACGTTGGCGGTGGGCGAGGCGGGCTTTACTTGAATGGCTATAACTCTCCGACGGCAAAGAGACAATTACACCCAAGTGGGTACACCTGTGTACGGGCTCAGCCTGTGGTCACGTGAAAAGGGATGTGGCGACTGGCCACTTGGTGGCGCTGTAAACAGAAAAAAACAACAGCTTGAATACGGCCATAGACGACTGTGTATCACGTGATTTTCCACACGTGCACAAGGTATTCATACCACATGATAGAACTCCTCATTCTGAACAACTTTGGACCACTGCTGTCAATCAAAGCGTTCGTTAAATATTGGAGATTATGTGAAGAATGAAAAAAAAAGAAGAAAAAAAAACAAGCCTCCCAGGTTGTTTTCTATCTCTCAATCAACCACTGCAGTTCGGTTCTCTGGACTTCCAAGGTTTCATCAACCATCAGGAGAAGAAGGAAAAATTATTGGAGCTTTAACAATCTGCTCTTTTAACCAGTGTGTGTGTCCAGGGGAGAGCGCGAACGCAGTCCCCCACTACCATAAATTATGCAGTCAAGATTCCCACATTTGGGGAATTCGCAGGGGTCAGCACAACCGGAGTGCAATGGCCGAGCCTCGCCCTGGGTGAACCACCTCCCTGATCATGGTGTCTCCCCTGCCAGGTAAGTATGAATTCCCGGGCCTCCAGTCAGAGGCACCCTGTCCCTCTTCGCAATCCTCACCAACGGTCGGACAATCGAACACACACCTGATTCAACTCATCAGCTCGTTAGCAAAAGACTCCAAGAGATAAGAGAGACATCAAAAATGTGCAGTGACTGGCTTCTTTTTTTTCTTCTTTTCTTTTTTTCATGCTCCGGAACCGGCTCCATGAGCCAAAGATCGATTTAATACGCAGTCCCCGGATAGTGGACGAATCAGATATGAAACTGATAAGAACAGAGTTTATTTATTTATTTATTTATTTTTGAATTTGTTATTTTCACACCACCGTTACCAGTATTGGATATGATCACCTACGACAGCCATACACAGCAATATACACTACTTCCATGAACATCTGCTGTCACACAAGACTAAAACATTTCTCTCATTGAACACTTTAAAGGGGGTGCACCGTTCCCAGAAGTACTGCAATACCGGGTCGATGCGTGGAGTGGACGGAGCAAGCCCCTATTCCATCTCCCAGTTCCAAAAATCAATTTAATATATGGTGCCCGGGTAGGGCACGTATCAGATATTAAACTGATAAGAACAGATTTTTTCTTTTGACATATTTTTATTGTAACAATTCTTTCATTTATACCATACATCTTTTTTGTAAACCACGTTTTTACAGAATGTTTACATAATTATTTGTTTTGTTTAAAGATAAATAAGATAAATAAACAGTTTCTGTTGTCCATGTATATAATTTAAATTAAAAGCATTCTGGTAAAACACATGGAGAAATTAATAAAAATGGTAATACATGAAATAAATATCTTGATAAAACAATTAAAACAAACTTAAAAACTCTCTCTTCCATTGTACAAGAACGGGTATGTCCTTATAAACCTTTTGAACCATCAACTCAGTTCCTCAAAACCAGTCCCAAAGACCTGGCCTTTCTGGGCCCAGAGGAGATCCTCTTAAACCGAGGCACCGCTGCTCCGCCGAAGATGTTGTGGGGGGCATCTACGGGCAGTCAAGGCTCGTGGCTGTGGGGACCTTCCCCTGTGAGGCTCTGGCCCCCACGTCCGAATGGCGACATGCGGTGTAGTCCTGCAGCCTTGATTTTGCCAGCTGGATGGTGGCGTGGAGGGACACCTGCATGCGCTTCCCTACCAGCAGGTTTCTGGAGGTCCAAATGGCGTCTTTAATGCAACAAATGGTGAGCCAGAGCGCGGTCTGTGTTTGTGCTGGCATTTGCTGGCTCACCTCACCTCTGACCATTGGGTAGTTTGGGACCCCCCCTGCTGGCAGGTACGGGAATTGCTGGGGGCCAGCTGTTGCCCACAGGTCCCTCACAGCGCTGCACTCCCAGAGCGCGTGCCTCACGGTCTCGGGCGCGCCACACCCGGGCCGCGGGCAGATGGGGTTCCTCGACATGCCTCGGGAGTGCATCACGGCCCTGACCGGGAGGATCTCATGGGCAACCATCCACGCCAGGTCCCGGTGTCGGTTCTGGAGAGCTGAGTGGGACACATTGCGCCAAACCTTTTGGGCTTCACTTAAGGTGAGCCCGCGCACTGGACACACTTGTTCCCGTTCCTGCACAAGGGAGAGGATAGAGCGGTGATTAGTTAAAACAGTCACGTTTTCTTTTTCCAAATTAAAATTCTTTAAAAACTTTTTTATGTGAGCGTATGCAGGGGGTTGGTCAAATGCAAGTGGTGTTGTCAAGTCTGTTGGTAAAATTTTGATGGATCTTAAAAAGGACCCCACCCAGAACCGGGCCATGGCTGCTGTTTTGTCTTGTCTGGATGGGGCCAGGGCATACTTTATGTGTAATGCAGTGTATTGGGCTCCTAAAAACAAATAAGGGTCTGGGACGCCTTTTCCTCCGTTTTTTGGTGCTTTCTTCATGGTTACTCTTTTTAGCCTCTCCCATTTGGATCCCCACAAAAAATAAAACATGGACCGGTCCAGGGATAAAAGAAAGAATCTAGGGGGAAAGAAAACAGAACATAGCAATAAAAACAATGGTAAAATCACAGCTTTTAGAATTAAAACCTTTCCTTCAAAAGTCAGCTGTCTCAGTCCCCAGAACCCCAATTTTTTCCTCACTTTTCCAGTCACATCATGCCAGTTTCCACTCCCTCCCCCGTCTCTGTCAAATTTGATGCCCAGTATTTTTATGTCTGTCTTTTTTAAAAGTGATGTCCAGTCCAACAGTCTTGCTTGGTTCCCATGGGCCATAGAACTGCACCTGGGTCTTGTCTCTGTTCAGTCTAGCTCCAGACGCTTTCCCAAACCAGTCTGTCAAGTCCATTGTCCTCTGTATTGATGAAACGTCAGTGCATAAAAGATTGATATCGTCCATATATAAAACAGTCTTTGCAGTCAGTCCTCCAGTCCCGGGTATGGTCAGTCCCGTTATCCACTTGTCCCTTCTCAAGATCTGCGCTAGGGGTTCGATGCAAGCCACATACAGGAGAGGAGATAACGGACAGCCCTGACGGACACCACTGCGTACATCTATCGCTTTTGAAAGATTCCCATTAACTAGGATTCTGCTGGTTATATCCCTGTACAGCAATCCCACCCAAGCTAAGAATCTCCCAGGAAAGCCCATTTTCCCCAATACTTGAAACAAGTAATGGTGCGAGACTCTGTCAAATGCTTTTTCGAAATCTAGATTTAACACTATCAGCCGAATGTTTCTGTCTCTCGCATAACAGATGGTATCTCTTATCAGTACGAGGCTGTCTGTGATCTTCCTCCCAGGGACGGCGCAGGCTTGATCCGGGTGGATCAATTCTGCTAAAACTGTTGACATTCGTATTGTTAAAAGTTTGCTAAAAAGTTTACAGTCAAAGTTTAAAAGGGTTATAGGACGCCAGTTTTTTAGATCCGTCTTGTCATCTTTTTTGTGTAATAGTGTCATTATACCCATTCTAAAACTGTCTGGAAATCGGTCGAGGTTATCAAGGTCATTAAAAACAGCCAGTAGGTCTAGTCTTAAAATGTCCCAAAAGGTCAGATAAAATTCTAGGGGAAGTCCGTCGGCTCCGGGGGACTTCCCCCTTTTACATTTTTTTATACTTTTGTCCATCTCAGGGAGATTAAAATCATTTGTCAAACCTGCACTATCTTTTACAGTATTCTCTATAAAGGTTAGAGTTTCATTTAAAATCACATCATCACTTGCCTTTTCCCCATAGAGTTCCTCATAAAAACTTTCTACTACTGTTAAAATACCATTTGTGTCTGTCACCATTTCTCTTTCTTTATTTCTTAATTTCACCATGGCTCCACCTCTATTGAGTATTTTCTTAAAAAAGTATCTTGTGCATTTCTCTCCCTGCTCTATTTCCTTTTCTTTACTTCTAAAAATAATTCCTCTACTTTTAACTTCTGCCAGTTCAGACATTTCTTTTTTAACTTCTTTTATTTCATCATTAAAATCAAACCCCTGATTAAAAAGATGAAAATAGCGTTGTAACCTCTTTTGCAGTCCCACCATTTGTCTCTTTTCCTTACATGTTTTCTTTTTCCCTGCCCATCTAAAAAAAGTCTTGGTCTTTCCCTTCACCATCTCCCACCACTGTGCTCTTGAGTCAAATAAGTCTTGTAGGGTCTGCCAATTGCTATACTGCTCCCTGTATTCTTTTACTATTTCTGGGTCTTCCAACAGGGAGCGGTTTAGCTTCCACAGACCTCTACCTGTTGTCACACCGGGGGGAAGTGATAGGGTGCAAGAAAGCATAGTGTGATCTGAAAAGAAAAGAGGGGTTAATCTGGCATCCATTAATGACCAGTCTCTGGTAAAAATGTAATCAATGCGGGAGGCTCTGGTACCATCACCACTAAACCAGGTGTGGCCCACATTGTTGGGATGCATGGATTTAAAAGCGTCAGTCAGTCTAAAATCTTTTATTATGTTTTGCAATAAAACTGTAGTCTTGTCCTCTTTAAAATCCTCTGATGCCCCTTTCCTATCTTTCCTCTGTAAAACACAATTAAAATCTCCTGCAAAAATTAAAGGATTCTTGCCTAGTAAGTGGGACTGCAGATCTATTAAAAGGCTGTATCTGTCATTCTTTTCTGTGTTCCCATAAAAGTTTAGTACATTAAAATCCCTCCCTAAAAAAGTCAAATTGGCTAAAAGTGCCCGTCCATCTCTTAATATTGTGCTCCCCTTCACCAATATTTGTGTGTTTTTTATCAGGATGGCCACTCCGTCTGCTTTGTTTTGGTTTGAACCACTCCATAAGGAGGGTCCTTGCTGCCATTTATCTTCCCACTTCTTATAGTCTTTTAAAAAGGGTAAGGCACATTCCTGTAATAAAAACACATCAGAAGGCTGTGTACTTAAGAAATTTAAAACCATTTGTGCTCTCGTTTGTGACTTCACACTTCTCACGTTTACAGTTGAGATGGTGATGTTTGTGAGCATTAAAATGAGTATAAAAAAAGACAGATACAACATTTTAAAAGTTTTAAAAGTTTAAAAACAAACTATCCATTAAAAAACAAGTTTTCTTGTAAAACAAACTCTTCCTGCATTCCCACCAGAGGGGAGGCAGGGGGGTGAGTTTGTTTTCCTTCTGAGTCACAGGGTGAGCTCCTGGGTGTGGATGATTTCAGCTCAATCGCTAAGAAAGAAATCTCATTTGCTGTATGACTTGGAAATAATCTATTCAGATCGTCTGACGAGGAAGAGTCAGAGAATCTTCCCATTTTATCTTTCTCTATTTCTTTCAAGAGGGGGGAGTGTGCCACTCTCTTTTTCTTACTTGATTGAGCACAGGGGAGTTGATCGCTTAATTGACTTTTTGTTTGTACCTTGTCTGTGTCCTCCCCAGCATTTTCACTTACTTCTGTGTTGTCTTCACCTGTCTCTTCCATTTGATCTTCCTCACCCTGTTGTACTTCACTCCTTTGCTCCACCCCTTCGTTACCTCTGTCACCTGTTCCCTCTCCACCAATCACCAGATTTGGCGGGAAAATTGAATCTTTTGGCTCCGCCCCCTTGTTATCCTTTTGTCTGCTTTCCTCAACCGCCATTTTGTTTGCTTTAACTTTGTTAGCAAAAGACTTAGGGCAATCTCTGTAGAGGTGAGCGGAGTCTCCACAGAGATTGCAACTTCTGCCATTGGGGCACTCTTCAAAAGTGTGCCCAATTTCTCTGCATTTTTTACAAAACACCTTTTGACAAGCCTCTACCAGGTGCCCGAACTCTCCACACTTGCGGCACAGCTTGGGCATTCCCTGGTAGTGGATGTAGCCTCTGTTTTCACCAAGAACTATCATTGATGGCAGATGTCTTAGGCCCTGATAGCCCTGGGGATCTTCCCACTGTTTGATCGGGATTCTCCAGGAGCAGTTCCAAATACCATCCTCATCCACCACCTTCATAGCCTGGCTCTTTACAGTGCAAAATCTACCCAGCCATACACAAATGTCTTCTCCAGTCACAGTCTCATTGAACATCCTAACAATCACAACCTTGTGTGTGTTGTCAGATAGCTTCTCAACTTTAAACATGGAGAACTGGGTCTTTACCTTCTCAAATCTATGGCAAAATTCTGACAACAGTGCTGCATTTCTAAAACTAACATCAAAGCCTTTATTAAAAGGCAGGGATAAAATACAATTTAAATCTTGAGGTGCGTAATTCAAAGCTTTCTGAACATATTTCCGAGAAAAATCTAAACGGGAAATTTCAATCGGCTTGCCTTCATGTTCTAAAAGGGTAAAACGCACGCTGTGGTGCCTCCGCATGCCGGCACGAGCAGCCGACATGGTGGAGGCACCACAAGCCTGTTAAAACGAGAAGGATTAAAAATATTAATAGAGAGCGGGTTAAAAAGGAGAACAATAAATACTAAACAATAAACAATTTAAAAATACAGCAGAATGTCAAAATAAAAGAGCAATAAGAAGGACTTACTTTAAAATCAAAAGTTCACTCCAGGAGTTGTTCCAACAACGGAATAGAACGCCCGAAATGTCTCTCCACTGGATATAACCCTAAGCCACTAAACCGGCAAAAGGCTCGCTCCTATAGAGAGTCGATCCCTGTCTCAACCCTTGAACTTGCCAAAAGGCCGAGAAGCGATGCCGCAATGACGCCGAGGCGGGGGAGCCGCCAAAGGCCACGCCCACCTGGGCCGCGGCGAGAGGGCCTAAGGTCGCCAACAAACAAGCTCACCGAAAACGGATCACAACGGAGTGCACAACACGACACTTTGGAGTGCAACCTGGGATTTTGGATCATCATCGTTCAAAAGCACGGAATGGCTCGTAACTCCTAAACCGTCCGTCGCAGACCCAAGTGTCTTACATCACCGGAATCCTTGGCTCGGGCCGAACGAGACGCACGCCTCGGATCGGATGGTCGCGCTGGCGAGATTTTCGGGTATTTGGGATTTTCCGAAAAACCTACTTTTGCACAGTAGTCCTGGGTCGTTTGCCCAATCTGACCCAAAGCGGTGCCGAAAGATTCTCTGGAGTCTGACTGCCGACAGTGACCGGGAAAAAAGTCGGAATTTCGATTCACGTTGGCGACGGGACGCCAAGACGTTGGCGGTGGGCGAGGCGGGCTTTACTTGAATGGCTATAACTCTCCGACGGCAAAGAGACAATTACACCCAAGTGGGTACACCTGTGTACGGGCTCAGCCTGTGGTCACGTGAAAAGGGATGTGGCGACTGGCCACTTGGTGGCGCTGTAAACAGAAAAAAACAACAGCTTGAATACGGCCATAGACGACTGTGTATCACGTGATTTTTCACACGTGCACAAGGTATTCATACCACATGATAGAACTCCTCATTCTGAACAACTTTGGACCACTGCTGTCAATCAAAGCGTTCGTTAAATATTGGAGATTATGTGAAGAATGAAAAAAAAACAAGCCTCCCAGGTTGTTTTCTATCTCTCAATCAACCACTGCAGTTCGGTTCTCTGGACTTCCAAGGTTTCATCAACCATCAGGAGAAGAAGGAAAAATGATTGGAGCTTTAACAATCTGCTCTTTTAACCAGTGTGTGTGTCCAGGGGAGAGCGCGAACGCAGTCCCCCACTACCATAAATTATGCAGTCGAGATTCCCACATTTGGGGAATTCGCAGGGGTCAGCACAACCGGAGTGCAATGGCCGAGCCTCGCCCTGGGTGAACCACCTCCCTGATCATGGTGTCTCCCCTGCCAGGTAAGTATGAATTCCCGGGCCTCCAGTCAGAGGCACCCTGTCCCTCTTCGCAATCCTCACCAACGGTCGGACAATCGAACACACACCTGATTCAACTCATCAGCTCGTTAGCAAAAGACTCCAAGAGATAAGAGAGACATCAAAAATGTGCAGTGACGGGCTTCTTTTTTTTCTTCTTTTCTTTTTTTCATGCGCCGGAACCGGCTCCATGAGCCAAAGATCGATTTAATACGCAGTCCCCGGATAGTGGACGAATCAGATATGAAACTGATAAGAACAGAGTTTATTTATTTATTTATTTATTTTTGAATTTGTTATTTTCACACCACCGTTACCAGTATTGGATATGATCACCTACGACAGCCATACACAGCAATATACACTACTTCCATGAACATCTGCTGTCACACAAGACTAAAACATTTCTCTCATTGAACACTTTAAAGGGGGTGCACCGTTCCCAGAAGTACTGCAATACCGGGTCGATGCGTGGAGTGGACGGAGCAAGCCCCTATTCCATCTCCCAGTTCCAAAAATCAATTTAATATATGGTGCCCGGGTAGGGCACGTATCAGATATTAAACTGATAAGAACAGATTTTTTTTTCTTTTGACATATTTTTATTGTAACAATTCTTTCATTTATACCATACATCTTTTTTTGTAAACCACGTTTTTACAGAATGTTTACATAATTATTTGTTCTGTTTAAAGATAAATAAAATAAATAAACAGTTTCTGTTGTCTATGTATATAATATAAAATAAAAGCATTCTGGTAAAACACATGGAGAAATGAATAAAAATGGTAATACATGAAATAAATAACTTGATAAAACAATTAAAACAAACTTAAAAACTCTCTCTTCCATTGTACAAGAACAGGTATGTCCTTATAAACCTTTTGAACCATCAACTCAGTTCCTCAAAACCAGTCCCAAAGACCTGGCCTTTCTGGGCCCAGAGGAGATCCTCTTAAACCGAGGCACCGCTGCTCCGCCGAAGATGTTGTGGGGGGCATCTACGGGCAGTCAGGGCTCGTGGCTGTGGGGACCTTCCCCTGTGAGGCTCTGGCCCCCACGTCCGAATGGCGACATGCGGTGTAGTCCTGCAGCCTTGATTTTGCCAGCTGGATGGTGGCGTGGAGGGACACCTGCATGCGCTTCCCTACCAGCAGGTTTCTGGAGGTCCAAATGGCGTCTTTAATGCAACAGATGGTGAGCCAGAGCTTGGTCTGTGTTTGTGCTGGCATTTGATGGCTCACCTCACCTCTGACCATTGGGTAGTTTGGGACCCCCCCTGCTGGCAGGTACGGGAATTGCTGGGGGCCAGCTGTTGCCCACAGGTCCCTCACAGCGCTGCACTCCCAGAGCGCGTGCCTCACGGTCTCGGGCGCGCCACACCCGGGCCGCGGGCAGATGGGGTTCCTCGACATGCCTCGGGAGTGCATCACGGCCCTGACCGGGAGGATCTCATGGGCAACCATCCACGCCAGGTCCCGGTGTCGGTTCTGGAGAGCTGAGTGGGACACATTGCGCCAAAGCTTTTGGGCTTCACTTAAGGTGAGCCCGCGCACTGGACACACTTGTTCCTGTTCCTGCACAAGGGAGAGGATAGAGCGGTGATTAGTTAAAACAGTCACGTTTTCTTTTTCCAAATTAAAATTCTTTAAAAACTTTTTTATGTGAGCGTATGCAGGGGGTTGGTCAAATGCAAGTGGTATTGTCAAGTCTGTTGGTAAAATTTTGATGGATCTTAAAAAGGACCCCACCCAGAACCGGGCCATGGCTGCTGTTTTGTCTTGTCTGGATGGGGCCAGGGCATACTTTATGTGTAGTGCAGTGTATTGGGCTCCTAAAAACAAATAGGGGTCTGGGACGCCTTTTCCTCCGTTTTTTGGTGCTTTCTTCATGGTTACTCTTTTTAGCCTCTCCCATTTGGATCCCCACAAAAAATAAAACATGGACCGGTCCAGGGATAAAAGAAAGAATCTAGGGGGAAAGAAAACAGAACATAGCAATAAAAACAATGGTAAAATCACAGCTTTTAGAATTAAAACCTTTCCTTCAAAAGTCAGCTGTCTCAGTCCCCAGAACCCCAATTTTTTCCTCACTTTTCCAATCACATCATGCCAGTTTCCACTCCCTCCCCCGTCTCTGTCAAATTTGATGCCCAGTATTTTTATGTCTGTCTTTTTAAAAGTGATGTCCAGTCCAACAGTCTTGCTTGGTTCCCATGGGCCATAGAACTGCACCTGGGTCTTGTCTCTGTTTAGTCTAGCTCCAGACGCTTTCCCAAACCAGTCTGTCAAGTCCATTGTCCTCTGTATTGATGAAACGTCAGTGCATAAAAGATTGATATCGTCCATATATAAAACAGTCTTTGCAGTCAGTCCTCCGGTCCCAGGTATGGTCAGACCCGTTATCCACTTGTCCCTTCTCAAGATCTGCGCTAGGGGTTCGATGCAAGCCACATACAGGAGAGGAGATAACGGACAGCCCTGACGGACACCACTGCGTACATCTATCGCTTTTGAAAGATTCCCATTAACTAGGATTCTGCTGGTTATATCCCTGTACAGCAATCCCACCCAAGCTAAGAATCTCCCAGGAAAGCCCATTTTCCCCAATACTTGAAACAAGTAATGGTGCGAGACTCTGTCAAATGCTTTTTCGAAATCTAGATTTAACACTATCAGCCGAATGTTTCTGTCTCTCGCATAACAGATGGTATCTCTTATCAGTACGAGGCTGTCTGTGATCTTCCTCCCAGGGACGGCGCAGGCTTGATCCGGGTGGATCAATTCTGCTAAAACTGTTGACATTCGTATTGTTAAAAGTTTGCTAAAAAGTTTACAGTCAAAGTTTAAAAGGGTTATAGGACGCCAGTTTTTTAGATCCGTCTTGTCATCTTTTTTGTGTAATAGTGTCGTTATACCCATTCTAAAACTGTCTGGAAGTCGATCGAGGTTATCAAGGTCATTAAAAATAGCCAGTAGGTCTAGTCTTAAAATGTCCCAAAAGGTCAGATAAAATTCTAGGGGAAGTCCGTCGGCTCCGGGGGACTTCCCCCTTTTGAATTTTTTTATACTTTTGTCCATCTCAGGGAGATTAAAATCATTTGTCAAACCTGCACTATCTTTTACAGTATTCTCTATAAAGGTTAGAGTTTCATTTAAAATCACATCATCACTTGCCTTTTCCCCATAGAGTTCCTCATAAAAACTTTCTACTACCGTTAAAATACCATTTGTGTCTGTCATCATTTCTCTTTCTTTATTTCTTAATTTCACCATGGCTCCACCTCTATTGAGTATTTTCTTAAAAAAGTATCTTGTGCATTTCTCTCCCTGCTCTATTTCCTTTTCTTTACTTCTAAAAATAATTCCTCTACTTTTAACTTCTGCCAGTTCAGACATTTCTTTTTTAACTTCTTTTATTTCATCATTAAAATCAAACCCCTGATTAAAAAGATGAAAATAGCGTTGTAACCTCTTTTGCAGTCCCACCATTTGTCTCTTTTCCTTACATGTTTTCTTTTTCCCTGCCCATCTAAAAAAAGTCTTGGTCTTTCCCTTCACCATCTCCCACCACTGTGCTCTTGAGTCAAATAAGTCTTGTAGGGTCTGCCAATTGCTATACTGCTCCCTGTATTCTTTTACTATTTCTGGGTCTTCCAACAGGGAGCAGTTTAGCTTCCATAGACCTCTACCTGTTGTCACACCGGGGGGAAGTGATAGGGTGCAAGAAAGCATAGTGTGATCTGAAAAGAAAAGAGGGGTTAATCTGGCATCCATTAATGACCAGTCTCTGGTAAAAATGTAATCAATGCGGGAGGCTCTGGTACCATCACCACTAAACCAGGTGTGGCCCACATTGTTGGGATGCATGGATTTAAAAGCGTCAGTCAATCTAAAATCTTTTATTATATTTTGCAATAAAACTGTAGTCTTGTCCTCTTTAAAATCCTCTGCTGCCCCTTTCCTATCTTTCCTCTGTAAAACACAATTAAAATCTCCTGCAAAAATTAAAGGATTCTTGCCTAGTAAGTGGGACTGCAGATCTATTAAAAGGCTATATCTGTCATTCTTTTCTGTGTTCCCATAAAAGTTTAGTACATTAAAATCCCTCCCTAAAAAAGTCAAATTGGCTAAAAGTGCCCGTCCGTCTCTTAATATTGTGCTCCCCTTCACCAATATTTGTGTGTTTTTTATCAGGATGGCCACTCCGTCTGCTTTGTTTTGGTTTGAACCACTCCATAAGGAGGGTCCTTGCTGCCATTTATCTTCCCACTTCTTATAGTCTTTTAAAAAGGGTAAGGCACATTCCTGTAATAAAAACACATCAGAAGGCTGTGTACTTAAGAAATTTAAAACCATTTGTGCTCTCGTTTGTGACTTCACACTCCTCACGTTTACAGTTGAGATGGTGATGTTCGTGAGCATTAAAATGAGTATAAAAGAAGACAGATACAACATTTTAAAAGTTTAAAAAATTTAAAAACAAACTATCCATTAAAAAACAAGTTTTCTTGTAAAACAAACTCTTCCTGCATTCCCACCAGAGGGGAGGCAGGGGGGTGAGTTTGTTTTCCTTCTGAGTCACAGGGTGAGCTCCTGGGTGTGGATGATTTCAGCTCAAACGCTAAGAAAGAAATCTCATTTGCTGTCTGACTTGGAAATAATCTATTCAGATCGTCTGACGAGGAAGAGTCAGAGAATCTTCCCATTTTATCTTTCTCTATTTCTTTCAAGAGAGGGGAGTGTGCCACTCTCTTTTTCTTACTTGATTGAGCACAGGGGAGTTGATCGCTTAATTGACTTTTTGTTTGTACCTTGTCTGTGTCCTCCCCAGCATTTTCACTTACTTCTGTGTTGTCTTCACCTGTCTCTTCCATTTGATCTTCCTCACCCTGTTGTACTTCACTCCTTTGCTCCACCCCTTCGTTACCTCTGTCACCTGTTCCCTCTCCACCAATCACCAGATTTGGCGGGAAATTTGAATCTTTTGGCTCCGCCCCCTTGTTATCCTTTTGTCTGCTTTCCTCAACCGCCATTTTGTTTGCTTTAACTTTGTTAGCAAAAGACTTAGGGCAATCTCTGTAGAGGTGAGCGGAGTCTCCACAGAGATTGCAACTTCTGCCATTGGGGCACTCTTCAAAAGTGTGCCCAATTTCTCTGCATTTTTTACAAAACACCTTTTGACAAGCCTCTACCAGGTGCCCGAACTCTCCACACTTGCGGCACAGCTTGGGCATTCCCTGATAGTGGATGTAGCCTCTGTTTTCACCAAGAACTATCATTGATGGCAGATGTCTTAGGCCCTGATAGCCCTGGGGATCTTCCCACTGTTTGATCGGGATTCTCCAGGAGCAGTTCCAAATACCATCCTCATCCACCACCTTCATAGCCTGGCTCTTTACAGTGCAAAATCTACCCAGCCATACACAAATGTCTTCTCCAGTCACAGTCTCATTGAACATCCTAACAATCACAACCTTGTGTGTGTTGTCAGATAGCTTCTCAACTTTAAACATGGAGAACTGGGTCTTTACCTTCTCAAATCTATGGCAAAATTCTGACAACAGTGCTGCATTTCTAAAACTAACATCAAAGCCTTTATTAAAAGGCAGGGATAAAATACAATTTAAATCTTGAGGTGCGTAATTCAAAGCTTTCTGAACATATTTCCGAGAAAAATCTAAACGGGAAATGTCAACCGGCTTGCCTTCATGTTCTAAAAGGGTAAAACGCACGCTGTGGTGCCTCCGCATGCCGGCACGAGCAGCCGACATGGTGGAGGCACCACAAGCCTGTTAAAACGAGAAGAATTAAAAACAATAATAGAGAGCAGATTAAAAAGGAGAACAATAAATACTAAACAATAAACAATTTAAAAATACAGCAGAATGTCAAAATAAAAGAGCAATAAGAAGGACTTACTTTAAAATCAAAAGTTCACTCCAGGAGTTGTTCCAACAACGGAAAAAAACGCCCGAAATGTCTCTCCACTGGATATAACCCTAAGCCACTAAACCGGCAAAAGGCTCGCTCCTATAGAGAGTCGATCCCTGTCTCGACCCTTGAACTTGCCAAAAGGCCGAGAAGCGATGCCGCAATGACGCCGAGGCGGGGGAGCCGCCAAAGGCCACGCCCACCTGGGCCGCGGCGAGAGGGCCTAAGGTCGCCAACAAACAAGCTCACCGAAAACGGATCACAACGGAGTGCACAACACGACACTTTGGAGTGCAACCTGGGATTTTGGATCATCATCGTTCAAAAGCACGGAATGGCTCGTAACTCCTAAACCGTCCGTCGCAGACCCAAGTGTCTTACATCACCGGAATCCTTGGCTCGGGCCGAACGAGACGCACGCCTCGGATCGGATGGTCGCGCTGGCGAGATTTTCGGGTATTTGGGATTTTCCGAAAAACCTACTTTTGCACAGTAGTCCTGGGTCGTTTGCCCAATCTGACCCAAAGCGGTGCCGAAAGATTCTCTGGAGTCTGACTGCCGACAGTGACCGGGAAAAAAGTCGGAATTTCGATTCACGTTGGCGACGGGACGCCAAGACGTTGGCGGTGGGCGAGGCGGGCTTTACTTGAATGGCTATAACTCTCCGACGGCAAAGAGACAATTACACCCAAGTGGGTACACCTGTGTACGGGCTCAGCCTGTGGTCACGTGAAAAGGGATGTGGCGACTGGCCACTTGGTGGCGCTGTAAACAGAAAAAAACAACAGCTTGAATACGGCCATAGACGACTGTGTATCACGTGATTTTTCACACGTGCACAAGGTATTCATACCACATGATAGAACTCCTCATTCTGAACAACTTTGGACCACTGCTGTCAATCAAAGCGTTCGTTAAATATTGGAGATTATGTGAAGAATGAAAAAAAAACAAGCCTCCCAGGTTGTTTTCTATCTCTCAATCAACCACTGCAGTTCGGTTCTCTGGACTTCCAAGGTTTCATCAACCATCAGGAGAAGAAGGAAAAATGATTGGAGCTTTAACAATCTGCTCTTTTAACCAGTGTGTGTGTCCAGGGGAGAGCGCGAACGCAGTCCCCCACTACCATAAATTATGCAGTCGAGATTCCCACATTTGGGGAATTCGCAGGGGTCAGCACAACCGGAGTGCAATGGCCGAGCCTCGCCCTGGGTGAACCACCTCCCTGATCATGGTGTCTCCCCTGCCAGGTAAGTATGAATTCCCGGGCCTCCAGTCAGAGGCACCCTGTCCCTCTTCGCAATCCTCACCAACGGTCGGACAATCGAACACACACCTGATTCAACTCATCAGCTCGTTAGCAAAAGACTCCAAGAGATAAGAGAGACATCAAAAATGTGCAGTGACGGGCTTCTTTTTTTTCTTCTTTTCTTTTTTTCATGCGCCGGAACCGGCTCCATGAGCCAAAGATCGATTTAATACGCAGTCCCCGGATAGTGGACGAATCAGATATGAAACTGATAAGAACAGAGTTTATTTATTTATTTATTTATTTTTGAATTTGTTATTTTCACACCACCGTTACCAGTATTGGATATGATCACCTACGACAGCCATACACAGCAATATACACTACTTCCATGAACATCTGCTGTCACACAAGACTAAAACATTTCTCTCATTGAACACTTTAAAGGGGGTGCACCGTTCCCAGAAGTACTGCAATACCGGGTCGATGCGTGGAGTGGACGGAGCAAGCCCCTATTCCATCTCCCAGTTCCAAAAATCAATTTAATATATGGTGCCCGGGTAGGGCACGTATCAGATATTAAACTGATAAGAACAGATTTTTTTTTCTTTTGACATATTTTTATTGTAACAATTCTTTCATTTATACCATACATCTTTTTTTGTAAACCACGTTTTTACAGAATGTTTACATAATTATTTGTTCTGTTTAAAGATAAATAAAATAAATAAACAGTTTCTGTTGTCTATGTATATAATATAAAATAAAAGCATTCTGGTAAAACACATGGAGAAATGAATAAAAATGGTAATACATGAAATAAATAACTTGATAAAACAATTAAAACAAACTTAAAAACTCTCTCTTCCATTGTACAAGAACAGGTATGTCCTTATAAACCTTTTGAACCATCAACTCAGTTCCTCAAAACCAGTCCCAAAGACCTGGCCTTTCTGGGCCCAGAGGAGATCCTCTTAAACCGAGGCACCGCTGCTCCGCCGAAGATGTTGTGGGGGGCATCTACGGGCAGTCAGGGCTCGTGGCTGTGGGGACCTTCCCCTGTGAGGCTCTGGCCCCCACGTCCGAATGGCGACATGCGGTGTAGTCCTGCAGCCTTGATTTTGCCAGCTGGATGGTGGCGTGGAGGGACACCTGCATGCGCTTCCCTACCAGCAGGTTTCTGGAGGTCCAAATGGCGTCTTTAATGCAACAGATGGTGAGCCAGAGCTTGGTCTGTGTTTGTGCTGGCATTTGATGGCTCACCTCACCTCTGACCATTGGGTAGTTTGGGACCCCCCCTGCTGGCAGGTACGGGAATTGCTGGGGGCCAGCTGTTGCCCACAGGTCCCTCACAGCGCTGCACTCCCAGAGCGCGTGCCTCACGGTCTCGGGCGCGCCACACCCGGGCCGCGGGCAGATGGGGTTCCTCGACATGCCTCGGGAGTGCATCACGGCCCTGACCGGGAGGATCTCATGGGCAACCATCCACGCCAGGTCCCGGTGTCGGTTCTGGAGAGCTGAGTGGGACACATTGCGCCAAAGCTTTTGGGCTTCACTTAAGGTGAGCCCGCGCACTGGACACACTTGTTCCTGTTCCTGCACAAGGGAGAGGATAGAGCGGTGATTAGTTAAAACAGTCACGTTTTCTTTTTCCAAATTAAAATTCTTTAAAAACTTTTTTATGTGAGCGTATGCAGGGGGTTGGTCAAATGCAAGTGGTATTGTCAAGTCTGTTGGTAAAATTTTGATGGATCTTAAAAAGGACCCCACCCAGAACCGGGCCATGGCTGCTGTTTTGTCTTGTCTGGATGGGGCCAGGGCATACTTTATGTGTAGTGCAGTGTATTGGGCTCCTAAAAACAAATAGGGGTCTGGGACGCCTTTTCCTCCGTTTTTTGGTGCTTTCTTCATGGTTACTCTTTTTAGCCTCTCCCATTTGGATCCCCACAAAAAATAAAACATGGACCGGTCCAGGGATAAAAGAAAGAATCTAGGGGGAAAGAAAACAGAACATAGCAATAAAAACAATGGTAAAATCACAGCTTTTAGAATTAAAACCTTTCCTTCAAAAGTCAGCTGTCTCAGTCCCCAGAACCCCAATTTTTTCCTCACTTTTCCAATCACATCATGCCAGTTTCCACTCCCTCCCCCGTCTCTGTCAAATTTGATGCCCAGTATTTTTATGTCTGTCTTTTTAAAAGTGATGTCCAGTCCAACAGTCTTGCTTGGTTCCCATGGGCCATAGAACTGCACCTGGGTCTTGTCTCTGTTTAGTCTAGCTCCAGACGCTTTCCCAAACCAGTCTGTCAAGTCCATTGTCCTCTGTATTGATGAAACGTCAGTGCATAAAAGATTGATATCGTCCATATATAAAACAGTCTTTGCAGTCAGTCCTCCGGTCCCAGGTATGGTCAGACCCGTTATCCACTTGTCCCTTCTCAAGATCTGCGCTAGGGGTTCGATGCAAGCCACATACAGGAGAGGAGATAACGGACAGCCCTGACGGACACCACTGCGTACATCTATCGCTTTTGAAAGATTCCCATTAACTAGGATTCTGCTGGTTATATCCCTGTACAGCAATCCCACCCAAGCTAAGAATCTCCCAGGAAAGCCCATTTTCCCCAATACTTGAAACAAGTAATGGTGCGAGACTCTGTCAAATGCTTTTTCGAAATCTAGATTTAACACTATCAGCCGAATGTTTCTGTCTCTCGCATAACAGATGGTATCTCTTATCAGTACGAGGCTGTCTGTGATCTTCCTCCCAGGGACGGCGCAGGCTTGATCCGGGTGGATCAATTCTGCTAAAACTGTTGACATTCGTATTGTTAAAAGTTTGCTAAAAAGTTTACAGTCAAAGTTTAAAAGGGTTATAGGACGCCAGTTTTTTAGATCCGTCTTGTCATCTTTTTTGTGTAATAGTGTCGTTATACCCATTCTAAAACTGTCTGGAAGTCGATCGAGGTTATCAAGGTCATTAAAAATAGCCAGTAGGTCTAGTCTTAAAATGTCCCAAAAGGTCAGATAAAATTCTAGGGGAAGTCCGTCGGCTCCGGGGGACTTCCCCCTTTTGAATTTTTTTATACTTTTGTCCATCTCAGGGAGATTAAAATCATTTGTCAAACCTGCACTATCTTTTACAGTATTCTCTATAAAGGTTAGAGTTTCATTTAAAATCACATCATCACTTGCCTTTTCCCATAGAGTTCCTCATAAAAACTTTCTACTACCGTTAAAATACCATTTGTGTCTGTCATCATTTCTCTTTCTTTATTTCTTAATTTCACCATGGCTCCACCTCTATTGAGTATTTTCTTAAAAAAGTATCTTGTGCATTTCTCTCCCTGCTCTATTTCCTTTTCTTTACTTCTAAAAATAATTCCTCTACTTTTAACTTCTGCCAGTTCAGACATTTCTTTTTTAACTTCTTTTATTTCATCATTAAAATCAAACCCCTGATTAAAAAGATGAAAATAGCGTTGTAACCTCTTTTGCAGTCCCACCATTTGTCTCTTTTCCTTACATGTTTTCTTTTTCCCTGCCCATCTAAAAAAAGTCTTGGTCTTTCCCTTCACCATCTCCCACCACTGTGCTCTTGAGTCAAATAAGTCTTGTAGGGTCTGCCAATTGCTATACTGCTCCCTGTATTCTTTTACTATTTCTGGGTCTTCCAACAGGGAGCAGTTTAGCTTCCATAGACCTCTACCTGTTGTCACACCGGGGGGAAGTGATAGGGTGCAAGAAAGCATAGTGTGATCTGAAAAGAAAAGAGGGGTTAATCTGGCATCCATTAATGACCAGTCTCTGGTAAAAATGTAATCAATGCGGGAGGCTCTGGTACCATCACCACTAAACCAGGTGTGGCCCACATTGTTGGGATGCATGGATTTAAAAGCGTCAGTCAATCTAAAATCTTTTATTATATTTTGCAATAAAACTGTAGTCTTGTCCTCTTTAAAATCCTCTGCTGCCCCTTTCCTATCTTTCCTCTGTAAAACACAATTAAAATCTCCTGCAAAAATTAAAGGATTCTTGCCTAGTAAGTGGGACTGCAGATCTATTAAAAGGCTATATCTGTCATTCTTTTCTGTGTTCCCATAAAAGTTTAGTACATTAAAATCCCTCCCTAAAAAAGTCAAATTGGCTAAAAGTGCCCGTCCGTCTCTTAATATTGTGCTCCCCTTCACCAATATTTGTGTGTTTTTTATCAGGATGGCCACTCCGTCTGCTTTGTTTTGGTTTGAACCACTCCATAAGGAGGGTCCTTGCTGCCATTTATCTTCCCACTTCTTATAGTCTTTTAAAAAGGGTAAGGCACATTCCTGTAATAAAAACACATCAGAAGGCTGTGTACTTAAGAAATTTAAAACCATTTGTGCTCTCGTTTGTGACTTCACACTCCTCACGTTTACAGTTGAGATGGTGATGTTCGTGAGCATTAAAATGAGTATAAAAGAAGACAGATACAACATTTTAAAAGTTTAAAAAATTTAAAAACAAACTATCCATTAAAAAACAAGTTTTCTTGTAAAACAAACTCTTCCTGCATTCCCACCAGAGGGGAGGCAGGGGGGTGAGTTTGTTTTCCTTCTGAGTCACAGGGTGAGCTCCTGGGTGTGGATGATTTCAGCTCAAACGCTAAGAAAGAAATCTCATTTGCTGTCTGACTTGGAAATAATCTATTCAGATCGTCTGACGAGGAAGAGTCAGAGAATCTTCCCATTTTATCTTTCTCTATTTCTTTCAAGAGAGGGGAGTGTGCCACTCTCTTTTTCTTACTTGATTGAGCACAGGGGAGTTGATCGCTTAATTGACTTTTTGTTTGTACCTTGTCTGTGTCCTCCCCAGCATTTTCACTTACTTCTGTGTTGTCTTCACCTGTCTCTTCCATTTGATCTTCCTCACCCTGTTGTACTTCACTCCTTTGCTCCACCCCTTCGTTACCTCTGTCACCTGTTCCCTCTCCACCAATCACCAGATTTGGCGGGAAATTTGAATCTTTTGGCTCCGCCCCCTTGTTATCCTTTTGTCTGCTTTCCTCAACCGCCATTTTGTTTGCTTTAACTTTGTTAGCAAAAGACTTAGGGCAATCTCTGTAGAGGTGAGCGGAGTCTCCACAGAGATTGCAACTTCTGCCATTGGGGCACTCTTCAAAAGTGTGCCCAATTTCTCTGCATTTTTTACAAAACACCTTTTGACAAGCCTCTACCAGGTGCCCGAACTCTCCACACTTGCGGCACAGCTTGGGCATTCCCTGATAGTGGATGTAGCCTCTGTTTTCACCAAGAACTATCATTGATGGCAGATGTCTTAGGCCCTGATAGCCCTGGGGATCTTGCCACTGTTTGATCGGGATTCTCCAGGAGCAGTTCCAAATACCATCCTCATCCACCACCTTCATAGCCTGGCTCTTTACAGTGCAAAATCTACCCAGCCATACACAAATGTCTTCTCCAGTCACAGTCTCATTGAACATCCTAACAATCACAACCTTGTGTGTGTTGTCAGATAGCTTCTCAACTTTAAACATGGAGAACTGGGTCTTTACCTTCTCAAATCTATGGCAAAATTCTGACAACAGTGCTGCATTTCTAAAACTAACATCAAAGCCTTTATTAAAAGGCAGGGATAAAATACAATTTAAATCTTGAGGTGCGTAATTCAAAGCTTTCTGAACATATTTCCGAGAAAAATCTAAACGGGAAATGTCAACCGGCTTGCCTTCATGTTCTAAAAGGGTAAAACGCACGCTGTGGTGCCTCCGCATGCCGGCACGAGCAGCCGACATGGTGGAGGCACCACAAGCCTGTTAAAACGAGAAGAATTAAAAACAATAATAGAGAGCAGATTAAAAAGGAGAACAATAAATACTAAACAATAAACAATTTAAAAATACAGCAGAATGTCAAAATAAAAGAGCAATAAGAAGGACTTACTTTAAAATCAAAAGTTCACTCCAGGAGTTGTTCCAACAACGGAAAAAAACGCCCGAAATGTCTCTCCACTGGATATAACCCTAAGCCACTAAACCGGCAAAAGGCTCGCTCCTATAGAGAGTCGATCCCTGTCTCGACCCTTGAACTTGCCAAAAGGCCGAGAAGCGATGCCGCAATGACGCCGAGGCGGGGGAGCCGCCAAAGGCCACGCCCACCTGGGCCGCGGCGAGAGGGCCTAAGGTCGCCAACAAACAAGCTCACCGAAAACGGATCACAACGGAGTGCACAACACGACACTTTGGAGTGCAACCTGGGATTTTGGATCATCATCGTTCAAAAGCACGGAATGGCTCGTAACTCCTAAACCGTCCGTCGCAGACCCAAGTGTCTTACATCACCGGAATCCTTGGCTCGGGCCGAACGAGACGCACGCCTCGGATCGGATGGTCGCGCTGGCGAGATTTTCGGGTATTTGGGATTTTCCGAAAAACCTACTTTTGCACAGTAGTCCTGGGTCGTTTGCCCAATCTGACCCAAAGCGGTGCCGAAAGATTCTCTGGAGTCTGACTGCCGACAGTGACCGGGAAAAAAGTCGGAATTTCGATTCACGTTGGCGACGGGACGCCAAGACGTTGGCGGTGGGCGAGGCGGGCTTTACTTGAATGGCTATAACTCTCCGACGGCAAAGAGACAATTACACCCAAGTGGGTACACCTGTGTACGGGCTCAGCCTGTGGTCACGTGAAAAGGGATGTGGCGACTGGCCACTTGGTGGCGCTGTAAACAGAAAAAAACAACAGCTTGAATACGGCCATAGACGACTGTGTATCACGTGATTTTTCACACGTGCACAAGGTATTCATACCACATGATAGAACTCCTCATTCTGAACAACTTTGGACCACTGCTGTCAATCAAAGCGTTCGTTAAATATTGGAGATTATGTGAAGAATGAAAAAAAAACAAGCCTCCCAGGTTGTTTTCTATCTCTCAATCAACCACTGCAGTTCGGTTCTCTGGACTTCCAAGGTTTCATCAACCATCAGGAGAAGAAGGAAAAATGATTGGAGCTTTAACAATCTGCTCTTTTAACCAGTGTGTGTGTCCAGGGGAGAGCGCGAACGCAGTCCCCCACTACCATAAATTATGCAGTCGAGATTCCCACATTTGGGGAATTCGCAGGGGTCAGCACAACCGGAGTGCAATGGCCGAGCCTCGCCCTGGGTGAACCACCTCCCTGATCATGGTGTCTCCCCTGCCAGGTAAGTATGAATTCCCGGGCCTCCAGTCAGAGGCACCCTGTCCCTCTTCGCAATCCTCACCAACGGTCGGACAATCGAACACACACCTGATTCAACTCATCAGCTCGTTAGCAAAAGACTCCAAGAGATAAGAGAGACATCAAAAATGTGCAGTGACGGGCTTCTTTTTTTTCTTCTTTTCTTTTTTTCATGCTCCGGAACCGGCTCCATGAGCCAAAGATCGATTTAATACGCAGTCCCCGGATAGTGGACGAATCAGATATGAAACTGATAAGAACAGAGTTTATTTATTTATTTATTTATTTTTGAATTTGTTATTTTCACACCACCGTTACCAGTATTGGATATGATCACCTACGACAGCCATACACAGCAATATACACTACTTCTATGAACATCTGCTGTCACACAAGACTAAAACATTTCTCTCATTGAACACTTTAAAGGGGGTGCACCGTTCCCAGAAGTACTGCAATACCGGGTCGATGCGTGGAGTGGACGGAGCAAGCCCCTATTCCATCTCCCAGTTCCAAAAATCAATTTAATATATGGTGCCCGGGTAGGGCACGTATCAGATATTAAACTGATAAGAACAGATACTACACTTGATCTTAGCCAAAAGGCCGAGAAGCGATGCCGCAATGACGCCGAGGCGGGGGAGCCGCCAAAGGCCACGCCCACCTGGGCCGCGGCGAGAGGGCCTAAGGTCGCCAACAAACAAGCTCACCGAAAACGGATCACAACGGAGTGCACAACACGACACTTTGGAGTGCAACCTGGGATTTTGGATCATCATCGTTCAAAAGCACGGAATGGCTCGTAACTCCTAAACCGTCCGTCGCAGACCCAAGTGTCTTACATCACCGGAATCCTTGGCTCGGGCCGAACGAGACGCACGCCTCGGATCGGATGGTCGCGCTGGCGAGATTTTCGGGTATTTGGGATTTTCCGAAAAACCTACTTTTGCACAGTAGTCCTGGGTCGTTTGCCCAATCTGACCCAAAGCGGTGCCGAAAGATTCTCTGGAGTCTGACTGCCGACAGTGACCGGGAAAAAAGTCGGAATTTCGATTCACGTTGGCGACGGGACGCCAAGACGTTGGCGGTGGGCGAGGCGGGCTTTACTTGAATGGCTATAACTCTCCGACGGCAAAGAGACAATTACACCCAAGTGGGTACACCTGTGTACGGGCTCAGCCTGTGGTCACGTGAAAAGGGATGTGGCGACTGGCCACTTGGTGGCGCTGTAAACAGAAAAAAACAACAGCTTGAATACGGCCATAGACGACTGTGTATCACGTGATTTTTCACACGTGCACAAGGTATTCATACCACATGATAGAACTCCTCATTCTGAACAACTTTGGACCACTGCTGTCAATCAAAGCGTTCGTTAAATATTGGAGATTATGTGAAGAATGAAAAAAAAACAAGCCTCCCAGGTTGTTTTCTATCTCTCAATCAACCACTGCAGTTCGGTTCTCTGGACTTCCAAGGTTTCATCAACCATCAGGAGAAGAAGGAAAAATGATTGGAGCTTTAACAATCTGCTCTTTTAACCAGTGTGTGTGTCCAGGGGAGAGCGCGAACGCAGTCCCCCACTACCATAAATTATGCAGTCGAGATTCCCACATTTGGGGAATTCGCAGGGGTCAGCACAACCGGAGTGCAATGGCCGAGCCTCGCCCTGGGTGAACCACCTCCCTGATCATGGTGTCTCCCCTGCCAGGTAAGTATGAATTCCCGGGCCTCCAGTCAGAGGCACCCTGTCCCTCTTCGCAATCCTCACCAACGGTCGGACAATCGAACACACACCTGATTCAACTCATCAGCTCGTTAGCAAAAGACTCCAAGAGATAAGAGAGACATCAAAAATGTGCGGTGACGGGCTTCTTTTTTTTCTTCTATTCTTTTTTTCATGCTCCGGAACCGGCTCCATGAGCCAAAGATCGATTTAATACGCAGTCCCCGGATAGTGGACGAATCAGATATGAAACTGATAAGAACAGAGTTTATTTATTTATTTATTTATTTTTGAATTTGTTATTTTCACACCACCGTTACCAGTATTGGATATGATCACCTACGACAGCCATACACAGCAATATACACTACTTCCATGAACATCTGCTGTCACACAAGACTAAAACATTTCTCTCATTGAACACTTTAAAGGGGGTGCACCGTTCCCAGAAGTACTGCAATACCGGGTCGATGCGTGGAGTGGACGGAGCAAGCCCCTATTCCATCTCCCAGTTCCAAAAATCAATTTAATATATGGTGCCCGGGTAGGGCACGTATCAGATATTAAACTGATAAGAACAGATACTACACTTGATCTTAGCCAAAAGGCCGAGAAGCGATGCCGCAATGACGCCGAGGCGGGGGAGCCGCCAAAGGCCACGCCCACCTGGGCCGCGGCGAGAGGGCCTAAGGTCGCCAACAAACAAGCTCACCGAAAACGGATCACAACGGAGTGCACAACACGATACTTTGGAGTGCAACCTGGGATTTTGGATCATCATCGTTCAAAAGCACGGAATGGCTCGTAACTCCTAAACCGTCCGTCGCAGACCCAAGTGTCTTACATCACCGGAATCCTTGGCTCGGGCCGAACGAGACGCACGCCTCGGATCGGATGGTCGCGCTGGCGAGATTTTCGGGTATTTGGGATTTTCCGAAAAACCTACTTTTGCACAGTAGTCCTGGGTCGTTTGCCCAATCTGACCCAAAGCGGTGCCGAAAGATTCTCTGGAGTCTGACTGCCGACAGTGACCGGGAAAAAAGTCGGAATTTCGATTCACGTTGGCGACGGGACGCCAAGACGTTGGCGGTGGGCGAGGCGGGCTTTACTTGAATGGCTATAACTCTCCGACGGCAAAGAGACAATTACACCCAAGTGGGTACACCTGTGTACGGGCTCAGCCTGTGGTCACGTGAAAAGGGATGTGGCGACTGGCCACTTGGTGGCGCTGTAAACAGAAAAAAACAACAGCTTGAATACGGCCATAGACGACTGTGTATCACGTGATTTTTCACACGTGCACAAGGTATTCATACCACATGATAGAACTCCTCATTCTGAACAACTTTGGACCACTGCTGTCAATCAAAGCGTTCGTTAAATATTGGAGATTATGTGAAGAATGAAAAAAAAACAAGCCTCCCAGGTTGTTTTCTATCTCTCAATCAACCACTGCAGTTCGGTTCTCTGGACTTCCAAGGTTTCATCAACCATCAGGAGAAGAAGGAAAAATGATTGGAGCTTTAACAATCTGCTCTTTTAACCAGTGTGTGTGTCCAGGGGAGAGCGCGAACGCAGTCCCCCACTACCATAAATTATGCAGTCGAGATTCCCACATTTGGGGAATTCGCAGGGGTCAGCACAACCGGAGTGCAATGGCCGAGCCTCGCCCTGGGTGAACCACCTCCCTGATCATGGTGTCTCCCCTGCCAGGTAAGTATGAATTCCCGGGCCTCCAGTCAGAGGCACCCTGTCCCTCTTCGCAATCCTCACCAACGGTCGGACAATCGAACACACACCTGATTCAACTCATCAGCTCGTTAGCAAAAGACTCCAAGAGATAAGAGAGACATCAAAAATGTGCAGTGACGGGCTTCTTTTTTTTCTTCTTTTCTTTTTTTCATGCTCCGGAACCGGCTCCATGAGCCAAAGATCGATTTAATACGCAGTCCCCGGATAGTGGACGAATCAGATATGAAACTGATAAGAACAGAGTTTATTTATTTATTTATTTATTTTTGAATTTGTTATTTTCACACCACCGTTACCAGTATTGGATATGATCACCTACGACAGCCATACACAGCAATATACACTACTTCCATGAACATCTGCTGTCACACAAGACTAAAACATTTCTCTCATTGAACACTTTAAAGGGGGTGCACCGTTCCCAGAAGTACTGCAATACCGGGTCGATGCGTGGAGTGGACGGAGCAAGCCCCTATTCCATCTCCCAGTTCCAAAAATCAATTTAATATATGGTGCCCGGGTAGGGCACGTATCAGATATTAAACTGATAAGAACAGATTTTTTTCTTTTGACATATTTTTATTGTAACAATTCTTTCATTTATACCATACATCTTTTTTTGTAAACCACGTTTTTACAGAATGTTTACATAATTATTTGTTCTGTTTAAAGATAAATAAAATAAATAAACAGTTTCTGTTGTCTATGTATATAATATAAAATAAAAGCATTCTGGTAAAACACATGGAGAAATGAATAAAAATGGTAATACATGAAGTAAATATCTTGATAAAACAATTAAAACAAACTTAAAAACTCTCTCTTCCATTGTACAAGAACAGGTATGTCCTTATAAACCTTTTGAACCATCAACTCAGTTCCTCAAAACCAGTCCCAAAGACCTGGCCTTTCTGGGCCCAGAGGAGATCCTCTTAAACCGAGGCACCGCTGCTCCGCCGAAGATGTTGTGGGGGGCATCTACGGGCAGTCAGGGCTCGTGGCTGTGGGGACCTTCCCCTGTGAGGCTCTGGCCCCCACGTCCGAATGGCGACATGCGGTGTAGTCCTGCAGCCTTGATTTTGCCAGCTGGATGGTGGCGTGGAGGGACACCTGCATGCGCTTCCCTACCAGCAGGTTTCTGGAGGTCCAAATGGCGTCTTTAATGCAACAGATGGTGAGCCAGAGCTTGGTCTGTGTTTGTGCTGGCATTTGCTGGCTCACCTCACCTCTGACCATTGGGTAGTTTGGGACCCCCCCTGCTGGCAGGTACGGGAATTGCTGGGGGCCAGCTGTTGCCCACAGGTCCCTCACAGCGCTGCACTCCCAGAGCGCGTGCCTCACGGTCTCGGGCGCGCCACACCCGGGCCGCGGGCAGATGGGGTTCCTCGACATGCCTCGGGAGTGCATCACGGCCCTGACCGGGAGGATCTCATGGGCAACCATCCACGCCAGGTCCCGGTGTCGGTTCTGGAGAGCTGAGTGGGACACATTGCGCCAAAGCTTTTGGGCTTCACTTAAGGTGAGCCCGCGCACTGGACACACTTGTTCCTGTTCCTGCACAAGGGAGAGGATAGAGCGGTGATTAGTTAAAACAGTCACGTTTTCTTTTTCCAAATTAAAATTCTTTAAAAACTTTTTTATGTGAGCGTATGCAGGGGGTTGGTCAAATGCAAGTGGTATTGTCAAGTCTGTTGGTAAAATTTTGATGGATCTTAAAAAGGACCCCACCCAGAACCGGGCCATGGCTGCTGTTTTGTCTTGTCTGGATGGGGCCAGGGCATACTTTATGTGTAGTGCAGTGTATTGGGCTCCTAAAAACAAATAGGGGTCTGGGACGCCTTTTCCTCCGTTTTTTGGTGCTTTCTTCATGGTTACTCTTTTTAGCCTCTCCCATTTGGATCCCCACAAAAAATAAAACATGGACCGGTCCAGGGATAAAAGAAAGAATCTAGGGGGAAAGAAAACAGAACATAGCAATAAAAACAATGGTAAAATCACAGCTTTTAGAATTAAAACCTTTCCTTCAAAAGTCAGCTGTCTCAGTCCCCAGAACCCCAATTTTTTCCTCACTTTTCCAATCACATCATGCCAGTTTCCACTCCCTCCCCCGTCTCTGTCAAATTTGATGCCCAGTATTTTTATGTCTGTCTTTTTAAAAGTGATGTCCAGTCCAACAGTCTTGCTTGGTTCCCATGGGCCATAGAACTGCACCTGGGTCTTGTCTCTGTTTAGTCTAGCTCCAGACGCTTTCCCAAACCAGTCTGTCAAGTCCATTGTCCTCTGTATTGATGAAACGTCAGTGCATAAAAGATTGATATCGTCCATATATAAAACAGTCTTTGCAGTCAGTCCTCCGGTCCCAGGTATGGTCAGACCCGTTATCCACTTGTCCCTTCTCAAGATCTGCGCTAGGGGTTCGATGCAAGCCACATACAGGAGAGGAGATAACGGACAGCCCTGACGGACACCACTGCGTACATCTATCGCTTTTGAAAGATTCCCATTAACTAGGATTCTGCTGGTTATATCCCTGTACAGCAATCCCACCCAAGCTAAGAATCTCCCAGGAAAGCCCATTTTCCCCAATACTTGAAACAAGTAATGGTGCGAGACTCTGTCAAATGCTTTTTCGAAATCTAGATTTAACACTATCAGCCGAATGTTTCTGTCTCTCGCATAACAGATGGTATCTCTTATCAGTACGAGGCTGTCTGTGATCTTCCTCCCAGGGACGGCGC
Source organism: Leuciscus leuciscus (assembly GCF_965113295.1). NCBI lineage: Eukaryota > Metazoa > Chordata > Actinopteri > Cypriniformes > Leuciscidae > Leuciscus > Leuciscus leuciscus. The sequence continues at coordinate 37,518,779 of NC_138742.1, read as the reverse complement.
AGGCTTGATCCGGGTGGATCAATTCTGCTAAAACTGTTGACATTCGTATTGTTAAAAGTTTGCTAAAAAGTTTACAGTCAAAGTTTAAAAGGGTTATAGGACGCCAGTTTTTTAGATCCGTCTTGTCATCTTTTTTGTGTAATAGTGTCGTTATACCCATTCTAAAACTGTCTGGAAGTCGATCGAGGTTATCAAGGTCATTAAAAATAGCCAGTAGGTCTAGTCTTAAAATGTCCCAAAAGGTCAGATAAAATTCTAGGGGAAGTCCGTCGGCTCCGGGGGACTTCCCCCTTTTGAATTTTTTTATACTTTTGTCCATCTCAGGGAGATTAAAATCATTTGTCAAACCTGCACTATCTTTTACAGTATTCTCTATAAAGGTTAGAGTTTCATTTAAAATCACATCATCACTTGCCTTTTCCCCATAGAGTTCCTCATAAAAACTTTCTACTACCGTTAAAATACCATTTGTGTCTGTCATCATTTCTCTTTCTTTATTTCTTAATTTCACCATGGCTCCACCTCTATTGAGTATTTTCTTAAAAAAGTATCTTGTGCATTTCTCTCCCTGCTCTATTTCCTTTTCTTTACTTCTAAAAATAATTCCTCTACTTTTAACTTCTGCCAGTTCAGACATTTCTTTTTTAACTTCTTTTATTTCATCATTAAAATCAAACCCCTGATTAAAAAGATGAAAATAGAGTTGTAACCTCTTTTGCAGTCCCACCATTTGTCTCTTTTCCTTACATGTTTTCTTTTTCCCTGCCCATCTAAAAAAAGTCTTGGTCTTTCCCTTCACCATCTCCCACCACTGTGCTCTTGAGTCAAATAAGTCTTGTAGGGTCTGCCAATTGCTATACTGCTCCCTGTATTCTTTTACTATTTCTGGGTCTTCCAACAGGGAGCAGTTTAGCTTCCATAGACCTCTACCTGTTGTCACACCGGGGGGAAGTGATAGGGTGCAAGAAAGCATAGTGTGATCTGAAAAGAAAAGAGGGGTTAATCTGGCATCCATTAATGACCAGTCTCTGGTAAAAATGTAATCAATGCGGGAGGCTCTGGTACCATCACCACTAAACCAGGTGTGGCCCACATTGTTGGGATGCATGGATTTAAAAGCGTCAGTCAATCTAAAATCTTTTATTATATTTTGCAATAAAACTGTAGTCTTGTCCTCTTTAAAATCCTCTGCTGCCCCTTTCCTATCTTTCCTCTGTAAAACACAATTAAAATCTCCTGCAAAAATTAAAGGATTCTTGCCTAGTAAGTGGGACTGCAGATCTATTAAAAGGCTATATCTGTCATTCTTTTCTGTGTTCCCATAAAAGTTTAGTACATTAAAATCCCTCCCTAAAAAAGTCAAATTGGCTAAAAGTGCCCGTCCGTCTCTTAATATTGTGCTCCCCTTCACCAATATTTGTGTGTTTTTTATCAGGATGGCCACTCCGTCTGCTTTGTTTTGGTTTGAACCACTCCATAAGGAGGGTCCTTGCTGCCATTTATCTTCCCACTTCTTATAGTCTTTTAAAAAGGGTAAGGCACATTCCTGTAATAAAAACACATCAGAAGGCTGTGTACTTAAGAAATTTAAAACCATTTGTGCTCTCGTTTGTGACTTCACACTCCTCACGTTTACAGTTGAGATGGTGATGTTCGTGAGCATTAAAATGAGTATAAAAGAAGACAGATACAACATTTTAAAAGTTTAAAAAATTTAAAAACAAACTATCCATTAAAAAACAAGTTTTCTTGTAAAACAAACTCTTCCTGCATTCCCACCAGAGGGGAGGCAGGGGGGTGAGTTTGTTTTCCTTCTGAGTCACAGGGTGAGCTCCTGGGTGTGGATGATTTCAGCTCAAACGCTAAGAAAGAAATCTCATTTGCTGTCTGACTTGGAAATAATCTATTCAGATCGTCTGACGAGGAAGAGTCAGAGAATCTTCCCATTTTATCTTTCTCTATTTCTTTCAAGAGAGGGGAGTGTGCCACTCTCTTTTTCTTACTTGATTGAGCACAGGGGAGTTGATCGCTTAATTGACTTTTTGTTTGTACCTTGTCTGTGTCCTCCCCAGCATTTTCACTTACTTCTGTGTTGTCTTCACCTGTCTCTTCCATTTGATCTTCCTCACCCTGTTGTACTTCACTCCTTTGCTCCACCCCTTCGTTACCTCTGTCACCTGTTCCCTCTCCACCAATCACCAGATTTGGCGGGAAATTTGAATCTTTTGGCTCCGCCCCCTTGTTATCCTTTTGTCTGCTTTCCTCAACCGCCATTTTGTTTGCTTTAACTTTGTTAGCAAAAGACTTAGGGCAATCTCTGTAGAGGTGAGCGGAGTCTCCACAGAGATTGCAACTTCTGCCATTGGGGCACTCTTCAAAAGTGTGCCCAATTTCTCTGCATTTTTTACAAAACACCTTTTGACAAGCCTCTACCAGGTGCCCGAACTCTCCACACTTGCGGCACAGCTTGGGCATTCCCTGATAGTGGATGTAGCCTCTGTTTTCACCAAGAACTATCATTGATGGCAGATGTCTTAGGCCCTGATAGCCCTGGGGATCTTCCCACTGTTTGATCGGGATTCTCCAGGAGCAGTTCCAAATACCATCCTCATCCACCACCTTCATAGCCTGGCTCTTTACAGTGCAAAATCTACCCAGCCATACACAAATGTCTTCTCCAGTCACAGTCTCATTGAACATCCTAACAATCACAACCTTGTGTGTGTTGTCAGATAGCTTCTCAACTTTAAACATGGAGAACTGGGTCTTTACCTTCTCAAATCTATGGCAAAATTCTGACAACAGTGCTGCATTTCTAAAACTAACATCAAAGCCTTTATTAAAAGGCAGGGATAAAATACAATTTAAATCTTGAGGTGCGTAATTCAAAGCTTTCTGAACATATTTCCGAGAAAAATCTAAACGGGAAATGTCAACCGGCTTGCCTTCATGTTCTAAAAGGGTAAAACGCACGCTGTGGTGCCTCCGCATGCCGGCACGAGCAGCCGACATGGTGGAGGCACCACAAGCCTGTTAAAACGAGAAGAATTAAAAACAATAATAGAGAGCAGATTAAAAAGGAGAACAATAAATACTAAACAATAAACAATTTAAAAATACAGCAGAATGTCAAAATAAAAGAGCAATAAGAAGGACTTACTTTAAAATCAAAAGTTCACTCCAGGAGTTGTTCCAACAACGGAAAAAAACGCCCGAAATGTCTCTCCACTGGATATAACCCTAAGCCACTAAACCGGCAAAAGGCTCGCTCCTATAGAGAGTCGATCCCTGTCTCGACCCTTGAACTTGCCAAAAGGCCGAGAAGCGATGCCGCAATGACGCCGAGGCGGGGCAGCCGCCAAAGGCCACGCCCACCTGGGCCGCGGCGAGAGGGCCTAAGGTCGCCAACAAACAAGCTCACCGAAAACGGATCACAACGGAGTGCACAACACGACACTTTGGAGTGCAACCTGGGATTTTGGATCATCATCGTTCAAAAGCACGGAATGGCTCGTAACTCCTAAACCGTCCGTCGCAGACCCAAGTGTCTTACATCACCGGAATCCTTGGCTCGGGCCGAACGAGACGCACGCCTCGGATCGGATGGTCGCGCTGGCGAGATTTTCGGGTATTTGGGATTTTCCGAAAAACCTACTTTTGCACAGTAGTCCTGGGTCGTTTGCCCAATCTGACCCAAAGCGGTGCCGAAAGATTCTCTGGAGTCTGACTGCCGACAGTGACCGGGAAAAAAGTCGGAATTTCGATTCACGTTGGCGACGGGACGCCAAGACGTTGGCGGTGGGCGAGGCGGGCTTTACTTGAATGGCTATAACTCTCCGACGGCAAAGAGACAATTACACCCAAGTGGGTACACCTGTGTACGGGCTCAGCCTGTGGTCACGTGAAAAGGGATGTGGCGACTGGCCACTTGGTGGCGCTGTAAACAGAAAAAAACAACAGCTTGAATACGGCCATAGACGACTGTGTATCACGTGATTTTTCACACGTGCACAAGGTATTCATACCACATGATAGAACTCCTCATTCTGAACAACTTTGGACCACTGCTGTCAATCAAAGCGTTCGTTAAATATTGGAGATTATGTGAAGAATGAAAAAAAAACAAGCCTCCCAGGTTGTTTTCTATCTCTCAATCAACCACTGCAGTTCGGTTCTCTGGACTTCCAAGGTTTCATCAACCATCAGGAGAAGAAGGAAAAATGATTGGAGCTTTAACAATCTGCTCTTTTAACCAGTGTGTGTGTCCAGGGGAGAGCGCGAACGCAGTCCCCCACTACCATAAATTATGCAGTCGAGATTCCCACATTTGGGGAATTCGCAGGGGTCAGCACAACCGGAGTGCAATGGCCGAGCCTCGCCCTGGGTGAACCACCTCCCTGATCATGGTGTCTCCCCTGCCAGGTAAGTATGAATTCCCGGGCCTCCAGTCAGAGGCACCCTGTCCCTCTTCGCAATCCTCACCAACGGTCGGACAATCGAACACACACCTGATTCAACTCATCAGCTCGTTAGCAAAAGACTCCAAGAGATAAGAGAGACATCAAAAATGTGCAGTGACGGGCTTCTTTTTTTTCTTCTTTTCTTTTTTTCATGCTCCGGAACCGGCTCCATGAGCCAAAGATCGATTTAATACGCAGTCCCCGGATAGTGGACGAATCAGATATGAAACTGATAAGAACAGAGTTTATTTATTTATTTATTTATTTTTGAATTTGTTATTTTCACACCACCGTTACCAGTATTGGATATGATCACCTACGACAGCCATACACAGCAATATACACTACTTCCATGAACATCTGCTGTCACACAAGACTAAAACATTTCTCTCATTGAACACTTTAAAGGGGGTGCACCGTTCCCAGAAGTACTGCAATACCGGGTCGATGCGTGGAGTGGACGGAGCAAGCCCCTATTCCATCTCCCAGTTCCAAAAATCAATTTAATATATGGTGCCCGGGTAGGGCACGTATCAGATATTAAACTGATAAGAACAGATACTACACTTGATCTTAGCCAAAAGGCCGAGAAGCGATGCCGCAATGACGCCGAGGCGGGGGAGCCGCCAAAGGCCACGCCCACCTGGGCCGCGGCGAGAGGGCCTAAGGTCGCCAACAAACAAGCTCACCGAAAACGGATCACAACGGAGTGCACAACACGACACTTTGGAGTGCAACCTGGGATTTTGGATCATCATCGTTCAAAAGCACGGAATGGCTCGTAACTCCTAAACCGTCCGTCGCAGACCCAAGTGTCTTACATCACCGGAATCCTTGGCTCGGGCCGAACGAGACGCACGCCTCGGATCGGATGGTCGCGCTGGCGAGATTTTCGGGTATTTGGGATTTTCCGAAAAACCTACTTTTGCACAGTAGTCCTGGGTCGTTTGCCCAATCTGACCCAAAGCGGTGCCGAAAGATTCTCTGGAGTCTGACTGCCGACAGTGACCGGGAAAAAAGTCGGAATTTCGATTCACGTTGGCGACGGGACGCCAAGACGTTGGCGGTGGGCGAGGCGGGCTTTACTTGAATGGCTATAACTCTCCGACGGCAAAGAGACAATTACACCCAAGTGGGTACACCTGTGTACGGGCTCAGCCTGTGGTCACGTGAAAAGGGATGTGGCGACTGGCCACTTGGTGGCGCTGTAAACAGAAAAAAACAACAGCTTGAATACGGCCATAGACGACTGTGTATCACGTGATTTTTCACACGTGCACAAGGTATTCATACCACATGATAGAACTCCTCATTCTGAACAACTTTGGACCACTGCTGTCAATCAAAGCGTTCGTTAAATATTGGAGATTATGTGAAGAATGAAAAAAAAAACAAGCCTCCCAGGTTGTTTTCTATCTCTCAATCAACCACTGCAGTTCGGTTCTCTGGACTTCCAAGGTTTCATCAACCATCAGGAGAAGAAGGAAAAATGATTGGAGCTTTAACAATCTGCTCTTTTAACCAGTGTGTGTGTCCAGGGGAGAGCGCGAACGCAGTCCCCCACTACCATAAATTATGCAGTCGAGATTCCCACATTTGGGGAATTCGCAGGGGTCAGCACAACCGGAGTGCAATGGCCGAGCCTCGCCCTGGGTGAACCACCTCCCTGATCATGGTGTCTCCCCTGCCAGGTAAGTATGAATTCCCGGACCTCCAGTCAGAGGCACCCTGTCCCTCTTCGCAATCCTCACCAACGGTCGGACAATCGAACACACACCTGATTCAACTCATCAGCTCGTTAGCAAAAGACTCCAAGAGATAAGAGAGACATCAAAAATGTGCAGTGACGGGCTTCTTTTTTTTCTTCTTTTCTTTTTTTCATGCTCCGGAACCGGCTCCATGAGCCAAAGATCGATTTAATACGCAGTCCCCGGATAGTGGACGAATCAGATATGAAACTGATAAGAAAAGAGTTTATTTATTTATTTATTTATTTTTGAATTTGTTATTTTCACACCACCGTTACCAGTATTGGATATGATCACCTACGACAGCCATACACAGCAATATACACTACTTCCATGAACATCTGCTGTCACACAAGACTAAAACATTTCTCTCATTGAACACTTTAAAGGGGGTGCACCGTTCCCAGAAGTACTGCAATACCGGGTCGATGCGTGGAGTGGACGGAGCAAGCCCCTATTCCATCTCCCAGTTCCAAAAATCAATTTAATATATGGTGCCCGGGTAGGGCACGTATCAGATATTAAACTGATAAGAACAGATACTACACTTGATCTTAGCCAAAAGGCCGAGAAGCGATGCCGCAATGACGCCGAGGCGGGGGAGCCGCCAAAGGCCACGCCCACCTGGGCCGCGGCGAGAGGGCCTAAGGTCGCCAACAAACAAGCTCACCGAAAACGGATCACAACGGAGTGCACAACACGACACTTTGGAGTGCAACCTGGGATTTTGGATCATCATCGTTCAAAAGCACGGAATGGCTCGTAACTCCTAAACCGTCCGTCGCAGACCCAAGTGTCTTACATCACCGGAATCCTTGGCTCGGGCCGAACGAGACGCACGCCTCGGATCGGATGGTCGCGCTGGCGAGATTTTCGGGTATTTGGGATTTTCCGAAAAACCTACTTTTGCACAGTAGTCCTGGGTCGTTTGCCCAATCTGACCCAAAGCGGTGCCGAAAGATTCTCTGGAGTCTGACTGCCGACAGTGACCGGGAAAAAAGTCGGAATTTCGATTCACGTTGGCGACGGGACGCCAAGACGTTGGCGGTGGGCGAGGCGGGCTTTACTTGAATGGCTATAACTCTCCGACGGCAAAGAGACAATTACACCCAAGTGGGTACACCTGTGTACGGGCTCAGCCTGTGGTCACGTGAAAAGGGATGTGGCGACTGGCCACTTGGTGGCGCTGTAAACAGAAAAAAACAACAGCTTGAATACGGCCATAGACGACTGTGTATCACGTGATTTTTCACACGTGCACAAGGTATTCATACCACATGATAGAACTCCTCATTCTGAACAACTTTGGACCACTGCTGTCAATCAAAGCGTTCGTTAAATATTGGAGATTATGTGAAGAATGAAAAAAAAACAAGCCTCCCAGGTTGTTTTCTATCTCTCAATCAACCACTGCAGTTCGGTTCTCTGGACTTCCAAGGTTTCATCAACCATCAGGAGAAGAAGGAAAAATGATTGGAGCTTTAACAATCTGCTCTTTTAACCAGTGTGTGTGTCCAGGGGAGAGCGCGAACGCAGTCCCCCACTACCATAAATTATGCAGTCGAGATTCCCACATTTGGGGAATTCGCAGGGGTCAGCACAACCGGAGTGCAATGGCCGAGCCTCGCCCTGGGTGAACCACCTCCCTGATCATGGTGTCTCCCCTGCCAGGTAAGTATGAATTCCCGGGCCTCCAGTCAGAGGCACCCTGTCCCTCTTCGCAATCCTCACCAACGGTCGGACAATCGAACACACACCTGATTCAACTCATCAGCTCGTTAGCAAAAGACTCCAAGAGATAAGAGAGACATCAAAAATGTGCAGTGACGGGCTTCATTTTTTTCTTCTTTTCTTTTTTTCATGCTCCGGAACCGGCTCCATGAGCCAAAGATCGATTTAATACGCAGTCCCCGGATAGTGGACGAATCAGATATGAAACTGATAAGAACAGAGTTTATTTATTTATTTATTTATTTTTGAATTTGTTATTTTCACACCACCGTTACCAGTATTGGATATGATCACCTACGACAGCCATACACAGCAATATACACTACTTCCATGAACATCTGCTGTCACACAAGACTAAAACATTTCTCTCATTGAACACTTTAAAGGGGGTGCACCGTTCCCAGAAGTACTGCAATACCGGGTCGATGCGTGGAGTGGACGGAGCAAGCCCCTATTCCATCTCCCAGTTCCAAAAATCAATTTAATATATGGTGCCCGGGTAGGGCACGTATCAGATATTAAACTGATAAGAACAGATACTACACTTGATCTTAGCCAAAAGGCCGAGAAGCGATGCCGCAATGACGCCGAGGCGGGGGAGCCGCCAAAGGCCACGCCCACCTGGGCCGCGGCGAGAGGGCCTAAGGTCGCCAACAAACAAGCTCACCGAAAACGGATCACAACGGAGTGCACAACACGACACTTTGAGTGCAACCTGGGATTTTGGATCATCATCGTTCAAAAGCACGGAATGGCTCGTAACTCCTAAACCGTCCGTCGCAGACCCAAGTGTCTTACATCACCGGAATCCTTGGCTCGGGCCGAACGAGACGCACGCCTCGGATCGGATGGTCGCGCTGGCGAGATTTTCGGGTATTTGGGATTTTCCGAAAAACCTACTTTTGCACAGTAGTCCTGGGTCGTTTGCCCAATCTGACCCAAAGCGGTGCCGAAAGATTCTCTGGAGTCTGACTGCCGACAGTGACCGGGAAAAAAGTCGGAATTTCGATTCACGTTGGCGACGGGACGCCAAGACGTTGGCGGTGGGCGAGGCGGGCTTTACTTGAATGGCTATAACTCTCCGACGGCAAAGAGACAATTACACCCAAGTGGGTACACCTGTGTACGGGCTCAGCCTGTGGTCACGTGAAAAGGGATGTGGCGACTGGCCACTTGGTGGCGCTGTAAACAGAAAAAAACAACAGCTTGAATACGGCCATAGACGACTGTGTATCACGTGATTTTTCACACGTGCACAAGGTATTCATACCACATGATAGAACTCCTCATTCTGAACAACTTTGGACCACTGCTGTCAATCAAAGCGTTCGTTAAATATTGGAGATTATGTGAAGAATGAAAAAAAAAGAAGAAAAAAAAACAAGCCTCCCAGGTTGTTTTCTATCTCTCAATCAACCACTGCAGTTCGGTTCTCTGGACTTCCAAGGTTTCATCAACCATCAGGAGAAGAAGGAAAAATGATTGGAGCTTTAACAATCTGCTCTTTTAACCAGTGTGTGTGTCCAGGGGAGAGCGCGAACGCAGTCCCCCACTACCATAAATTATGCAGTCGAGATTCCCACATTTGGGGAATTCGCAGGGATCAGCACAACCGGAGTGCAATGGCCGAGCCTCGCCCTGGGTGAACCACCTCCCTGATCATGGTGTCTCCCCTGCCAGGTAAGTATGAATTCCCAGGCCTCCAGTCAGAGGCACCCTGTCCCTCTTCGCAATCCTCACCAACGGTCGGACAATCGAACACACACCTGATTCAACTCATCAGCTCGTTAGCAAAAGACTCCAAGAGATAAGAGAGACATCAAAAATGTGCAGTGACGGGCTTCTTTTTTTTCTTCTTTTCTTTTTTTCATGCTCCGGAACCGGCTCCATGAGCCAAAGATCGATTTAATACGCAGTCCCCGGATAGTGGACGAATCAGATATGAAACTGATAAGAACAGAGTTTATTTATTTATTTATTTATTTTTGAATTTGTTATTTTCACACCACCGTTACCAGTATTGGATATGATCACCTACGACAGCCATACACAGCAATATACACTACTTCCATGAACATCTGCTGTCACACAAGACTAAAACATTTCTCTCATTGAACACTTTAAAGGGGGTGCACCGTTCCCAGAAGTACTGCAATACCGGGTCGATGCGTGGAGTGGACGGAGCAAGCCCCTATTCCATCTCCCAGTTCCAAAAATCAATTTAATATATGGTGCCCGGGTAGGGCACGTATCAGATATTAAACTGATAAGAACAGATACTACACTTGATCTTAACCAAAAGGCCGAGAAGCGATGCCGCAATGACGCCGAGGCGGGGGAGCCGCCAAAGGCCACGCCCACCTGGGCCGCGGCGAGAGGGCCTAAGGTCGCCAACAAACAAGCTCACCGAAAACGGATCACAACGGAGTGCACAACACGACACTTTGGAGTGCAACCTGGGATTTTGGATCATCATCGTTCAAAAGCACGGAATGGCTCGTAACTCCTAAACCGTCCGTCGCAGACCCAAGTGTCTTACATCACCGGAATCCTTGGCTCGGGCCGAACGAGACGCAATTCCACGGATCGGATGGTCGCGCTGGCGAGATTTTCGGGTATTTGGGATTTTCCGAAAAACCTACTTTTGCACAGTAGTCCTGGGTCGTTTGCCCAATCTGACCCAAAGCGGTGCCGAAAGATTCTCTGGAGTCTGACTGCCGACAGTGACCGGGAAAAAAGTCGGAATTTCGATTCACGTTGGCGACGGGACGCCAAGACGTTGGCGGTGGGCGAGGCGGGCTTTACTTGAATGGCTATAACTCTCCGACGGCAAAGAGACAATTACACCCAAGTGGGTACACCTGTGTACGGGCTCAGCCTGTGGTCACGTGAAAAGGGATGTGGCGACTGGCCACTTGGTGGCGCTGTAAACAGAAAAAAACAACAGCTTGAATACGGCCATAGACGACTGTGTATCACGTGATTTTTCACACGTGCACAAGGTATTCATACCACATGATAGAACTCCTCATTCTGAACAACTTTGGACCACTGCTGTCAATCAAAGCGTTCGTTAAATATTGGAGATTATGTGAAGAATGAAAAAAAAAGAAGAAAAAAAAACAAGCCTCCCAGGTTGTTTTCTATCTCTCAATCAACCACTGCAGTTCGGTTCTCTGGACTTCCAAGGTTTCATCAACCATCAGGAGAAGAAGGAAAAATGATTGGAGCTTTAACAATCTGCTCTTTTAATCAGTGTGTGTGTCCAGGGGAGAGCGCGAACGCAGTCCCCCACTACCATAAATTATGCAGTCGAGATTCCCACATTTGGGGAATTCGCAGGGGTCAGCACAACCGGAGTGCAATGGCCGAGCCTCGCCCTGGGTGAACCACCTCCCTGATCATGGTGTCTCCCCTGCCAGGTAAGTATGAATTCCCGGGCCTCCAGTCAGAGGCACCGTGTCCCTCTTCGCAATCCTCACCAACGGTCGGACAATCGAACACACACCTGATTCAACTCATCAGCTCGTTAGCAAAAGACTCCAAGAGATAAGAGAGACATCAAAAATGTGCAGTGACAGGCTTCTTTTTTTTCTTCTTTTCTTTTTTTCATGCTCCGGAACCGGCTCCATGAGCCAAAGATCGATTTAATACGCAGTCCCCGGATAGTGGACGAATCAGATATGAAACTGATAAGAACAGAGTTTATTTATTTATTTATTTATTTTTGAATTTGTTATTTTCACACCACCGTTACCAGTATTGGATATGATCACCTACGACAGCCATACACAGCAATATACACTACTTCCATGAACATCTGCTGTCACACAAGACTAAAACATTTCTCTCATTGAACACTTTAAAGGGGGTGCACCGTTCCCAGAAGTACTGCAATACCGGGTCGATGCGTGGAGTGGACGGAGCAAGCCCCTATTCCATCTCCCAGTTCCAAAAATCAATTTAATATATGGTGCCCGGGTAGGGCACGTATCAGATATTAAACTGATAAGAACAGATTTTTTCTTTCGAAAAAAGTTTATTGTCACATTTTCCATTTTCATTTCCACACATTTTTCCACATTTTTCCTTTAAAACATAACACATGTCTTTAAAACAAAAAATATACAATTTAACGGTTAAAAATCAGTTTGGTTTTGTGTTGTGTAAAAGTCCATGTGTGTAAACTGTTTGGTTTAAAAGAAGGGTAAAATGAATGAAAGTAAATAGAAATAAAGGATATAAAACAATAAAACATGCCAACTAAAACATCATCTCTTGTACAGGATCGCGGATGAGTCCCTATCAAGTTTTTCCATTCACTCCAGGTCTCCAGGACAGGCTCCGGACTCCCCGCTTCCGGTGCCCAGCGGAAATCCCCGCTCCTCCGGCCCGCTGGCCCGCTGTTCCCGTAGCCGGTGTGGTGAGGGTGCATCTACGGGCGGCCAGGGTCGGTGGCGGCCGGGACCTTTTCTGTGCGGCCTGGCCCCCCCATCCGAATAACGACGTGCGGCCCACCCTGCAGCGTTGATGTTATTCTATGCTCGCACGCGTGGAGGGGGACCGTCACGCGTTTCCCCACCAGCAGGTTTCTGGTGGCCCAGATGGTATCCTTTATGATGTTTAGGGTGAGCCAGAGCGAGGCAAATTTCTGCGGTGTTAGCTCCTTCAAGCCCTGACTCACCCCTAGGATAGCGAGCTTGTAGTCCACCTGGGCTCTACCCGCTGGCAGGCACGGGAAAAACAGGGGGCCGGTCTTGGCCCACAGGTCCCGCGCAGCGCCGCACTCCCAGAGCAGATGGTAGACGGTCTCCGGGGAGCCACATCCGGACCGTGGGCAGATGGAGTTTTTGGCCATGCCTCTGGAGTGCATGACCGCCCTGACCGGGAGGATCTCATGAGCCACCATCCACGACAAGTCCTTAAGCCTGTTCTGGAGAGCTGGGTGGGCTGCGTTCCTCCAAACGTCTTTGGCCTCACCTAGTGTGAGGCCTGGAATTGGACTCACCGATTCCCGATTCTGCACAAGAGAGATTACAGACTTGTGGTTAGTTAAAACTGTGACATCTTGATTCTCTAAAAAGTATTTCTTTAAAAAAAATTTGATAAAACAATACTCTTTGGGCAAGTTAAAAGACACTGGACATTTAAGATCAACTGGTAAAATTTTCAAATATCTTAGGTACGACCCCATCCAGAAACGGGTCATGGCTGCGGTCTTGTTCTCTCTGGATGGGGTCGTTGCATATTTAATGTGGAGGGCGGTGAAGCGGCTTCCTAAAAACAGTTGGGGGTCTGGGAGGCCTTTCCCGCCATTCTCTTTTTTCTTTTTAACGACCTCCCTCTTCAGTCGTTCCCACTTGGACCCCCACAGGAAATAAAATACCGCCCTCTCCAGGTTGGCCAGGAATCGTCTTGGGGGACTAAAAACAGAACAGACAAGTAAAATCAGTGGTAAAATCACAGCTTTAAAAATTAAAATCTTGCCTTCGTAAGTCAGTTGTCTTAGTCCCCAAAACCCGAGTCTTTGCCTAACTTTCCCTACCAAGTCAGTCCAGTTTCCTTGTCCTCCACCCTCTCTGTCAAATTTGACTCCTAAAATTTTCAAATTATTTTCTTTAAAATCCAAATCTAGTCCCCCTGTGTCAACAGTCCCCCACGGCCCGAAGAGCTGGGCCTCGGACTTACTCCTATTGAGTTTAGCGCCCGAGGCCCGACCGTACCAGTCAGTCAAGTCCATTGCTCTTCGTACTGATAAAAGGTCAGTCGCTAAAAGGGTCATGTCGTCCATATATAAAACACAGGTCGCCGTCAGTCCACCAGTTCCTGGGATGTCTAGTCCTTTAATCCATTTGTCCCTTCTCAAGATTTGTGCCAGTGGCTCAATACAGGCCACATACAGAAGGGCAGATAAGGGACACCCCTGACGGACACCGCTGTGAATATTTACAGCATTGGATAAATGCCCATTAACTACAAATCTGCTGATCAGACTGTTGTACAGCAGTCCCACCCAGGCTATGAATCTCCCTGGAAACCCCATTTTATCCAGTACCTTAAAAAGGAACTGGTGCGAGATGCGGTCAAATGCTTTTTCAAAGTCTAAATTTAGGACTACTAGCCGAATGTTTCTGTCTCTCGCGTAACAGATGGCGTCTCTGATCAGCACCAGGCTGTCCGTGATCTTCCTTCCGGGCACAGCGCATGCTTGATCCGGGTGGATTATGTCCGCTAAAACCGTCGACATACGTGTGGCTAAAATTTTGCTAAAAAGTTTGCAGTCAACGTTTAAAAGAGTAATGGGTCGCCAGTTCCGTAAGTCCGTCTTGTCTCCTTTTTTATGTAAAAGTGAAACTATCCCTATTCTAAAGCTGTCAGGAAGTCTTTCAAGAGTCTCAAATTCTTTAAAAACAGTCAGTAAGTCGAACGCTAAAATATCCCAAAAAGTTAAATAAAACTCCAGAGGAAGTCCGTCTGTACCAGGGGACTTTCCTCGTTTAAAACTTTTAAGAGCTTTGTGAATTTCTAAGATGTTAAAATCTTGAGATAAAATTGTACATTCGCTGTCGACTTTCTTTTGTGCTGTATAGGTTTTCATAAAATACTTCAGTTTCCTTTAAAATTTCTTTTGTAGTGTAAACCTCCCTTCCTCCACTTTTCAAACTAGTGATAGCCCCACCCCGTGAAATAATCTTTTAAAAAAAATACCTAGTACACCTTTCACCTTCCTCTATCTCCCTCTCCCTGCTCCTTAAAATGACACCTTTGCTTTGACTTTCGGATAAAACTGACATTTCTTGTTTTATTTCTTTAATTTCTTCGCTAAAATCAATCCCATTATTTGAAAGATTAAAATACCTCTGTAGTCGTTTTTGCAGCCCCATCATGCATCGATTTAATCTATTCTTTTTATTTTTCCCTATCTTCCTAAAAAACTGTCTTGTCCGTTCCTTTACCATCTCCCACCACTGTGCACGTGAGTCGTAAAAGTCTCGGAGGGTCTGCCATTGGCTGAACTGCTCCCTGTACTCACTAACTACTTCCTTATCTTCCAAAAGGGAGCAGTTCAGCTTCCACAGCCCTCCCCCTACTGTCACACCAGTGGGCAGTGAAAGGGTGCATGACAGCATTATGTGATCTGAGAAAAAGAGGGGGGTTAATGTTGCATCGGTTGGCAGGCAGTCCCGTGTAAAAATGTAGTCAATGCGAGAGGCTCTGGTGCCGTCACCACTGAACCAGGTGAAGCCCTCCTCTCTGTGATGCATTGCTTTAAAACAGTCTACTAATTTAAAATCTCTAACTAAACCCTGCAATAAAACCGATGTTTTGTCAACTTTAAAATCCTCTGTCCTCTTCCTATCTTTCTTAGTTAAAACACAGTTAAAATCCCCTGCTACCACTAGGGGAGCCCTACCTAACATGTGGGGCTGCAGGTCTTCTAAAAGCTCATGCCTGTTATTTTTGTCTGTAAAACCATACACATTTAAAATGTTAAAATCCTTACCTAAAAAAGTCAGATTAGCTAAAATTGCCCGCCCATCCCTCACCACAGTGCTGCCCTTCACCAAAATATTGGGATTTTTGATTAAAATAGCAACACCGTCATTTTTGTTAAAATTGGACCCACTCCAGATGGAAGTTCCTGGGGTCCAAATCTCCTCCCACTTCCTGTAGTTTGTTAAAAAGGGCAGACCACATTCTTGCAATAAAAACACATCTGACTTAAAAGATTTTAAAAAGGATAACACACTCTGTGCTCGTATATTGCTCTTCACACTTCTCACATTGATTGTGGAGATAGTGAGAGCCATGAGCAGTATGGTTAAAAGGGTGTGAGACATTTAAAAGCAACCAAGTGACTACAGAGATATAATTAAAATCATGTTACATCTTGTTGCATTTGCCTTTCCTTTTCCCCAGAAGACCTGGGATCAGGGGAGCAAGTGCTTGACGCCACGGGGCTCGCAGAGAGTACCTCTTGCGACTCCTTTGGCGACGATGTTCTCAGCTTAAAATGCAGAAAAGAGACTTCATTTGGAGAATCTGCGGGCCACATACGGTCTAGATCTTCCGTGGGAGAACTATCTAGCCGATGCGCTACCCGCAGCTTTTTCTCCTCTGTTTGAACCAGAGGAGATCTCGCAGTTCTTTTCTGCACTTGAGCATTTGGGAGTGAAAAAACACTTTCACTCCCACTGGAGGGCATACTCACCTCCGAGACGGTGTTGAGGGAGGAAACCGTTTCATCCTCTCCGCTTTCTGTTTCATTTCCTTTTTCTTGTTCGGGAGTGGTTTCCTCCCCCTGTTCCGTATCAATCCGTGACTCTGCCCCTGTGGCCGCCCCACTTCCTTTTTCCTGACCAATCCCTGAGGCTGGCTGAGAATTTGAAATTCCCGCCAAAACCTCAGGGACCGCCTCCTCCTCCCTTTGTTCTTTTGTTTGCCATGCTTGTGGGGCGGCCATTTTGTTGCTTTTAAGTTTGTTGGCGAAACTTTTTGGGCAATCTCTGTAGAGATGGTTTGATTCTCCACACAGGTTGCACCGCCTGCCATTGGTACACTCCTCAAAGTTGTGACCAATTTCTCTGCATTTCCCACATATAATTTCCTGGCATGCTTCAGCTAAGTGCCCAAACTTTCCACACTTCCTGCATAATTTGGGCATGCCCTGGTAATGAATGTAGCCTCTGTTCTCGCCAAGCACAATCATTGAAGGCAGATGATTCAGGCCCTGGTAGCCCCCGGCGTCTTCCCATTGTTTAATGGGAATTCGCCAAGAGCATGTCCAGATGCCGTCCTCATCTAAAACCTTAACTGGCTGGCTTCGAACGGTGCAAAATCTACCCAGCCATACACAAATGTCTTCCCCAGTCACTGTCTCATTAAACATTCTAACAATCACAGTTTTAAGTGTGTTATCAGAGAGCTTTTCAACAGTAAACATAGAGAACTGGGATTTAGCTGCTTCAAATCTGTGCCAAAACTCATTCAGGTGGGAAACCGCTCTAAAGCTAACATCATAACCTTTGTTGAGGGGCAGAGTCACAATACAATTTAAATCCTCAGGTTTAAAATTTAAAGTCTTTTGGATCAGCTTCCTGGAGAAATCAAGACGTGACATCCCCAGTAGCTTCCCCTCAACCTCTTTAAAAAGGAAACGCACGCTGTGGTGCCTCCGCATGCCGGCACGAGCAGCCGACATGGTGGAGACACCAACAGCCTAAAAACTTAAAGGAACAATAAATAAATAAATAGATAAATAGATAAAATGTCTTACCTTAAAACTGTACAGTCGTAAAAACAGCTGGATCAATGTACCTCCTAAAAGTTGTGTGGCTCGGGATACGAATACTGATAAGAACAGATACTACACTTGATCTTAGCCAAAAGGCCGAGAAGCGATGCCGCAATGACGCCGAGGCGGGGGAGCCGCCAAAGGCCACGCCCACCTGGGCCGCGGCGAGAGGGCCTAAGGTCGCCAACAAACAAGCTCACCGAAAACAGATCACAACGGAGTGCACAACACGACACTTTGGAGTGCAACCTGGGATTTTGGATCATCATCGTTCAAAAGCACGGAATGGCTCGTAACTCCTAAACCGTCCGTCGCAGACCCAAGTGTCTTACATCACCGGAATCCTTGGCTCGGGCCGAACGAGACGCACGCCTCGGATCGGATGGTCGCGCTGGCGAGATTTTCGGGTATTTGGGATTTTCCGAAAAACCTACTTTTGCACAGTAGTCCTGGGTCGTTTGCCCAATCTGACCCAAAGCGGTGCCGAAAGATTCTCTGGAGTCTGACTGCCGACAGTGACCGGGAAAAAAGTCGGAATTTCGATTCACGTTGGCGACGGGACGCCAAGACGTTGGCGGTGGGCGAGGCGGGCTTTACTTGAATGGCTATAACTCTCCGACGGCAAAGAGACAATTACACCCAAGTGGGTACACCTGTGTACGGGCTCAGCCTGTGGTCACGTGAAAAGGGATGTGGCGACTGGCCACTTGGTGGCGCTGTAAACAGAAAAAAACAACAGCTTGAATACGGCCATAGACGACTGTGTATCACGTGATTTTTCACACGTGCACAAGGTAAGGTATTCATACCACATGATAGAACTCCTCATTCTGAACAACTTTGGACCACTGCTGTCAATCAAAGCGTTCGTTAAATATTGGAGATTATGTGAAGAATGAAAAAAAAAGAAGAAAAAAAAACAAGCCTCCCAGGTTGTTTTCTATCTCTCAATCAACCACTGCAGTTCGGTTCTCTGGACTTCCAAGGTTTCATCAACCATCAGGAGAAGAAGGAAAAATGATTGGAGCTTTAACAATCTGCTCTTTTAACCAGTGTGTGTGTCCAGGGGAGAGCGCGAACGCAGTCCCCCACTACCATAAATTATGCAGTCGAGATTCCCACATTTGGGGAATTCGCAGGGGTCAGCACAACCGGAGTGCAATGGCCGAGCCTCGCCCTGGGTGAACCACCTCCCTGATCATGGTGTCTCCCCTGCCAGGTAAGTATGAATTCCCGGGCCTCCAGTCAGAGGCACCCTGTCCCTCTTCGCAATCCTCACCAACGGTCGGACAATCGAACACACACCTGATTCAACTCATCAGCTCGTTAGCAAAAGACTCCAAGAGATAAGAGAGACATCAAAAATGTGCAGTGACGGGCTTCTTTTTTTTCTTCTTTTCTTTTTTTCATGCTCCGGAACCGGCTCCATGAGCCAAAGATCGATTTAATACGCAGTCCCCGGATAGTGGACGAATCAGATATGAAACTGATAAGAACAGAGTTTATTTATTTATTTATTTATTTTTGAATTTGTTATTTTCACACCACCGTTACCAGTATTGGATATGATCACCTACGACAGCCATACACAGCAATATACACTACTTCCATGAACATCTGCTGTCACACAAGACTAAAACATTTCTCTCATTGAACACTTTAAAGGGGGTGCACCGTTCCTAGAAGTACTGCAATACCGGGTCGATGCGTGGAGTGGACGGAGCAAGCCCCTATTCCATATCCCAGTTCCAAAAATCAATTTAATATATGGTGCCCGGGTAGGGCACGTATCAGATATTAAACTGATAAGAACAGATTTTTTTCTTTTGACATATTTTTATTGTAACAATTCTTTCATTTATACCATACATCTTTTTTGTAAACCACGTTTTTACAGAATGTTTACATAATTATTTGTTTTGTTTAAAGATAAATAAGATAAATAAACAGTTTCTGTTGTCCATGTATATAATTTAAATTAAAAGCATTCTGGTAAAACACATGGAGAAATTAATAAAAATGGTAATACATGAAATAAATATCTTGATAAAACAATTAAAACAAACTTAAAAACTCTCTCTTCCATTGTACAAGAACGGGTATGTCCTTATAAACCTTTTGAACCATCAACTCAGTTCCTCAAAACCAGTCCCAAAGACCTGGCCTTTCTGGGCCCAGAGGAGATCCTCTTAAACCGAGGCACCGCTGCTCCGCCGAAGATGTTGTGGGGGGCATCTACGGGCAGTCAAGGCTCGTGGCTGTGGGGACCTTCCCCTGTGAGGCTCTGGCCCCCACGTCCGAATGGCGACATGCGGTGTAGTCCTGCAGCCTTGATTTTGCCAGCTGGATGGTGGCGTGGAGGGACACCTGCATGCGCTTCCCTACCAGCAGGTTTCTGGAGGTCCAAATGGCGTCTTTAATGCAACAAATGGTGAGCCAGAGCGCGGTCTGTGTTTGTGCTGGCATTTGCTGGCTCACCTCACCTCTGACCATTGGGTAGTTTGGGACCCCCCCTGCTGGCAGGTACGGGAATTGCTGGGGGCCAGCTGTTGCCCACAGGTCCCTCACAGCGCTGCACTCCCAGAGCGCGTGCCTCACGGTCTCGGGCGCGCCACACCCGGGCCGCGGGCAGATGGGGTTCCTCGACATGCCTCGGGAGTGCATCACGGCCCTGACCGGGAGGATCTCATGGGCAACCATCCACGCCAGGTCCCGGTGTCGGTTCTGGAGAGCTGAGTGGGACACATTGCGCCAAACCTTTTGGGCTTCACTTAAGGTGAGCCCGCGCACTGGACACACTTGTTCCCGTTCCTGCACAAGGGAGAGGATAGAGCGGTGATTAGTTAAAACAGTCACGTTTTCTTTTTCCAAATTAAAATTCTTTAAAAACTTTTTTATGTGAGCGTATGCAGGGGGTTGGTCAAATGCAAGTGGTGTTGTCAAGTCTGTTGGTAAAATTTTGATGGATCTTAAAAAGGACCCCACCCAGAACCGGGCCATGGCTGCTGTTTTGTCTTGTCTGGATGGGGCCAGGGCATACTTTATGTGTAATGCAGTGTATTGGGCTCCTAAAAACAAATAAGGGTCTGGGACGCCTTTTCCTCCGTTTTTTGGTGCTTTCTTCATGGTTACTCTTTTTAGCCTCTCCCATTTGGATCCCCACAAAAAATAAAACATGGACCGGTCCAGGGATAAAAGAAAGAATCTAGGGGGAAAGAAAACAGAACATAGCAATAAAAACAATGGTAAAATCACAGCTTTTAGAATTAAAACCTTTCCTTCAAAAGTCAGCTGTCTCAGTCCCCAGAACCCCAATTTTTTCCTCACTTTTCCAGTCACATCATGCCAGTTTCCACTCCCTCCCCCGTCTCTGTCAAATTTGATGCCCAGTATTTTTATGTCTGTCTTTTTAAAAGTGATGTCCAGTCCAACAGTCTTGCTTGGTTCCCATGGGCCATAGAACTGCACCTGGGTCTTGTCTCTGTTCAGTCTAGCTCCAGACGCTTTCCCAAACCAGTCTGTCAAGTCCATTGTCCTCTGTATTGATGAAACGTCAGTGCATAAAAGATTGATATCGTCCATATATAAAACAGTCTTTGCAGTCAGTCCTCCAGTCCCGGGTATGGTCAGTCCCGTTATCCACTTGTCCCTTCTCAAGATCTGCGCTAGGGGTTCGATGCAAGCCACATACAGGAGAGGAGATAACGGACAGCCCTGACGGACACCACTGCGTACATCTATCGCTTTTGAAAGATTCCCATTAACTAGGATTCTGCTGGTTATATCCCTGTACAGCAATCCCACCCAAGCTAAGAATCTCCCAGGAAAGCCCATTTTCCCCAATACTTGAAACAAGTAATGGTGCGAGACTCTGTCAAATGCTTTTTCGAAATCTAGATTTAACACTATCAGCCGAATGTTTCTGTCTCTCGCATAACAGATGGTATCTCTTATCAGTACGAGGCTGTCTGTGATCTTCCTCCCAGGGACGGCGCAGGCTTGATCCGGGTGGATCAATTCTGCTAAAACTGTTGACATTCGTATTGTTAAAAGTTTGCTAAAAAGTTTACAGTCAAAGTTTAAAAGGGTTATAGGACGCCAGTTTTTTAGATCCGTCTTGTCATCTTTTTTGTGTAATAATGTCATTATACCCATTCTAAAACTGTCTGGAAATCGGTCGAGGTTATCAAGGTCATTAAAAACAGCCAGTAGGTCTAGTCTTAAAATGTCCCAAAAGGTCAGATAAAATTCTAGGGGAAGTCCGTCGGCTCCGGGGGACTTCCCCCTTTTAAATTTTTTTATACTTTTGTCCATCTCAGGGAGATTAAAATCATTTGTCAAACCTGCACTATCTTTTACAGTATTCTCTATAAAGGTTAGAGTTTCATTTAAAATCACATCATCACTTGCCTTTTCCCCATAGAGTTCCTCATAAAAACTTTCTACTACTGTTAAAATACCATTTGTGTCTGTCACCATTTCTCTTTCTTTATTTCTTAATTTCACCATGGCTCCACCTCTATTGAGTATTTTCTTAAAAAAGTATCTTGTGCATTTCTCTCCCTGCTCTATTTCCTTTTCTTTACTTCTAAAAATAATTCCTCTACTTTTAACTTCTGCCAGTTCAGACATTTCTTTTTTAACTTCTTTTATTTCATCATTAAAATCAAACCCCTGATTAAAAAGATGAAAATAGCGTTGTAACCTCTTTTGCAGTCCCACCATTTGTCTCTTTTCCTTACATGTTTTCTTTTTCCCTGCCCATCTAAAAAAAGTCTTGGTCTTTCCCTTCACCATCTCCCACCACTGTGCTCTTGAGTCAAATAAGTCTTGTAGGGTCTGCCAATTGCTATACTGCTCCCTGTATTCTTTTACTATTTCTGGGTCTTCCAACAGGGAGCGGTTTAGCTTCCACAGACCTCTACCTGTTGTCACACCGGGGGGAAGTGATAGGGTGCAAGAAAGCATAGTGTGATCTGAAAAGAAAAGAGGGGTTAATCTGGCATCCATTAATGACCAGTCTCTGGTAAAAATGTAATCAATGCGGGAGGCTCTGGTACCATCACCACTAAACCAGGTGTGGCCCACATTGTTGGGATGCATGGATTTAAAAGCGTCAGTCAGTCTAAAATCTTTTATTATGTTTTGCAATAAAACTGTAGTCTTGTCCTCTTTAAAATCCTCTGATGCCCCTTTCCTATCTTTCCTCTGTAAAACACAATTAAAATCTCCTGCAAAAATTAAAGGATTCTTGCCTAGTAAGTGGGACTGCAGATCTATTAAAAGGCTGTATCTGTCATTCTTTTCTGTGTTCCCATAAAAGTTTAGTACATTAAAATCCCTCCCTAAAAAAGTCAAATTGGCTAAAAGTGCCCGTCCATCTCTTAATATTGTGCTCCCCTTCACCAATATTTGTGTGTTTTTTATCAGGATGGCCACTCCGTCTGCTTTGTTTTGGTTTGAACCACTCCATAAGGAGGGTCCTTGCTGCCATTTATCTTCCCACTTCTTATAGTCTTTTAAAAAGGGTAAGGCACATTCCTGTAATAAAAACACATCAGAAGGCTGTGTACTTAAGAAATTTAAAACCATTTGTGCTCTCGTTTGTGACTTCACACTTCTCACGTTTACAGTTGAGATGGTGATGTTTGTGAGCATTAAAATGAGTATAAAAAAAGACAGATACAACATTTTAAAAGTTTTAAAAGTTTAAAAACAAACTATCCATTAAAAAACAAGTTTTCTTGTAAAACAAACTCTTCCTGCATTCCCACCAGAGGGGAGGCAGGGGGGTGAGTTTGTTTTCCTTCTGAGTCACAGGGTGAGCTCCTGGGTGTGGATGATTTCAGCTCAATCGCTAAGAAAGAAATCTCATTTGCTGTATGACTTGGAAATAATCTATTCAGATCGTCTGACGAGGAAGAGTCAGAGAATCTTCCCATTTTATCTTTCTCTATTTCTTTCAAGAGGGGGGAGTGTGCCACTCTCTTTTTCTTACTTGATTGAGCACAGGGGAGTTGATCGCTTAATTGACTTTTTGTTTGTACCTTGTCTGTGTCCTCCCCAGCATTTTCACTTACTTCTGTGTTGTCTTCACCTGTCTCTTCCATTTGATCTTCCTCACCCTGTTGTACTTCACTCCTTTGCTCCACCCCTTCGTTACCTCTGTCACCTGTTCCCTCTCCACCAATCACCAGATTTGGCGGGAAAATTGAATCTTTTGGCTCCGCCCCCTTGTTATCCTTTTGTCTGCTTTCCTCAACCGCCATTTTGTTTGCTTTAACTTTGTTAGCAAAAGACTTAGGGCAATCTCTGTAGAGGTGAGCGGAGTCTCCACAGAGATTGCAACTTCTGCCATTGGGGCACTCTTCAAAAGTGTGCCCAATTTCTCTGCATTTTTTACAAAACACCTTTTGACAAGCCTCTACCAGGTGCCCGAACTCTCCACACTTGCGGCACAGCTTGGGCATTCCCTGGTAGTGGATGTAGCCTCTGTTTTCACCAAGAACTATCATTGATGGCAGATGTCTTAGGCCCTGATAGCCCTGGGGATCTTCCCACTGTTTGATCGGGATTCTCCAGGAGCAGTTCCAAATACCATCCTCATCCACCACCTTCATAGCCTGGCTCTTTACAGTGCAAAATCTACCCAGCCATACACAAATGTCTTCTCCAGTCACAGTCTCATTGAACATCCTAACAATCACAACCTTGTGTGTGTTGTCAGATAGCTTCTCAACTTTAAACATGGAGAACTGGGTCTTTACCTTCTCAAATCTATGGCAAAATTCTGACAACAGTGCTGCATTTCTAAAACTAACATCAAAGCCTTTATTAAAAGGCAGGGATAAAATACAATTTAAATCTTGAGGTGCGTAATTCAAAGCTTTCTGAACATATTTCCGAGAAAAATCTAAACGGGAAATTTCAATCGGCTTGCCTTCATGTTCTAAAAGGGTAAAACGCACGCTGTGGTGCCTCCGCATGCCGGCACGAGCAGCCGACATGGTGGAGGCACCACAAGCCTGTTAAAACGAGAAGGATTAAAAATATTAATAGAGAGCGGGTTAAAAAGGAGAACAATAAATACTAAACAATAAACAATTTAAAAATACAGCAGAATGTCAAAATAAAAGAGCAATAAGAAGGACTTACTTTAAAATCAAAAGTTCACTCCAGGAGTTGTTCCAACAACGGAATAGAACGCCCGAAATGTCTCTCCACTGGATATAACCCTAAGCCACTAAACCGGCAAAAGGCTCGCTCCTATAGAGAGTCGATCCCTGTCTCAACCCTTGAAACTGCCAAAAGGCCGAGAAGCGATGCCGCAATGACGCCGAGGCGGGGGAGCCGCCAAAGGCCACGCCCACCTGGGCCGCGGCGAGAGGGCCTAAGGTCGCCAACAAACAAGCTCACCGAAAACGGATCACAACGGAGTGCACAACACGACACTTTGGAGTGCAACCTGGGATTTTGGATCATCATCGTTCAAAAGCACGGAATGGCTCGTAACTCCTAAACCGTCCGTCGCAGACCCAAGTGTCTTACATCACCGGAATCCTTGGCTCGGGCCGAACGAGACGCACGCCTCGGATCGGATGGTCGCGCTGGCGAGATTTTCGGGTATTTGGGATTTTCCGAAAAACCTACTTTTGCACAGTAGTCCTGGGTCGTTTGCCCAATCTGACCCAAAGCGGTGCCGAAAGATTCTCTGGAGTCTGACTGCCGACAGTGACCGGGAAAAAAGTCGGAATTTCGATTCACGTTGGCGACGGGACGCCAAGACGTTGGCGGTGGGCGAGGCGGGCTTTACTTGAATGGCTATAACTCTCCGACGGCAAAGAGACAATTACACCCAAGTGGGTACACCTGTGTACGGGCTCAGCCTGTGGTCACGTGAAAAGGGATGTGGCGACTGGCCACTTGGTGGCGCTGTAAACAGAAAATAACAACAGCTTGAAAAGAACAACAGCAAGATGACTGTGTATCACGTGATTTTTCACACGTGCACAAGGTAAGGTATTCATACCACATGATAGAACTCCTCATTCTGAACAACTTTGGACCACTGCTGTCAATCAAAGCGTTCGTTAAATATTGGAGATTATGTGAAGAATGAAAAAAAAAGAAGAAAAAAAAACAAGCCTCCCAGGTTGTTTTCTATCTCTCAATCAACCACTGCAGTTCGGTTCTCTGGACTTCCAAGGTTTCATCAACCATCAGGAGAAGAAGGAAAAATGATTGGAGCTTTAACAATCTGCTCTTTTAACCAGTGTGTGTGTCCAGGGGAGAGCGCGAACGCAGTCCCCCACTACCATAAATTATGCAGTCGAGATTCCCACATTTGGGGAATTCGCAGGGGTCAGCACAACCGGAGTGCAATGGCCGAGCCTCGCCCTGGGTGAACCACCTCCCTGATCATGGTGTCTCCCCTGCCAGGTAAGTATGAATTCCCGGGCCTCCAGTCAGAGGCACCCTGTCCCTCTTCGCAATCCTCACCAACGGTCGGACAATCGAACACACACCTGATTCAACTCATCAGCTCGTTAGCAAAAGACTCCAAGAGATAAGAGAGACATCAAAAATGTGCAGTGACGGGCTTCTTTTTTTTCTTCTTTTCTTTTTTTCATGCTCCGGAACCGGCTCCATGAGCCAAAGATCGATTTAATACGCAGTCCCCGGATAGTGGACGAATCAGATATGAAACTGATAAGAACAGAGTTTATTTATTTATTTATTTATTTTTGAATTTGTTATTTTCACACCACCGTTACCAGTATTGGATATGATCACCTACGACAGCCATACACTACTTCCATGAACATCTGCTGTCACACAAGACTAAAACATTTCTCTCATTGAACACTTTAAAGGGGGTGCACCGTTCCCAGAAGTACTGCAATACCGGGTCGATGCGTGGAGTGGACGGAGCAAGCCCCTATTCCATCTCCCAGTTCCAAAAATCAATTTAATATATGGTGCCCGGGTAGGGCACGTATCAGATATTAAACTGATAAGAACAGATACTACACTTGATCTTAGCCAAAAGGCCGAGAAGCGATGCCGCAATGACGCCGAGGCGGGGGAGCCGCCAAAGGCCACGCCCACCTGGGCCGCGGCGAGAGGGCCTAAGGTCGCCAACAAACAAGCTCACCGAAAACGGATCACAACGGAGTGCACAACACGACACTTTGGAGTGCAACCTGGGATTTTGGATCATCATCGTTCAAAAGCACGGAATGGCTCGTAACTCCTAAACCGTCCGTCGCAGACCCAAGTGTCTTACATCACCGGAATCCTTGGCTCGGGCCGAACGAGACGCACGCCTCGGATCGGATGGTCGCGCTGGCGAGATTTTCGGGTATTTGGGATTTTCCGAAAAACCTACTTTTGCACAGTAGTCCTGGGTCGTTTGCCCAATCTGACCCAAAGCGGTGCCGAAAGATTCTCTGGAGTCTGACTGCCGACAGTGTCCGGGAAAAAAGTCGGAATTTCGATTCACGTTGGCGACGGGACGCCAAGACGTTGGCGGTGGGCGAGGCGGGCTTTACTTGAATGGCTATAACTCTCCGACGGCAAAGAGACAATTACACCCAAGTGGGTACACCTGTGTACGGGCTCAGCCTGTGGTCACGTGAAAAGGGATGTGGCGACTGGCCACTTGGTGGCGCTGTAAACAGAAAAAAACAACAGCTTGAATACGGCCATAGACGACTGTGTATCACGTGATTTTTCACACGTGCACAAGGTATTCATACCACATGATAGAACTCCTCATTCTGAACAACTTTGGACCACTGCTGTCAATCAAAGCGTTCGTTAAATATTGGAGATTATGTGAAGAATGAAAAAAAAAGAAGAAAAAAAAACAAGCCTCCCAGGTTGTTTTCTATCTCTCAATCAACCACTGCAGTTCGGTTCTCTGGACTTCCAAGGTTTCATCAACCATCAGGAGAAGAAGGAAAAATGATTGGAGCTTTAACAATCTGCTCTTTTAACCAGTGTGTGTGTCCAGGGGAGAGCGCGAACGCAGTCCCCCACTACCATAAATTATGCAGTCGAGATTCCCACATTTGGGGAATTCGCAGGGGTCAGCACAACCGGAGTGCAATGGCCGAGCCTCGCCCTGGGTGAACCACCTCCCTGATCATGGTGTCTCCCCTGCCAGGTAAGTATGAATTCCCGGGCCTCCAGTCAGAGGCACCCTGTCCCTCTTCGCAATCCTCACCAACGGTCGGACAATCGAACACACACCTGATTCAACTCATCAGCTCGTTAGCAAAAGACTCCAAGAGATAAGAGAGACATCAAAAATGTGCAGTGACGGGCTTCTTTTTTTTCTTCTTTTCTTTTTTTCATGCTCCGGAACCGGCTCCATGAGCCAAAGATCGATTTAATACGCAGTCCCCGGATAGTGGACGAATCAGATATGAAACTGATAAGAACAGAGTTTATTTATTTATTTATTTATTTTTGAATTTGTTATTTTCACACCACCGTTACCAGTATTGGATATGATCACCTACGACAGCCATACACAGCAATATACACTACTTCCATGAACATCTGCTGTCACACAAGACTAAAACATTTCTCTCATTGAACACTTTAAAGGGGGTGCACCGTTCCTAGAAGTACTGCAATACCGGGTCGATGCGTGGAGTGGACGGAGCAAGCCCCTATTCCATCTCCCAGTTCCAAAAATCAATTTAATATATGGTGCCCGGGTAGGGCACGTATCAGATATTAAACTGATAAGAACAGATTTTTTTCTTTTGACATATTTTTATTGTAACAATTCTTTCATTTATACCATACATCTTTTTTGTAAACCACGTTTTTACAGAATGTTTACATAATTATTTGTTTTGTTTAAAGATAAATAAGATAAATAAACAGTTTCTGTTGTCCATGTATATAATTTAAATTAAAAGCATTCTGGTAAAACACATGGAGAAATTAATAAAAATGGTAATACATGAAATAAATATCTTGATAAAACAATTAAAACAAACTTAAAAACTCTCTCTTCCATTGTACAAGAACGGGTATGTCCTTATAAACCTTTTGAACCATCAACTCAGTTCCTCAAAACCAGTCCCAAAGACCTGGCCTTTCTGGGCCCAGAGGAGATCCTCTTAAACCGAGGCACCGCTGCTCCGCCGAAGATGTTGTGGGGGGCATCTACGGGCAGTCAAGGCTCGTGGCTGTGGGGACCTTCCCCTGTGAGGCTCTGGCCCCCACGTCCGAATGGCGACATGCGGTGTAGTCCTGCAGCCTTGATTTTGCCAGCTGGATGGTGGCGTGGAGGGACACCTGCATGCGCTTCCCTACCAGCAGGTTTCTGGAGGTCCAAATGGCGTCTTTAATGCAACAAATGGTGAGCCAGAGCGCGGTCTGTGTTTGTGCTGGCATTTGCTGGCTCACCTCACCTCTGACCATTGGGTAGTTTGGGACCCCCCCTGCTGGCAGGTACGGGAATTGCTGGGGGCCAGCTGTTGCCCACAGGTCCCTCACAGCGCTGCACTCCCAGAGCGCGTGCCTCACGGTCTCGGGCGCGCCACACCCGGGCCGCGGGCAGATGGGGTTCCTCGACATGCCTCGGGAGTGCATCACGGCCCTGACCGGGAGGATCTCATGGGCAACCATCCACGCCAGGTCCCGGTGTCGGTTCTGGAGAGCTGAGTGGGACACATTGCGCCAAACCTTTTGGGCTTCACTTAAGGTGAGCCCGCGCACTGGACACACTTGTTCCCGTTCCTGCACAAGGGAGAGGATAGAGCGGTGATTAGTTAAAACAGTCACGTTTTCTTTTTCCAAATTAAAATTCTTTAAAAACTTTTTTATGTGAGCGTATGCAGGGGGTTGGTCAAATGCAAGTGGTGTTGTCAAGTCTGTTGGTAAAATTTTGATGGATCTTAAAAAGGACCCCACCCAGAACCGGGCCATGGCTGCTGTTTTGTCTTGTCTGGATGGGGCCAGGGCATACTTTATGTGTAATGCAGTGTATTGGGCTCCTAAAAACAAATAAGGGTCTGGGACGCCTTTTCCTCCGTTTTTTGGTGCTTTCTTCATGGTTACTCTTTTTAGCCTCTCCCATTTGGATCCCCACAAAAAATAAAACATGGACCGGTCCAGGGATAAAAGAAAGAATCTAGGGGGAAAGAAAACAGAACATAGCAATAAAAACAATGGTAAAATCACAGCTTTTAGAATTAAAACCTTTCCTTCAAAAGTCAGCTGTCTCAGTCCCCAGAACCCCAATTTTTTCCTCACTTTTCCAGTCACATCATGCCAGTTTCCACTCCCTCCCCCGTCTCTGTCAAATTTGATGCCCAGTATTTTTATGTCTGTCTTTTTAAAAGTGATGTCCAGTCCAACAGTCTTGCTTGGTTCCCATGGGCCATAGAACTGCACCTGGGTCTTGTCTCTGTTCAGTCTAGCTCCAGACGCTTTCCCAAACCAGTCTGTCAAGTCCATTGTCCTCTGTATTGATGAAACGTCAGTGCATAAAAGATTGATATCGTCCATATATAAAACAGTCTTTGCAGTCAGTCCTCCAGTCCCGGGTATGGTCAGTCCCGTTATCCACTTGTCCCTTCTCAAGATCTGCGCTAGGGGTTCGATGCAAGCCACATACAGGAGAGGAGATAACGGACAGCCCTGACGGACACCACTGCGTACATCTATCGCTTTTGAAAGATTCCCATTAACTAGGATTCTGCTGGTTATATCCCTGTACAGCAATCCCACCCAAGCTAAGAATCTCCCAGGAAAGCCCATTTTCCCCAATACTTGAAACAAGTAATGGTGCGAGACTCTGTCAAATGCTTTTTCGAAATCTAGATTTAACACTATCAGCCGAATGTTTCTGTCTCTCGCATAACAGATGGTATCTCTTATCAGTACGAGGCTGTCTGTGATCTTCCTCCCAGGGACGGCGCAGGCTTGATCCGGGTGGATCAATTCTGCTAAAACTGTTGACATTCGTATTGTTAAAAGTTTGCTAAAAAGTTTACAGTCAAAGTTTAAAAGGGTTATAGGACGCCAGTTTTTTAGATCCGTCTTGTCATCTTTTTTGTGTAATAATGTCATTATACCCATTCTAAAACTGTCTGGAAATCGGTCGAGGTTATCAAGGTCATTAAAAACAGCCAGTAGGTCTAGTCTTAAAATGTCCCAAAAGGTCAGATAAAATTCTAGGGGAAGTCCGTCGGCTCCGGGGGACTTCCCCCTTTTAAATTTTTTTATACTTTTGTCCATCTCAGGGAGATTAAAATCATTTGTCAAACCTGCACTATCTTTTACAGTATTCTCTATAAAGGTTAGAGTTTCATTTAAAATCACATCATCACTTGCCTTTTCCCCATAGAGTTCCTCATAAAAACTTTCTACTACTGTTAAAATACCATTTGTGTCTGTCACCATTTCTCTTTCTTTATTTCTTAATTTCACCATGGCTCCACCTCTATTGAGTATTTTCTTAAAAAAGTATCTTGTGCATTTCTCTCCCTGCTCTATTTCCTTTTCTTTACTTCTAAAAATAATTCCTCTACTTTTAACTTCTGCCAGTTCAGACATTTCTTTTTTAACTTCTTTTATTTCATCATTAAAATCAAACCCCTGATTAAAAAGATGAAAATAGCGTTGTAACCTCTTTTGCAGTCCCACCATTTGTCTCTTTTCCTTACATGTTTTCTTTTTCCCTGCCCATCTAAAAAAAGTCTTGGTCTTTCCCTTCACCATCTCCCACCACTGTGCTCTTGAGTCAAATAAGTCTTGTAGGGTCTGCCAATTGCTATACTGCTCCCTGTATTCTTTTACTATTTCTGGGTCTTCCAACAGGGAGCGGTTTAGCTTCCACAGACCTCTACCTGTTGTCACACCGGGGGGAAGTGATAGGGTGCAAGAAAGCATAGTGTGATCTGAAAAGAAAAGAGGGGTTAATCTGGCATCCATTAATGACCAGTCTCTGGTAAAAATGTAATCAATGCGGGAGGCTCTGGTACCATCACCACTAAACCAGGTGTGGCCCACATTGTTGGGATGCATGGATTTAAAAGCGTCAGTCAGTCTAAAATCTTTTATTATGTTTTGCAATAAAACTGTAGTCTTGTCCTCTTTAAAATCCTCTGATGCCCCTTTCCTATCTTTCCTCTGTAAAACACAATTAAAATCTCCTGCAAAAATTAAAGGATTCTTGCCTAGTAAGTGGGACTGCAGATCTATTAAAAGGCTGTATCTGTCATTCTTTTCTGTGTTCCCATAAAAGTTTAGTACATTAAAATCCCTCCCTAAAAAAGTCAAATTGGCTAAAAGTGCCCGTCCATCTCTTAATATTGTGCTCCCCTTCACCAATATTTGTGTGTTTTTTATCAGGATGGCCACTCCGTCTGCTTTGTTTTGGTTTGAACCACTCCATAAGGAGGGTCCTTGCTGCCATTTATCTTCCCACTTCTTATAGTCTTTTAAAAAGGGTAAGGCACATTCCTGTAATAAAAACACATCAGAAGGCTGTGTACTTAAGAAATTTAAAACCATTTGTGCTCTCGTTTGTGACTTCACACTTCTCACGTTTACAGTTGAGATGGTGATGTTTGTGAGCATTAAAATGAGTATAAAAAAAGACAGATACAACATTTTAAAAGTTTTAAAAGTTTAAAAACAAACTATCCATTAAAAAACAAGTTTTCTTGTAAAACAAACTCTTCCTGCATTCCCACCAGAGGGGAGGCAGGGGGGTGAGTTTGTTTTCCTTCTGAGTCACAGGGTGAGCTCCTGGGTGTGGATGATTTCAGCTCAATCGCTAAGAAAGAAATCTCATTTGCTGTATGACTTGGAAATAATCTATTCAGATCGTCTGACGAGGAAGAGTCAGAGAATCTTCCCATTTTATCTTTCTCTATTTCTTTCAAGAGGGGGGAGTGTGCCACTCTCTTTTTCTTACTTGATTGAGCACAGGGGAGTTGATCGCTTAATTGACTTTTTGTTTGTACCTTGTCTGTGTCCTCCCCAGCATTTTCACTTACTTCTGTGTTGTCTTCACCTGTCTCTTCCATTTGATCTTCCTCACCCTGTTGTACTTCACTCCTTTGCTCCACCCCTTCGTTACCTCTGTCACCTGTTCCCTCTCCACCAATCACCAGATTTGGCGGGAAAATTGAATCTTTTGGCTCCGCCCCCTTGTTATCCTTTTGTCTGCTTTCCTCAACCGCCATTTTGTTTGCTTTAACTTTGTTAGCAAAAGACTTAGGGCAATCTCTGTAGAGGTGAGCGGAGTCTCCACAGAGATTGCAACTTCTGCCATTGGGGCACTCTTCAAAAGTGTGCCCAATTTCTCTGCATTTTTTACAAAACACCTTTTGACAAGCCTCTACCAGGTGCCCGAACTCTCCACACTTGCGGCACAGCTTGGGCATTCCCTGGTAGTGGATGTAGCCTCTGTTTTCACCAAGAACTATCATTGATGGCAGATGTCTTAGGCCCTGATAGCCCTGGGGATCTTCCCACTGTTTGATCGGGATTCTCCAGGAGCAGTTCCAAATACCATCCTCATCCACCACCTTCATAGCCTGGCTCTTTACAGTGCAAAATCTACCCAGCCATACACAAATGTCTTCTCCAGTCACAGTCTCATTGAACATCCTAACAATCACAACCTTG
This sequence comes from Leuciscus leuciscus, assembly GCF_965113295.1. NCBI lineage: Eukaryota > Metazoa > Chordata > Actinopteri > Cypriniformes > Leuciscidae > Leuciscus > Leuciscus leuciscus. The sequence goes on along the minus strand of NC_138742.1, from coordinate 37,485,882 downwards.
TGTGTGTTGTCAGATAGCTTCTCAACTTTAAACATGGAGAACTGGGTCTTTACCTTCTCAAATCTATGGCAAAATTCTGACAACAGTGCTGCATTTCTAAAACTAACATCAAAGCCTTTATTAAAAGGCAGGGATAAAATACAATTTAAATCTTGAGGTGCGTAATTCAAAGCTTTCTGAACATATTTCCGAGAAAAATCTAAACGGGAAATTTCAATCGGCTTGCCTTCATGTTCTAAAAGGGTAAAACGCACGCTGTGGTGCCTCCGCATGCCGGCACGAGCAGCCGACATGGTGGAGGCACCACAAGCCTGTTAAAACGAGAAGGATTAAAAATATTAATAGAGAGCGGGTTAAAAAGGAGAACAATAAATACTAAACAATAAACAATTTAAAAATACAGCAGAATGTCAAAATAAAAGAGCAATAAGAAGGACTTACTTTAAAATCAAAAGTTCACTCCAGGAGTTGTTCCAACAACGGAATAGAACGCCCGAAATGTCTCTCCACTGGATATAACCCTAAGCCACTAAACCGGCAAAAGGCTCGCTCCTATAGAGAGTCGATCCCTGTCTCAACCCTTGAAACTGCCAAAAGGCCGAGAAGCGATGCCGCAATGACGCCGAGGCGGGGGAGCCGCCAAAGGCCACGCCCACCTGGGCCGCGGCGAGAGGGCCTAAGGTCGCCAACAAACAAGCTCACCGAAAACGGATCACAACGGAGTGCACAACACGACACTTTGGAGTGCAACCTGGGATTTTGGATCATCATCGTTCAAAAGCACGGAATGGCTCGTAACTCCTAAACCGTCCGTCGCAGACCCAAGTGTCTTACATCACCGGAATCCTTGGCTCGGGCCGAACGAGACGCACGCCTCGGATCGGATGGTCGCGCTGGCGAGATTTTCGGGTATTTGGGATTTTCCGAAAAACCTACTTTTGCACAGTAGTCCTGGGTCGTTTGCCCAATCTGACCCAAAGCGGTGCCGAAAGATTCTCTGGAGTCTGACTGCCGACAGTGACCGGGAAAAAAGTCGGAATTTCGATTCACGTTGGCGACGGGACGCCAAGACGTTGGCGGTGGGCGAGGCGGGCTTTACTTGAATGGCTATAACTCTCCGACGGCAAAGAGACAATTACACCCAAGTGGGTACACCTGTGTACGGGCTCAGCCTGTGGTCACGTGAAAAGGGATGTGGCGACTGGCCACTTGGTGGCGCTGTAAACAGAAAATAACAACAGCTTGAAAAGAACAACAGCAAGATGACTGTGTATCACGTGATTTTTCACACGTGCACAAGGTAAGGTATTCATACCACATGATAGAACTCCTCATTCTGAACAACTTTGGACCACTGCTGTCAATCAAAGCGTTCGTTAAATATTGGAGATTATGTGAAGAATGAAAAAAAAAGAAGAAAAAAAAACAAGCCTCCCAGGTTGTTTTCTATCTCTCAATCAACCACTGCAGTTCGGTTCTCTGGACTTCCAAGGTTTCATCAACCATCAGGAGAAGAAGGAAAAATGATTGGAGCTTTAACAATCTGCTCTTTTAACCAGTGTGTGTGTCCAGGGGAGAGCGCGAACGCAGTCCCCCACTACCATAAATTATGCAGTCGAGATTCCCACATTTGGGGAATTCGCAGGGGTCAGCACAACCGGAGTGCAATGGCCGAGCCTCGCCCTGGGTGAACCACCTCCCTGATCATGGTGTCTCCCCTGCCAGGTAAGTATGAATTCCCGGGCCTCCAGTCAGAGGCACCCTGTCCCTCTTCGCAATCCTCACCAACGGTCGGACAATCGAACACACACCTGATTCAACTCATCAGCTCGTTAGCAAAAGACTCCAAGAGATAAGAGAGACATCAAAAATGTGCAGTGACGGGCTTCTTTTTTTTCTTCTTTTCTTTTTTTCATGCTCCGGAACCGGCTCCATGAGCCAAAGATCGATTTAATACGCAGTCCCCGGATAGTGGACGAATCAGATATGAAACTGATAAGAACAGAGTTTATTTATTTATTTATTTATTTTTGAATTTGTTATTTTCACACCACCGTTACCAGTATTGGATATGATCACCTACGACAGCCATACACTACTTCCATGAACATCTGCTGTCACACAAGACTAAAACATTTCTCTCATTGAACACTTTAAAGGGGGTGCACCGTTCCCAGAAGTACTGCAATACCGGGTCGATGCGTGGAGTGGACGGAGCAAGCCCCTATTCCATCTCCCAGTTCCAAAAATCAATTTAATATATGGTGCCCGGGTAGGGCACGTATCAGATATTAAACTGATAAGAACAGATACTACACTTGATCTTAGCCAAAAGGCCGAGAAGCGATGCCGCAATGACGCCGAGGCGGGGGAGCCGCCAAAGGCCACGCCCACCTGGGCCGCGGCGAGAGGGCCTAAGGTCGCCAACAAACAAGCTCACCGAAAACGGATCACAACGGAGTGCACAACACGACACTTTGGAGTGCAACCTGGGATTTTGGATCATCATCGTTCAAAAGCACGGAATGGCTCGTAACTCCTAAACCGTCCGTCGCAGACCCAAGTGTCTTACATCACCGGAATCCTTGGCTCGGGCCGAACGAGACGCACGCCTCGGATCGGATGGTCGCGCTGGCGAGATTTTCGGGTATTTGGGATTTTCCGAAAAACCTACTTTTGCACAGTAGTCCTGGGTCGTTTGCCCAATCTGACCCAAAGCGGTGCCGAAAGATTCTCTGGAGTCTGACTGCCGACAGTGTCCGGGAAAAAAGTCGGAATTTCGATTCACGTTGGCGACGGGACGCCAAGACGTTGGCGGTGGGCGAGGCGGGCTTTACTTGAATGGCTATAACTCTCCGACGGCAAAGAGACAATTACACCCAAGTGGGTACACCTGTGTACGGGCTCAGCCTGTGGTCACGTGAAAAGGGATGTGGCGACTGGCCACTTGGTGGCGCTGTAAACAGAAAAAAACAACAGCTTGAATACGGCCATAGACGACTGTGTATCACGTGATTTTTCACACGTGCACAAGGTATTCATACCACATGATAGAACTCCTCATTCTGAACAACTTTGGACCACTGCTGTCAATCAAAGCGTTCGTTAAATATTGGAGATTATGTGAAGAATGAAAAAAAAAGAAGAAAAAAAAACAAGCCTCCCAGGTTGTTTTCTATCTCTCAATCAACCACTGCAGTTCGGTTCTCTGGACTTCCAAGGTTTCATCAACCATCAGGAGAAGAAGGAAAAATGATTGGAGCTTTAACAATCTGCTCTTTTAACCAGTGTGTGTGTCCAGGGGAGAGCGCGAACGCAGTCCCCCACTACCATAAATTATGCAGTCGAGATTCCCACATTTGGGGAATTCGCAGGGGTCAGCACAACCGGAGTGCAATGGCCGAGCCTCGCCCTGGGTGAACCACCTCCCTGATCATGGTGTCTCCCCTGCCAGGTAAGTATGAATTCCCGGGCCTCCAGTCAGAGGCACCCTGTCCCTCTTCGCAATCCTCACCAACGGTCGGACAATCGAACACACACCTGATTCAACTCATCAGCTCGTTAGCAAAAGACTCCAAGAGATAAGAGAGACATCAAAAATGTGCAGTGACGGGCTTCTTTTTTTTCTTCTTTTCTTTTTTTCATGCTCCGGAACCGGCTCCATGAGCCAAAGATCGATTTAATACGCAGTCCCCGGATAGTGGACGAATCAGATATGAAACTGATAAGAACAGAGTTTATTTATTTATTTATTTATTTTTGAATTTGTTATTTTCACACCACCGTTACCAGTATTGGATATGATCACCTACGACAGCCATACACTACTTCCATGAACATCTGCTGTCACACAAGACTAAAACATTTCTCTCATTGAACACTTTAAAGGGGGTGCACCGTTCCCAGAAGTACTGCAATACCGGGTCGATGCGTGGAGTGGACGGAGCAAGCCCCTATTCCATCTCCCAGTTCCAAAAATCAATTTAATATATGGTGCCCGGGTAGGGCACGTATCAGATATTAAACTGATAAGAACAGATACTACACTTGATCTTAGCCAAAAGGCCGAGAAGCGATGCCGCAATGACGCCGAGGCGGGGGAGCCGCCAAAGGCCACGCCCACCTGGGCCGCGGCGAGAGGGCCTAAGGTCGCCAACAAACAAGCTCACCGAAAACGGATCACAACGGAGTGCACAACACGACACTTTGGAGTGCAACCTGGGATTTTGGATCATCATCGTTCAAAAGCACGGAATGGCTCGTAACTCCTAAACCGTCCGTCGCAGACCCAAGTGTCTTACATCACCGGAATCCTTGGCTCGGGCCGAACGAGACGCACGCCTCGGATCGGATGGTCGCGCTGGCGAGATTTTCGGGTATTTGGGATTTTCCGAAAAACCTACTTTTGCACAGTAGTCCTGGGTCGTTTGCCCAATCTGACCCAAAGCGGTGCCGAAAGATTCTCTGGAGTCTGACTGCCGACAGTGTCCGGGAAAAAAGTCGGAATTTCGATTCACGTTGGCGACGGGACGCCAAGACGTTGGCGGTGGGCGAGGCGGGCTTTACTTGAATGGCTATAACTCTCCGACGGCAAAGAGACAATTACACCCAAGTGGGTACACCTGTGTACGGGCTCAGCCTGTGGTCACGTGAAAAGGGATGTGGCGACTGGCCACTTGGTGGCGCTGTAAACAGAAAAAAACAACAGCTTGAATACGGCCATAGACGACTGTGTATCACGTGATTTTTCACACGTGCACAAGGTATTCATACCACATGATAGAACTCCTCATTCTGAACAACTTTGGACCACTGCTGTCAATCAAAGCGTTCGTTAAATATTGGAGATTATGTGAAGAATGAAAAAAAAAGAAGAAAAAAAAACAAGCCTCCCAGGTTGTTTTCTATCTCTCAATCAACCACTGCAGTTCGGTTCTCTGGACTTCCAAGGTTTCATCAACCATCAGGAGAAGAAGGAAAAATGATTGGAGCTTTAACAATCTGCTCTTTTAACCAGTGTGTGTGTCCAGGGGAGAGCGCGAACGCAGTCCCCCACTACCATAAATTATGCAGTCGAGATTCCCACATTTGGGGAATTCGCAGGGGTCAGCACAACCGGAGTGCAATGGCCGAGCCTCGCCCTGGGTGAACCACCTCCCTGATCATGGTGTCTCCCCTGCCAGGTAAGTATGAATTCCCGGGCCTCCAGTCAGAGGCACCCTGTCCCTCTTCGCAATCCTCACCAACGGTCGGACAATCGAACACACACCTGATTCAACTCATCAGCTCGTTAGCAAAAGACTCCAAGAGATAAGAGAGACATCAAAAATGTGCAGTGACGGGCTTCTTTTTTTTCTTCTTTTCTTTTTTTCATGCTCCGGAACCGGCTCCATGAGCCAAAGATCGATTTAATACGCAGTCCCCGGATAGTGGACGAATCAGATATGAAACTGATAAGAACAGAGTTTATTTATTTATTTATTTATTTTTGAATTTGTTATTTTCACACCACCGTTACCAGTATTGGATATGATCACCTACGACAGCCATACACAGCAATATACACTACTTCCATGAACATCTGCTGTCACACAAGACTAAAACATTTCTCTCATTGAACACTTTAAAGGGGGTGCACCGTTCCTAGAAGTACTGCAATACCGGGTCGATGCGTGGAGTGGACGGAGCAAGCCCCTATTCCATCTCCCAGTTCCAAAAATCAATTTAATATATGGTGCCCGGGTAGGGCACGTATCAGATATTAAACTGATAAGAACAGATTTTTTTCTTTTGACATATTTTTATTGTAACAATTCTTTCATTTATACCATACATCTTTTTTGTAAACCACGTTTTTACAGAATGTTTACATAATTATTTGTTTTGTTTAAAGATAAATAAGATAAATAAACAGTTTCTGTTGTCCATGTATATAATTTAAATTAAAAGCATTCTGGTAAAACACATGGAGAAATTAATAAAAATGGTAATACATGAAATAAATATCTTGATAAAACAATTAAAACAAACTTAAAAACTCTCTCTTCCATTGTACAAGAACGGGTATGTCCTTATAAACCTTTTGAACCATCAACTCAGTTCCTCAAAACCAGTCCCAAAGACCTGGCCTTTCTGGGCCCAGAGGAGATCCTCTTAAACCGAGGCACCGCTGCTCCGCCGAAGATGTTGTGGGGGGCATCTACGGGCAGTCAAGGCTCGTGGCTGTGGGGACCTTCCCCTGTGAGGCTCTGGCCCCCACGTCCGAATGGCGACATGCGGTGTAGTCCTGCAGCCTTGATTTTGCCAGCTGGATGGTGGCGTGGAGGGACACCTGCATGCGCTTCCCTACCAGCAGGTTTCTGGAGGTCCAAATGGCGTCTTTAATGCAACAAATGGTGAGCCAGAGCGCGGTCTGTGTTTGTGCTGGCATTTGCTGGCTCACCTCACCTCTGACCATTGGGTAGTTTGGGACCCCCCCTGCTGGCAGGTACGGGAATTGCTGGGGGCCAGCTGTTGCCCACAGGTCCCTCACAGCGCTGCACTCCCAGAGCGCGTGCCTCACGGTCTCGGGCGCGCCACACCCGGGCCGCGGGCAGATGGGGTTCCTCGACATGCCTCGGGAGTGCATCACGGCCCTGACCGGGAGGATCTCATGGGCAACCATCCACGCCAGGTCCCGGTGTCGGTTCTGGAGAGCTGAGTGGGACACATTGCGCCAAACCTTTTGGGCTTCACTTAAGGTGAGCCCGCGCACTGGACACACTTGTTCCCGTTCCTGCACAAGGGAGAGGATAGAGCGGTGATTAGTTAAAACAGTCACGTTTTCTTTTTCCAAATTAAAATTCTTTAAAAACTTTTTTATGTGAGCGTATGCAGGGGGTTGGTCAAATGCAAGTGGTGTTGTCAAGTCTGTTGGTAAAATTTTGATGGATCTTAAAAAGGACCCCACCCAGAACCGGGCCATGGCTGCTGTTTTGTCTTGTCTGGATGGGGCCAGGGCATACTTTATGTGTAATGCAGTGTATTGGGCTCCTAAAAACAAATAAGGGTCTGGGACGCCTTTTCCTCCGTTTTTTGGTGCTTTCTTCATGGTTACTCTTTTTAGCCTCTCCCATTTGGATCCCCACAAAAAATAAAACATGGACCGGTCCAGGGATAAAAGAAAGAATCTAGGGGGAAAGAAAACAGAACATAGCAATAAAAACAATGGTAAAATCACAGCTTTTAGAATTAAAACCTTTCCTTCAAAAGTCAGCTGTCTCAGTCCCCAGAACCCCAATTTTTTCCTCACTTTTCCAGTCACATCATGCCAGTTTCCACTCCCTCCCCCGTCTCTGTCAAATTTGATGCCCAGTATTTTTATGTCTGTCTTTTTAAAAGTGATGTCCAGTCCAACAGTCTTGCTTGGTTCCCATGGGCCATAGAACTGCACCTGGGTCTTGTCTCTGTTCAGTCTAGCTCCAGACGCTTTCCCAAACCAGTCTGTCAAGTCCATTGTCCTCTGTATTGATGAAACGTCAGTGCATAAAAGATTGATATCGTCCATATATAAAACAGTCTTTGCAGTCAGTCCTCCAGTCCCGGGTATGGTCAGTCCCGTTATCCACTTGTCCCTTCTCAAGATCTGCGCTAGGGGTTCGATGCAAGCCACATACAGGAGAGGAGATAACGGACAGCCCTGACGGACACCACTGCGTACATCTATCGCTTTTGAAAGATTCCCATTAACTAGGATTCTGCTGGTTATATCCCTGTACAGCAATCCCACCCAAGCTAAGAATCTCCCAGGAAAGCCCATTTTCCCCAATACTTGAAACAAGTAATGGTGCGAGACTCTGTCAAATGCTTTTTCGAAATCTAGATTTAACACTATCAGCCGAATGTTTCTGTCTCTCGCATAACAGATGGTATCTCTTATCAGTACGAGGCTGTCTGTGATCTTCCTCCCAGGGACGGCGCAGGCTTGATCCGGGTGGATCAATTCTGCTAAAACTGTTGACATTCGTATTGTTAAAAGTTTGCTAAAAAGTTTACAGTCAAAGTTTAAAAGGGTTATAGGACGCCAGTTTTTTAGATCCGTCTTGTCATCTTTTTTGTGTAATAATGTCATTATACCCATTCTAAAACTGTCTGGAAATCGGTCGAGGTTATCAAGGTCATTAAAAACAGCCAGTAGGTCTAGTCTTAAAATGTCCCAAAAGGTCAGATAAAATTCTAGGGGAAGTCCGTCGGCTCCGGGGGACTTCCCCCTTTTAAATTTTTTTATACTTTTGTCCATCTCAGGGAGATTAAAATCATTTGTCAAACCTGCACTATCTTTTACAGTATTCTCTATAAAGGTTAGAGTTTCATTTAAAATCACATCATCACTTGCCTTTTCCCCATAGAGTTCCTCATAAAAACTTTCTACTACTGTTAAAATACCATTTGTGTCTGTCACCATTTCTCTTTCTTTATTTCTTAATTTCACCATGGCTCCACCTCTATTGAGTATTTTCTTAAAAAAGTATCTTGTGCATTTCTCTCCCTGCTCTATTTCCTTTTCTTTACTTCTAAAAATAATTCCTCTACTTTTAACTTCTGCCAGTTCAGACATTTCTTTTTTAACTTCTTTTATTTCATCATTAAAATCAAACCCCTGATTAAAAAGATGAAAATAGCGTTGTAACCTCTTTTGCAGTCCCACCATTTGTCTCTTTTCCTTACATGTTTTCTTTTTCCCTGCCCATCTAAAAAAAGTCTTGGTCTTTCCCTTCACCATCTCCCACCACTGTGCTCTTGAGTCAAATAAGTCTTGTAGGGTCTGCCAATTGCTATACTGCTCCCTGTATTCTTTTACTATTTCTGGGTCTTCCAACAGGGAGCGGTTTAGCTTCCACAGACCTCTACCTGTTGTCACACCGGGGGGAAGTGATAGGGTGCAAGAAAGCATAGTGTGATCTGAAAAGAAAAGAGGGGTTAATCTGGCATCCATTAATGACCAGTCTCTGGTAAAAATGTAATCAATGCGGGAGGCTCTGGTACCATCACCACTAAACCAGGTGTGGCCCACATTGTTGGGATGCATGGATTTAAAAGCGTCAGTCAGTCTAAAATCTTTTATTATGTTTTGCAATAAAACTGTAGTCTTGTCCTCTTTAAAATCCTCTGATGCCCCTTTCCTATCTTTCCTCTGTAAAACACAATTAAAATCTCCTGCAAAAATTAAAGGATTCTTGCCTAGTAAGTGGGACTGCAGATCTATTAAAAGGCTGTATCTGTCATTCTTTTCTGTGTTCCCATAAAAGTTTAGTACATTAAAATCCCTCCCTAAAAAAGTCAAATTGGCTAAAAGTGCCCGTCCATCTCTTAATATTGTGCTCCCCTTCACCAATATTTGTGTGTTTTTTATCAGGATGGCCACTCCGTCTGCTTTGTTTTGGTTTGAACCACTCCATAAGGAGGGTCCTTGCTGCCATTTATCTTCCCACTTCTTATAGTCTTTTAAAAAGGGTAAGGCACATTCCTGTAATAAAAACACATCAGAAGGCTGTGTACTTAAGAAATTTAAAACCATTTGTGCTCTCGTTTGTGACTTCACACTTCTCACGTTTACAGTTGAGATGGTGATGTTTGTGAGCATTAAAATGAGTATAAAAAAAGACAGATACAACATTTTAAAAGTTTTAAAAGTTTAAAAACAAACTATCCATTAAAAAACAAGTTTTCTTGTAAAACAAACTCTTCCTGCATTCCCACCAGAGGGGAGGCAGGGGGGTGAGTTTGTTTTCCTTCTGAGTCACAGGGTGAGCTCCTGGGTGTGGATGATTTCAGCTCAATCGCTAAGAAAGAAATCTCATTTGCTGTATGACTTGGAAATAATCTATTCAGATCGTCTGACGAGGAAGAGTCAGAGAATCTTCCCATTTTATCTTTCTCTATTTCTTTCAAGAGGGGGGAGTGTGCCACTCTCTTTTTCTTACTTGATTGAGCACAGGGGAGTTGATCGCTTAATTGACTTTTTGTTTGTACCTTGTCTGTGTCCTCCCCAGCATTTTCACTTACTTCTGTGTTGTCTTCACCTGTCTCTTCCATTTGATCTTCCTCACCCTGTTGTACTTCACTCCTTTGCTCCACCCCTTCGTTACCTCTGTCACCTGTTCCCTCTCCACCAATCACCAGATTTGGCGGGAAAATTGAATCTTTTGGCTCCGCCCCCTTGTTATCCTTTTGTCTGCTTTCCTCAACCGCCATTTTGTTTGCTTTAACTTTGTTAGCAAAAGACTTAGGGCAATCTCTGTAGAGGTGAGCGGAGTCTCCACAGAGATTGCAACTTCTGCCATTGGGGCACTCTTCAAAAGTGTGCCCAATTTCTCTGCATTTTTTACAAAACACCTTTTGACAAGCCTCTACCAGGTGCCCGAACTCTCCACACTTGCGGCACAGCTTGGGCATTCCCTGGTAGTGGATGTAGCCTCTGTTTTCACCAAGAACTATCATTGATGGCAGATGTCTTAGGCCCTGATAGCCCTGGGGATCTTCCCACTGTTTGATCGGGATTCTCCAGGAGCAGTTCCAAATACCATCCTCATCCACCACCTTCATAGCCTGGCTCTTTACAGTGCAAAATCTACCCAGCCATACACAAATGTCTTCTCCAGTCACAGTCTCATTGAACATCCTAACAATCACAACCTTGTGTGTGTTGTCAGATAGCTTCTCAACTTTAAACATGGAGAACTGGGTCTTTACCTTCTCAAATCTATGGCAAAATTCTGACAACAGTGCTGCATTTCTAAAACTAACATCAAAGCCTTTATTAAAAGGCAGGGATAAAATACAATTTAAATCTTGAGGTGCGTAATTCAAAGCTTTCTGAACATATTTCCGAGAAAAATCTAAACGGGAAATTTCAATCGGCTTGCCTTCATGTTCTAAAAGGGTAAAACGCACGCTGTGGTGCCTCCGCATGCCGGCACGAGCAGCCGACATGGTGGAGGCACCACAAGCCTGTTAAAACGAGAAGGATTAAAAATATTAATAGAGAGCGGGTTAAAAAGGAGAACAATAAATACTAAACAATAAACAATTTAAAAATACAGCAGAATGTCAAAATAAAAGAGCAATAAGAAGGACTTACTTTAAAATCAAAAGTTCACTCCAGGAGTTGTTCCAACAACGGAATAGAACGCCCGAAATGTCTCTCCACTGGATATAACCCTAAGCCACTAAACCGGCAAAAGGCTCGCTCCTATAGAGAGTCGATCCCTGTCTCAACCCTTGAAACTGCCAAAAGGCCGAGAAGCGATGCCGCAATGACGCCGAGGCGGGGGAGCCGCCAAAGGCCACGCCCACCTGGGCCGCGGCGAGAGGGCCTAAGGTCGCCAACAAACAAGCTCACCGAAAACGGATCACAACGGAGTGCACAACACGACACTTTGGAGTGCAACCTGGGATTTTGGATCATCATCGTTCAAAAGCACGGAATGGCTCGTAACTCCTAAACCGTCCGTCGCAGACCCAAGTGTCTTACATCACCGGAATCCTTGGCTCGGGCCGAACGAGACGCACGCCTCGGATCGGATGGTCGCGCTGGCGAGATTTTCGGGTATTTGGGATTTTCCGAAAAACCTACTTTTGCACAGTAGTCCTGGGTCGTTTGCCCAATCTGACCCAAAGCGGTGCCGAAAGATTCTCTGGAGTCTGACTGCCGACAGTGACCGGGAAAAAAGTCGGAATTTTGATTCACGTTGGCGACGGGACGCCAAGACGTTGGCGGTGGGCGAGGCGGGCTTTACTTGAATGGCTATAACTCTCCGACGGCAAAGAGACAATTACACCCAAGTGGGTACACCTGTGTACGGGCTCAGCCTGTGGTCACGTGAAAAGGGATGTGGCGACTGGCCACTTGGTGGCGCTGTAAACAGAAAATAACAACAGCTTGAAAAGAACAACAGCAAGATGACTGTGTATCACGTGATTTTTCACACGTGCACAAGGTAAGGTATTCATACCACATGATAGAACTCCTCATTCTGAACAACTTTGGACCACTGCTGTCAATCAAAGCGTTCGTTAAATATTGGAGATTATGTGAAGAATGAAAAAAAAAGAAGAAAAAAAAACAAGCCTCCCAGGTTGTTTTCTATCTCTCAATCAACCACTGCAGTTCGGTTCTCTGGACTTCCAAGGTTTCATCAACCATCAGGAGAAGAAGGAAAAATGATTGGAGCTTTAACAATCTGCTCTTTTAACCAGTGTGTGTGTCCAGGGGAGAGCGCGAACGCAGTCCCCCACTACCATAAATTATGCAGTCGAGATTCCCACATTTGGGGAATTCGCAGGGGTCAGCACAACCGGAGTGCAATGGCCGAGCCTCGCCCTGGGTGAACCACCTCCCTGATCATGGTGTCTCCCCTGCCAGGTAAGTATGAATTCCCGGGCCTCCAGTCAGAGGCACCCTGTCCCTCTTCGCAATCCTCACCAACGGTCGGACAATCGAACACACACCTGATTCAACTCATCAGCTCGTTAGCAAAAGACTCCAAGAGATAAGAGAGACATCAAAAATGTGCAGTGACGGGCTTCTTTTTTTTCTTCTTTTCTTTTTTTCATGCTCCGGAACCGGCTCCATGAGCCAAAGATCGATTTAATACGCAGTCCCCGGATAGTGGACGAATCAGATATGAAACTGATAAGAACAGAGTTTATTTATTTATTTATTTATTTTTGAATTTGTTATTTTCACACCACCGTTACCAGTATTGGATATGATCACCTACGACAGCCATACACTACTTCCATGAACATCTGCTGTCACACAAGACTAAAACATTTCTCTCATTGAACACTTTAAAGGGGGTGCACCGTTCCCAGAAGTACTGCAATACCGGGTCGATGCGTGGAGTGGACGGAGCAAGCCCCTATTCCATCTCCCAGTTCCAAAAATCAATTTAATATATGGTGCCCGGGTAGGGCACGTATCAGATATTAAACTGATAAGAACAGATACTACACTTGATCTTAGCCAAAAGGCCGAGAAGCGATGCCGCAATGACGCCGAGGCGGGGGAGCCGCCAAAGGCCACGCCCACCTGGGCCGCGGCGAGAGGGCCTAAGGTCGCCAACAAACAAGCTCACCGAAAACGGATCACAACGGAGTGCACAACACGACACTTTGGAGTGCAACCTGGGATTTTGGATCATCATCGTTCAAAAGCACGGAATGGCTCGTAACTCCTAAACCGTCCGTCGCAGACCCAAGTGTCTTACATCACCGGAATCCTTGGCTCGGGCCGAACGAGACGCACGCCTCGGATCGGATGGTCGCGCTGGCGAGATTTTCGGGTATTTGGGATTTTCCGAAAAACCTACTTTTGCACAGTAGTCCTGGGTCGTTTGCCCAATCTGACCCAAAGCGGTGCCGAAAGATTCTCTGGAGTCTGACTGCCGACAGTGTCCGGGAAAAAAGTCGGAATTTCGATTCACGTTGGCGACGGGACGCCAAGACGTTGGCGGTGGGCGAGGCGGGCTTTACTTGAATGGCTATAACTCTCCGACGGCAAAGAGACAATTACACCCAAGTGGGTACACCTGTGTACGGGCTCAGCCTGTGGTCACGTGAAAAGGGATGTGGCGACTGGCCACTTGGTGGCGCTGTAAACAGAAAAAAACAACAGCTTGAATACGGCCATAGACGACTGTGTATCACGTGATTTTTCACACGTGCACAAGGTATTCATACCACATGATAGAACTCCTCATTCTGAACAACTTTGGACCACTGCTGTCAATCAAAGCGTTCGTTAAATATTGGAGATTATGTGAAGAATGAAAAAAAAAGAAGAAAAAAAAACAAGCCTCCCAGGTTGTTTTCTATCTCTCAATCAACCACTGCAGTTCGGTTCTCTGGACTTCCAAGGTTTCATCAACCATCAGGAGAAGAAGGAAAAATGATTGGAGCTTTAACAATCTGCTCTTTTAACCAGTGTGTGTGTCCAGGGGAGAGCGCGAACGCAGTCCCCCACTACCATAAATTATGCAGTCGAGATTCCCACATTTGGGGAATTCGCAGGGGTCAGCACAACCGGAGTGCAATGGCCGAGCCTCGCCCTGGGTGAACCACCTCCCTGATCATGGTGTCTCCCCTGCCAGGTAAGTATGAATTCCCGGGCCTCCAGTCAGAGGCACCCTGTCCCTCTTCGCAATCCTCACCAACGGTCGGACAATCGAACACACACCTGATTCAACTCATCAGCTCGTTAGCAAAAGACTCCAAGAGATAAGAGAGACATCAAAAATGTGCAGTGACGGGCTTCTTTTTTTTCTTCTTTTCTTTTTTTCATGCTCCGGAACCGGCTCCATGAGCCAAAGATCGATTTAATACGCAGTCCCCGGATAGTGGACGAATCAGATATGAAACTGATAAGAACAGAGTTTATTTATTTATTTATTTATTTTTGAATTTGTTATTTTCACACCACCGTTACCAGTATTGGATATGATCACCTACGACAGCCATACACAGCAATATACACTACTTCCATGAACATCTGCTGTCACACAAGACTAAAACATTTCTCTCATTGAACACTTTAAAGGGGGTGCACCGTTCCTAGAAGTACTGCAATACCGGGTCGATGCGTGGAGTGGACGGAGCAAGCCCCTATTCCATCTCCCAGTTCCAAAAATCAATTTAATATATGGTGCCCGGGTAGGGCACGTATCAGATATTAAACTGATAAGAACAGATTTTTTTCTTTTGACATATTTTTATTGTAACAATTCTTTCATTTATACCATACATCTTTTTTGTAAACCACGTTTTTACAGAATGTTTACATAATTATTTGTTTTGTTTAAAGATAAATAAGATAAATAAACAGTTTCTGTTGTCCATGTATATAATTTAAATTAAAAGCATTCTGGTAAAACACATGGAGAAATTAATAAAAATGGTAATACATGAAATAAATATCTTGATAAAACAATTAAAACAAACTTAAAAACTCTCTCTTCCATTGTACAAGAACGGGTATGTCCTTATAAACCTTTTGAACCATCAACTCAGTTCCTCAAAACCAGTCCCAAAGACCTGGCCTTTCTGGGCCCAGAGGAGATCCTCTTAAACCGAGGCACCGCTGCTCCGCCGAAGATGTTGTGGGGGGCATCTACGGGCAGTCAAGGCTCGTGGCTGTGGGGACCTTCCCCTGTGAGGCTCTGGCCCCCACGTCCGAATGGCGACATGCGGTGTAGTCCTGCAGCCTTGATTTTGCCAGCTGGATGGTGGCGTGGAGGGACACCTGCATGCGCTTCCCTACCAGCAGGTTTCTGGAGGTCCAAATGGCGTCTTTAATGCAACAAATGGTGAGCCAGAGCGCGGTCTGTGTTTGTGCTGGCATTTGCTGGCTCACCTCACCTCTGACCATTGGGTAGTTTGGGACCCCCCCTGCTGGCAGGTACGGGAATTGCTGGGGGCCAGCTGTTGCCCACAGGTCCCTCACAGCGCTGCACTCCCAGAGCGCGTGCCTCACGGTCTCGGGCGCGCCACACCCGGGCCGCGGGCAGATGGGGTTCCTCGACATGCCTCGGGAGTGCATCACGGCCCTGACCGGGAGGATCTCATGGGCAACCATCCACGCCAGGTCCCGGTGTCGGTTCTGGAGAGCTGAGTGGGACACATTGCGCCAAACCTTTTGGGCTTCACTTAAGGTGAGCCCGCGCACTGGACACACTTGTTCCCGTTCCTGCACAAGGGAGAGGATAGAGCGGTGATTAGTTAAAACAGTCACGTTTTCTTTTTCCAAATTAAAATTCTTTAAAAACTTTTTTATGTGAGCGTATGCAGGGGGTTGGTCAAATGCAAGTGGTGTTGTCAAGTCTGTTGGTAAAATTTTGATGGATCTTAAAAAGGACCCCACCCAGAACCGGGCCATGGCTGCTGTTTTGTCTTGTCTGGATGGGGCCAGGGCATACTTTATGTGTAATGCAGTGTATTGGGCTCCTAAAAACAAATAAGGGTCTGGGACGCCTTTTCCTCCGTTTTTTGGTGCTTTCTTCATGGTTACTCTTTTTAGCCTCTCCCATTTGGATCCCCACAAAAAATAAAACATGGACCGGTCCAGGGATAAAAGAAAGAATCTAGGGGGAAAGAAAACAGAACATAGCAATAAAAACAATGGTAAAATCACAGCTTTTAGAATTAAAACCTTTCCTTCAAAAGTCAGCTGTCTCAGTCCCCAGAACCCCAATTTTTTCCTCACTTTTCCAGTCACATCATGCCAGTTTCCACTCCCTCCCCCGTCTCTGTCAAATTTGATGCCCAGTATTTTTATGTCTGTCTTTTTAAAAGTGATGTCCAGTCCAACAGTCTTGCTTGGTTCCCATGGGCCATAGAACTGCACCTGGGTCTTGTCTCTGTTCAGTCTAGCTCCAGACGCTTTCCCAAACCAGTCTGTCAAGTCCATTGTCCTCTGTATTGATGAAACGTCAGTGCATAAAAGATTGATATCGTCCATATATAAAACAGTCTTTGCAGTCAGTCCTCCAGTCCCGGGTATGGTCAGTCCCGTTATCCACTTGTCCCTTCTCAAGATCTGCGCTAGGGGTTCGATGCAAGCCACATACAGGAGAGGAGATAACGGACAGCCCTGACGGACACCACTGCGTACATCTATCGCTTTTGAAAGATTCCCATTAACTAGGATTCTGCTGGTTATATCCCTGTACAGCAATCCCACCCAAGCTAAGAATCTCCCAGGAAAGCCCATTTTCCCCAATACTTGAAACAAGTAATGGTGCGAGACTCTGTCAAATGCTTTTTCGAAATCTAGATTTAACACTATCAGCCGAATGTTTCTGTCTCTCGCATAACAGATGGTATCTCTTATCAGTACGAGGCTGTCTGTGATCTTCCTCCCAGGGACGGCGCAGGCTTGATCCGGGTGGATCAATTCTGCTAAAACTGTTGACATTCGTATTGTTAAAAGTTTGCTAAAAAGTTTACAGTCAAAGTTTAAAAGGGTTATAGGACGCCAGTTTTTTAGATCCGTCTTGTCATCTTTTTTGTGTAATAATGTCATTATACCCATTCTAAAACTGTCTGGAAATCGGTCGAGGTTATCAAGGTCATTAAAAACAGCCAGTAGGTCTAGTCTTAAAATGTCCCAAAAGGTCAGATAAAATTCTAGGGGAAGTCCGTCGGCTCCGGGGGACTTCCCCCTTTTAAATTTTTTTATACTTTTGTCCATCTCAGGGAGATTAAAATCATTTGTCAAACCTGCACTATCTTTTACAGTATTCTCTATAAAGGTTAGAGTTTCATTTAAAATCACATCATCACTTGCCTTTTCCCCATAGAGTTCCTCATAAAAACTTTCTACTACTGTTAAAATACCATTTGTGTCTGTCACCATTTCTCTTTCTTTATTTCTTAATTTCACCATGGCTCCACCTCTATTGAGTATTTTCTTAAAAAAGTATCTTGTGCATTTCTCTCCCTGCTCTATTTCCTTTTCTTTACTTCTAAAAATAATTCCTCTACTTTTAACTTCTGCCAGTTCAGACATTTCTTTTTTAACTTCTTTTATTTCATCATTAAAATCAAACCCCTGATTAAAAAGATGAAAATAGCGTTGTAACCTCTTTTGCAGTCCCACCATTTGTCTCTTTTCCTTACATGTTTTCTTTTTCCCTGCCCATCTAAAAAAAGTCTTGGTCTTTCCCTTCACCATCTCCCACCACTGTGCTCTTGAGTCAAATAAGTCTTGTAGGGTCTGCCAATTGCTATACTGCTCCCTGTATTCTTTTACTATTTCTGGGTCTTCCAACAGGGAGCGGTTTAGCTTCCACAGACCTCTACCTGTTGTCACACCGGGGGGAAGTGATAGGGTGCAAGAAAGCATAGTGTGATCTGAAAAGAAAAGAGGGGTTAATCTGGCATCCATTAATGACCAGTCTCTGGTAAAAATGTAATCAATGCGGGAGGCTCTGGTACCATCACCACTAAACCAGGTGTGGCCCACATTGTTGGGATGCATGGATTTAAAAGCGTCAGTCAGTCTAAAATCTTTTATTATGTTTTGCAATAAAACTGTAGTCTTGTCCTCTTTAAAATCCTCTGATGCCCCTTTCCTATCTTTCCTCTGTAAAACACAATTAAAATCTCCTGCAAAAATTAAAGGATTCTTGCCTAGTAAGTGGGACTGCAGATCTATTAAAAGGCTGTATCTGTCATTCTTTTCTGTGTTCCCATAAAAGTTTAGTACATTAAAATCCCTCCCTAAAAAAGTCAAATTGGCTAAAAGTGCCCGTCCATCTCTTAATATTGTGCTCCCCTTCACCAATATTTGTGTGTTTTTTATCAGGATGGCCACTCCGTCTGCTTTGTTTTGGTTTGAACCACTCCATAAGGAGGGTCCTTGCTGCCATTTATCTTCCCACTTCTTATAGTCTTTTAAAAAGGGTAAGGCACATTCCTGTAATAAAAACACATCAGAAGGCTGTGTACTTAAGAAATTTAAAACCATTTGTGCTCTCGTTTGTGACTTCACACTTCTCACGTTTACAGTTGAGATGGTGATGTTTGTGAGCATTAAAATGAGTATAAAAAAAGACAGATACAACATTTTAAAAGTTTTAAAAGTTTAAAAACAAACTATCCATTAAAAAACAAGTTTTCTTGTAAAACAAACTCTTCCTGCATTCCCACCAGAGGGGAGGCAGGGGGGTGAGTTTGTTTTCCTTCTGAGTCACAGGGTGAGCTCCTGGGTGTGGATGATTTCAGCTCAATCGCTAAGAAAGAAATCTCATTTGCTGTATGACTTGGAAATAATCTATTCAGATCGTCTGACGAGGAAGAGTCAGAGAATCTTCCCATTTTATCTTTCTC
This sequence comes from Leuciscus leuciscus, assembly GCF_965113295.1. Taxonomy (NCBI): domain Eukaryota; kingdom Metazoa; phylum Chordata; class Actinopteri; order Cypriniformes; family Leuciscidae; genus Leuciscus; species Leuciscus leuciscus. Next base: position 37,467,015 of record NC_138742.1, on the reverse strand, counting down.
TATTTCTTTCAAGAGGGGGGAGTGTGCCACTCTCTTTTTCTTACTTGATTGAGCACAGGGGAGTTGATCGCTTAATTGACTTTTTGTTTGTACCTTGTCTGTGTCCTCCCCAGCATTTTCACTTACTTCTGTGTTGTCTTCACCTGTCTCTTCCATTTGATCTTCCTCACCCTGTTGTACTTCACTCCTTTGCTCCACCCCTTCGTTACCTCTGTCACCTGTTCCCTCTCCACCAATCACCAGATTTGGCGGGAAAATTGAATCTTTTGGCTCCGCCCCCTTGTTATCCTTTTGTCTGCTTTCCTCAACCGCCATTTTGTTTGCTTTAACTTTGTTAGCAAAAGACTTAGGGCAATCTCTGTAGAGGTGAGCGGAGTCTCCACAGAGATTGCAACTTCTGCCATTGGGGCACTCTTCAAAAGTGTGCCCAATTTCTCTGCATTTTTTACAAAACACCTTTTGACAAGCCTCTACCAGGTGCCCGAACTCTCCACACTTGCGGCACAGCTTGGGCATTCCCTGGTAGTGGATGTAGCCTCTGTTTTCACCAAGAACTATCATTGATGGCAGATGTCTTAGGCCCTGATAGCCCTGGGGATCTTCCCACTGTTTGATCGGGATTCTCCAGGAGCAGTTCCAAATACCATCCTCATCCACCACCTTCATAGCCTGGCTCTTTACAGTGCAAAATCTACCCAGCCATACACAAATGTCTTCTCCAGTCACAGTCTCATTGAACATCCTAACAATCACAACCTTGTGTGTGTTGTCAGATAGCTTCTCAACTTTAAACATGGAGAACTGGGTCTTTACCTTCTCAAATCTATGGCAAAATTCTGACAACAGTGCTGCATTTCTAAAACTAACATCAAAGCCTTTATTAAAAGGCAGGGATAAAATACAATTTAAATCTTGAGGTGCGTAATTCAAAGCTTTCTGAACATATTTCCGAGAAAAATCTAAACGGGAAATTTCAATCGGCTTGCCTTCATGTTCTAAAAGGGTAAAACGCACGCTGTGGTGCCTCCGCATGCCGGCACGAGCAGCCGACATGGTGGAGGCACCACAAGCCTGTTAAAACGAGAAGGATTAAAAATATTAATAGAGAGCGGGTTAAAAAGGAGAACAATAAATACTAAACAATAAACAATTTAAAAATACAGCAGAATGTCAAAATAAAAGAGCAATAAGAAGGACTTACTTTAAAATCAAAAGTTCACTCCAGGAGTTGTTCCAACAACGGAATAGAACGCCCGAAATGTCTCTCCACTGGATATAACCCTAAGCCACTAAACCGGCAAAAGGCTCGCTCCTATAGAGAGTCGATCCCTGTCTCAACCCTTGAAACTGCCAAAAGGCCGAGAAGCGATGCCGCAATGACGCCGAGGCGGGGGAGCCGCCAAAGGCCACGCCCACCTGGGCCGCGGCGAGAGGGCCTAAGGTCGCCAACAAACAAGCTCACCGAAAACGGATCACAACGGAGTGCACAACACGACACTTTGGAGTGCAACCTGGGATTTTGGATCATCATCGTTCAAAAGCACGGAATGGCTCGTAACTCCTAAACCGTCCGTCGCAGACCCAAGTGTCTTACATCACCGGAATCCTTGGCTCGGGCCGAACGAGACGCACGCCTCGGATCGGATGGTCGCGCTGGCGAGATTTTCGGGTATTTGGGATTTTCCGAAAAACCTACTTTTGCACAGTAGTCCTGGGTCGTTTGCCCAATCTGACCCAAAGCGGTGCCGAAAGATTCTCTGGAGTCTGACTGCCGACAGTGACCGGGAAAAAAGTCGGAATTTCGATTCACGTTGGCGACGGGACGCCAAGACGTTGGCGGTGGGCGAGGCGGGCTTTACTTGAATGGCTATAACTCTCCGACGGCAAAGAGACAATTACACCCAAGTGGGTACACCTGTGTACGGGCTCAGCCTGTGGTCACGTGAAAAGGGATGTGGCGACTGGCCACTTGGTGGCGCTGTAAACAGAAAATAACAACAGCTTGAAAAGAACAACAGCAAGATGACTGTGTATCACGTGATTTTTCACACGTGCACAAGGTAAGGTATTCATACCACATGATAGAACTCCTCATTCTGAACAACTTTGGACCACTGCTGTCAATCAAAGCGTTCGTTAAATATTGGAGATTATGTGAAGAATGAAAAAAAAAGAAGAAAAAAAAACAAGCCTCCCAGGTTGTTTTCTATCTCTCAATCAACCACTGCAGTTCGGTTCTCTGGACTTCCAAGGTTTCATCAACCATCAGGAGAAGAAGGAAAAATGATTGGAGCTTTAACAATCTGCTCTTTTAACCAGTGTGTGTGTCCAGGGGAGAGCGCGAACGCAGTCCCCCACTACCATAAATTATGCAGTCGAGATTCCCACATTTGGGGAATTCGCAGGGGTCAGCACAACCGGAGTGCAATGGCCGAGCCTCGCCCTGGGTGAACCACCTCCCTGATCATGGTGTCTCCCCTGCCAGGTAAGTATGAATTCCCGGGCCTCCAGTCAGAGGCACCCTGTCCCTCTTCGCAATCCTCACCAACGGTCGGACAATCGAACACACACCTGATTCAACTCATCAGCTCGTTAGCAAAAGACTCCAAGAGATAAGAGAGACATCAAAAATGTGCAGTGACGGGCTTCTTTTTTTTCTTCTTTTCTTTTTTTCATGCTCCGGAACCGGCTCCATGAGCCAAAGATCGATTTAATACGCAGTCCCCGGATAGTGGACGAATCAGATATGAAACTGATAAGAACAGAGTTTATTTATTTATTTATTTATTTTTGAATTTGTTATTTTCACACCACCGTTACCAGTATTGGATATGATCACCTACGACAGCCATACACTACTTCCATGAACATCTGCTGTCACACAAGACTAAAACATTTCTCTCATTGAACACTTTAAAGGGGGTGCACCGTTCCCAGAAGTACTGCAATACCGGGTCGATGCGTGGAGTGGACGGAGCAAGCCCCTATTCCATCTCCCAGTTCCAAAAATCAATTTAATATATGGTGCCCGGGTAGGGCACGTATCAGATATTAAACTGATAAGAACAGATACTACACTTGATCTTAGCCAAAAGGCCGAGAAGCGATGCCGCAATGACGCCGAGGCGGGGGAGCCGCCAAAGGCCACGCCCACCTGGGCCGCGGCGAGAGGGCCTAAGGTCGCCAACAAACAAGCTCACCGAAAACGGATCACAACGGAGTGCACAACACGACACTTTGGAGTGCAACCTGGGATTTTGGATCATCATCGTTCAAAAGCACGGAATGGCTCGTAACTCCTAAACCGTCCGTCGCAGACCCAAGTGTCTTACATCACCGGAATCCTTGGCTCGGGCCGAACGAGACGCACGCCTCGGATCGGATGGTCGCGCTGGCGAGATTTTCGGGTATTTGGGATTTTCCGAAAAACCTACTTTTGCACAGTAGTCCTGGGTCGTTTGCCCAATCTGACCCAAAGCGGTGCCGAAAGATTCTCTGGAGTCTGACTGCCGACAGTGTCCGGGAAAAAAGTCGGAATTTCGATTCACGTTGGCGACGGGACGCCAAGACGTTGGCGGTGGGCGAGGCGGGCTTTACTTGAATGGCTATAACTCTCCGACGGCAAAGAGACAATTACACCCAAGTGGGTACACCTGTGTACGGGCTCAGCCTGTGGTCACGTGAAAAGGGATGTGGCGACTGGCCACTTGGTGGCGCTGTAAACAGAAAAAAACAACAGCTTGAATACGGCCATAGACGACTGTGTATCACGTGATTTTTCACACGTGCACAAGGTATTCATACCACATGATAGAACTCCTCATTCTGAACAACTTTGGACCACTGCTGTCAATCAAAGCGTTCGTTAAATATTGGAGATTATGTGAAGAATGAAAAAAAAAGAAGAAAAAAAAACAAGCCTCCCAGGTTGTTTTCTATCTCTCAATCAACCACTGCAGTTCGGTTCTCTGGACTTCCAAGGTTTCATCAACCATCAGGAGAAGAAGGAAAAATGATTGGAGCTTTAACAATCTGCTCTTTTAACCAGTGTGTGTGTCCAGGGGAGAGCGCGAACGCAGTCCCCCACTACCATAAATTATGCAGTCGAGATTCCCACATTTGGGGAATTCGCAGGGGTCAGCACAACCGGAGTGCAATGGCCGAGCCTCGCCCTGGGTGAACCACCTCCCTGATCATGGTGTCTCCCCTGCCAGGTAAGTATGAATTCCCGGGCCTCCAGTCAGAGGCACCCTGTCCCTCTTCGCAATCCTCACCAACGGTCGGACAATCGAACACACACCT